>NC_086243.1:25347500-25947500 GCF_036321145.2 Pelmatolapia mariae | reverse complement strand
GTTTTTATCCCATTTTGACAAGATGGATCGCTATAGCCGCTCCACACATTCCTTTCAAAGACAGAAGTGAGAGCATGAACTTGTGAGTGTGACACACGTGATGCCTTCATGAAACTGTACTGAAGCAGATTAAGTTTAAATGTAGAAATAACTCCTCAATTAACTTGATAAGACAGTGATAAACCTAATCTAAATGCAGATACAGCTGCAAATTATATTAACAGCATTTCTCAGTTCCTGTGGCAGTCTAGGCTCCCGTGGGTGAAATTTGAAGGGGAACCTGTGCGTGACCGTGTTACTGGCAGCAAAGACTCGGCCTCTTCCTCCGCCGGGAAAAGAATAGTTTGTTATCTTGTACTTGGATGGCTTTTGAAGCGAGACCTTTGCTGGAAATATGACACGAGTGAAGTAATGTGCCTGGGCCCTCTTCTAATCTCAGGAGTGGTTCTTTGTTTATATTTCTGTCTTATTGCCTTGGAGAGAAACACTAGTACTATGAAGAGGAAGAGGAAGAGTGAGAGTAAGGCTCCTCAAATATTTTCTCAAACACCTTAATTGAAATTGGATTTTAACTGCTCGCTGGACCGTGGTGGAGAGAATCAGGAGCCAGCGAGGTAGCGTTTTTGCATTGCAAATGTAATTTTCTGTTTTTTGCCCATTGCCCATGAGACACTCAAAAATAGCTACCAGATATGTTTTTTCATGAGCCATTTTCTTCAGGTTGAGCCTCTCATTATTCCAATACCCACCGCCATTAGCTTTTTGGATTGAACTACTGTGTGGCCCTGTTGTTTACTGAGCTGGAGCATTAGTCTTTGTGGGAAATTGTATTCTCTTCATGCTCAGATAGAGCCTGATGGAGGTGAAATTTTGAATGCACTATATATGCATGAGGAAATAAACAGCTAATTTGCTTTGAATTTTTATTCATCACACAAGTGAATTGAGCACGACTTGTTGATTATTCTGCAGTTTACAGATTTATTATACCTTTTTTGTTGTATATTTAGTAAGAAAATTGCCCTAGTGATTTATGTAGTTAGTAATATTTAGTGAAGGTATCAGATCTTTTTCATAAACAAAAGTGATAACACTCCATTGTAAGTAAAAATGCCCTCAGTGAAGGAGTGAAACATTTTTAAATGTTTACAGATGGGATGGGTGGTGTTATTCCAGGAATTCTGAAATCACCGCCTTGGTCGTGCATTATAAACCCAAATACAATAATTACTTACTTGGTCAAAATAAAGGTATGACAATCTTATCTTACTATAAGACTGAGGACTGTGAAAAACTGAATGGAAAAACTAAAACTACAAACAGAGGTCCCAACCAATCCACCACAACCATCCTCGCTACCACCTCAGCAGGTGTGGGTGTTCTTTGGACATGGTCTGCTTTATCACTCATTTTTAGTCCAGTCTTTGTACCTGACCAATTTACCATTTTCAGAGGAATGGGGTTTTTTTGTGGTTAAGACACTGACCAATAAATCATTCAAGCATAAAAATGAGCCAATATAGTATCTACACACACAGACAACTTAGTAAAGAACCAATTTTAAGTTGTATCTGTAGACACTTTGGCACGGCAGCCTGTGTTGTACCTGAGAGCTACAACAGTGAGCACCTACAGAATTGTACAAACTCTGTTTTTATCTTATGAACTGTATTTCTGTGTATGTGTGAACACATTTCAGTAAATTGCTGCACCTACTGTGTTTCCTATTTTACTAGCAAAACATAAAGAAATAAGAAATGGCTCAAAACTGTTGCACAGTACTTCATTTGAAGTCAGTGACACTGACTAATCAGCTAAAAATGTTTCTGAGGTTTATTTTTTTAATTTTATTTTGAGTTTATTATTATGAAGCTTTACATATATTACTGTAGTATTGTTACAGATGAATTACTATAGACAAAGAAAAACGTGTTTGTATGATCTCTAAAGCTAAAGCTGTAAAAATAAATAGCATAAAACAGAAATACAGACATCTGATTGAGTGTACTTTATAGCAACACATAGCTTGCTATTGGTCAATTTCTGCACAACTGACAAGTCAGTTTGGTCATTGCCACAAATGGACAAGCTGGCCATCAATAACCTTCTGCTAGTTTCGCTTCCTGTGTGCAATCTGCTCATACAGGCTCCCTGCAGGAGGGACTGGGGGGAAATTATGGCTCTCTCATGTACCAGAGCCCAGTGATCCCACACAGTCTGCCGGTGAACTGAGATCAATATCTCCTAAGAGTAGGTTTTAGCACTTTTAAAAATAGACAACTCAGAGCCTTCAGACGGCGCGCATTATATGAAACGTTCCCAGGCTACAGCCGTTAAGTGCCTGTGCCGTTAATGGCCATCATTGTCTGATCTCGTGATGGCAAACAAGGTCGTTGCAGCTGCATATGGAGTCATATTGCTCAAGCGAAATGTTTTAACATTGACCGAAAGCTCTAATGTTGAAACTTTATAGCTGTTCTGCTGCCTCCATGATGGTGTTAATGGTCCCACTCCCCGACTGTACTCCTCCTTTGATACTGAGCCTTTCAATTTCCGTGTCACACGCCTCAACAGGCTGACTCGTGATCACCCTGATGGATGAGCAAACGAGGAGAGAAGTTGTGAGTCTTTCACTCGAGCTAGTGGAGGTTCAGTGCCCCACAACGCCCACATGGAGCCCTCCAATCGCCTCCAGTCTTTGACACATCATTTCCCCTGTGATTTGTGGCCAGATTGAGGTTGAAGGAGACAAGGAAATTTTCTGTCCTCATGAGAACAGATGGATGCTGCAGCTCTGCAGACTGAGCCGAGGGTTGTTTTTTTTCCCCTCATGATGAACCCTCCTGCTTTATAAAGGATTGGTTTCATGCTCCATTATGGACTCTTGATGACTGGCTATTACAGCACATTTTAAGAAACCTCGACCTGCCATTTTTTGTTCTTTTTTTGGGGGGATGGAATATAACTGACTGTTCTTTCAGGAAAGTGTTATATATTATTTTGTAAAGTACTGATCGAGTGGAAAAAGTATTTCTCATTGGTCCCCTTTGTGCTGTTTTCATGCCAGATCAAAGTTGAGAGTCTGTTTATGATCAAAGATGGTTGTAATGCCATGAAATGATGTATGATGCAACAAACATGCAACTGGTAAAGTGTGATAGGCTTGTCAGGGCAGCAAATGGTCGCCGTCTTTTTCAACCCCACTCCCACCGCACACCAAATGTTTGATCTCATCTCTGAAGAGCACAGCCTCCGGTGTCTCCCTTGGGATGTTTGATGTTGGAGATCAGAGCTTGTGGTGGTGCAGGCAGGCTGGCGGTGGGGGCTTCACCATTACCACGCGCCACATCCAATCTTCCCACCAGCAGATAAATTCAAAGAATTTGCAAAACAGCACCTTCTTAAAAACCCAGACTTTCCTGCTGTCGTGTGTTATATTAGCAGCGCATTATTAAAGTTTCCTGGAATTAAAGAGAAAAAAAAATAAAGCATCTCTGGCTCTGCTGCAGTCTATCATCACCCTCTGGCTGAGAGCTGTTGTAGCATGCCTCAGATTTCTTTCACCACAGTCCGATTCTTTCTCTCTTGTATCTATTGATCTCCAGCTCTGCCCTGCCAATATCTTCTTGTCTGTGAGACCTTTCCTCGTCCTCCATCTTTTATCCATTATTCATCACTCAGCTCTTTAAGCCAGGTCGTAATACCTCTTACCTCCATATGATCGTGGGGCTGTTGTGCACCGTTTGTATTAATGCAGCCCCAGCTGTTGCTTCATTAGTAAAAATATTGAAACAGAAAAGAAGCTCATATCATTTATGCACAGTCAGTGCATTAGTGCAACCAGATGAAAAGTAGAACACAATCATCATCTGAGAGCCACGAACGTCTGTCGAGTAACCTCAAGCTGAGCTGTGACGCTCCTACTGAATTGATTAGGACTTTGCCTGTGCCAGCTCAGCTTTTTCAAGGTGTGTTGGCTCAGTCACACTAGAAAGAGTGAAATTGCGTGTGTCAGTGAGCAGAGATTAAGGGTTAATCTCTGCAAATTGACTACATAGGAAGGAGGAGGACTTCACAGGAATCTTTTCATATTCGATGTATTTGAAGTGAAAGGAAGAGGATATTGTGACTCACAAGTCTGTAATTGAAAACATAATGATTGAATTTAACTTTCATTTTCTTCCCTTATAAAGTTTCTGACTTGAAAACATCCTCTCACAGTACGAGTGCTCATATCTCTGTGGGCCCTAGAAAGATGCACTTATATCCTCATTTGTTCTGTAGGAGGTTTTACTCAGACAGTTAAGCTGTATTAGTAGATGTATCAGTATCTAGCAGTGGTGAACTCTTTTTACAGTATCATGAAAACAAACCATTTTTTGAGTTTTGATCAAAACCGATGGTCGTGTTTACTCTGTTTCAGGATTATGACTACAAGCCAGGCAAATACAATTCTCTATTATTTATTAGCGAGTTGTTGTGGAAAGTACAGTGGGGCCTGGTTTTCTTCTTGCAGAAGTAATCTTTCAGGAGAGATGAAGAGTATAAAAATAGATAAATTTATTATGACAAAAAATTGATATAGTGGAGAAAAGACATGGGCACACAGGAGGTACGGTCTTGTATTGAGTTTTTTTGTACTCTACACAAATAGGGCAACTCAGTGAGTCATTGGATATTCAACAAGCAGTTAGGCTTGTCTTGAACTCAAAACACTGACTGACCCATTCAGATTTCCCCAAAATAGTCAAAAAAAATCTGTTACAGAGGTTCTTGTGACTGAATAAGCCTCATGCACAAGGTTGTCTTCCTTCTCCAACCTAATGTAATACAATTAGTAATACAATTAGGGCCATAAAGTTCTGAACAGTAACACAATTTACCTCTTGTATACACTAAAGAATTGCATTTTAAGCACACAACGGAGATGTCATTAATCAGGCTTTCACTTTTAATTCAAGAGGTTTAACAAAATTATTGCATCCTCACAACATCTAACCAAGTCAAGAACACTCTTAATGAAGTAGATGTACCATTGTTAAAATCTACATGAACATAGAGGGATTACAAAGGTGTGAACAAGAACAAGAAGGCCAAGTTTGCCACAAAACATCTAAAAGAGCATCCAATTATTAAAAAAATCCCTCTTTGCATAGATATAACCAAGAAGAGAACTTTGATGCAATTTAATTAACATTGCATTAAGGCACTTTATATTGTAAGTTAAAGACCCTACAAAAATAGACAGAAGTCCCATCAGATGACCCCCTGCAAGCAAGCTATTGGCAAAAGTGGGACCAAAAAACTCCCTTTTAACAGGATGAGACCTTCAGGAGAACCAAGCTCAGGGAGGTGCAGCTATGTTGTGACCGGTGGGGTATGAGGGGAGAGAGATGGGACAAATAACACACATGCAAAATGGTGTATATGTATAAACAACTAGAGAGTGAAAGGAGGTGAGTGAAGAAGAGCTCATGGTCCAAAAAACACAACACATCTGTCAAACATGGTGAAGGCAATGTTATTGCAAGGGCATGCATGGCTGCCAGTGGAACTGGGCCACTGGTGTTTATTAATGATGTGACTGCTGATAGAAGCCGCAGGATGAATTTTGAAGTGTACAGGACCCCACTCTCTGCTCAGAGTCAGCCAAATGCTGCAAAACTGATCGGACAGTCCTGTATAGTGCGAATGGATAATGACCCAAAACATACTGCAAAAGCAACCCCAGAGTTTCTGAAGGTAAAGAAATGGGACATTTTTTTTAATGGTTAAGTCAGTCCCGTGATCTCAACCTAGCGGAGCATGTTTTTTTAGTTATCAAATACAAAAAAACTGAAGGCAGACAGTTGCACAAACAAGCACCAACTGAAGGCGGCTGCAGTAAGGGTCTAACAGAGCATATCAAAGAAGGAAACAGTATTTGGTGATGTGAACGCTCATATTTAAAATCATGTCAGCCTCTGAAAAATGGAGAATTTCCTAAAACAGTTGATGCAATACTTTAAATTTTTTATAATTTAAGCTACATTTTGTTTGTCATATACAAAGGCAAAATAACAAAAGCTGGGTCATAGTGCTAAAAATCCGTGAACCTAACTGTATGCGGTGGTATTAGGACATAAAAATGCGGCATCATATTTAACAAAAATAAAGCTCAAATTCCATGAATTTCTGGTGATGTGCACGAGCAATCATCCTGGTAAATGACTGCCTGGAAAAGCACCTTCAATTTTTCCTATTTAGCTGTGCAAAATGAACACGCTCAGTAACTAACAAACAAACAGCAGAGCGTGACCTTGTGAGATTATCTGGAGTGAAAATAAATCACCACACAAAATTACAGTTAGAGAAATGTGTGTATATCATGTTGTATTGTAATGTACTCAATATATTTGTGTTTGTATTCGTCTTGTGATGTCTTGTTAAGTGAAATAACAACTTAAACTTAAAGCTTTAACTTTCTGTTTTGAAATCTTTGAAGAATAAAATCAAATCTAGTTTAGGGGTTTGCAGCGTCAACATGTATTGAGTTTGCTGAAAGAATCGTGCCACTGTTGGCTGAACTTGTTTTCACTGATCTTTTCCTTTGAGCTCAGTGTTATTAAATGTTAAAGATGTTGTTTTCCCCACTAAGTTTCATGAAGCGTCTAATTCTAAAAGCACAACTGTATGCACTGTTGGCATCTGGAATCTAATACACAATTATGTTTAAATTGGACTTTTTAGTGTAAATATGTTTTTATCATGCTATTTTATTTTCAAAACGAATAGTTGACTTTCACAGTTACAGTTTTACAATGAAACTGCAAATCTTCTTCTCTGCTTATCATTCAGCCCAAGCTGTTAAACCACAGAAAATACTGAAAGGCCACATTTAGATTTGCTCTAACATATATTCAGGTTTTATTCTGTGCACTGGTCAGGCTTCTCATGAATGTGCTTTCTCTCCCTCCACAGAGGAAGTCCCTGATCGCGACCAGTCTGATTGTGGCAGTGTCGCTCTTTGTGGTGGTGGTGAACTATTCTGAGAAGCCCTCCTTCCTCTTTCAGCCTGTATTTGGCGAGACGTTGTTCTCCAAGCAGCCATACAAGCCTTACAAGCCCCACCTGGGATACGTCAGCATTCCCAAACAGGAGGTGAGGAACAAACACCTGGAACTACAGGGAAGGCACACATAGATTAAGCTGTTACATCTCACTAAGTATTCATTTATTTGTAGATGCTAGGTAACATTTGCACTTCTATTCTCATGTGTTTTTTCATATTATTCGCATAAAAAAAATCAGAAGACTGTTATCAATCGTTTTCCAAACTGTATGTAAATGTGATGAATGTTAAATTATCAACATATGCTGATAATAGATGCTGATGATTTCCATATGAAATTAAAAAAATGCTAATTCAGTGGATTTCAAACTTTGGGGGTCAGGTGCCTCTGCAGGCAAGGTGCAGCAAACTAAGCTAAATGTATCAAGTCAAAGTAAGGGAAATGAACACGATTGTCTTTAGGCAAAATAAACAACAAAAGATTTTGATTTAAGTTAAATATATCTTTTATGATTTCATTTTTTAATCACTAAAGATTAACAATAGACCCACCAGGATTCAAGCTCTCTGGAACAAAATGATCCCTCTTGCAACAGCAACTGTGATGGCAAAGACGCCATTTCTTAAAGAACTCAAACTTCATTTTTATGTGTTTTTTTTTTAAATATATATTTTTTAATTATTCTTTTATCTAACTACAGTCCCCAATATATTTATTTCTTTACATCTAGCTAGCTCAGCCTCATGTTATAGCAACCGTCACATCAAAATGTGTGAAAACAATCCAGCGTGCTGCAGCACTGATTTTACATTTATTTCTATGGGGGTCAAAAGACCCCCTTCTCACCCTTCTCCCCTTTATTAACTCCTCTTAGAGTTAATAAAAAAAAATATGGGGTGTGAACTTCTATCCAGCTCTTTAAGTTGGGAATTATTTTACTAATTAAGCTAAGTAACAAACTGATAAAATACTGAGCAGTGCAGACTGTTGTCCCACACAGCAGGATTTAATATTGTGTCAATCAGTTTCGTTAAATGCCCTCAAAAACAACCAGTACTGCAACACAGTGGAGTTCAGTGACCTCAGTTAGCAGAGGTGAAGCCTTGGATTGATGTGATTGGCTCCAGCTGCTTGTGTCTGCACCCTTGCCAATCAAATTGGCCACGCCCCACACATAAACACACACACACTTTTAAACCATAATAAAAGCCAAAGGGTTAACTTCAAATGTGATGAAGAGCCAAGAAGTTCTCAGTAAATAACAGAATTCAGGATTTCAGTAAAAACTAACAAACAAAACCGAAGGTAAAAAAGTGAAAAATGGTCACATTTCAGCTATCAAGGCAAACGAAGAAGATTAAGAGAGTATAAGCAGATTAAAAGATGTTTTTAAATTAATGACAAAGGTGCAGGTGTAATTCTTCAATATTTGGCTTTAATGTTCACAATATTAACAAAGTATCTTTCACATATTTTATTTTAGAGGAAAATGTTTCTGCTGCTTATGATAAAGGCATCTCACATTTTCCATAGATATACATTAGGGGAAATAATTATCTTAATGCCAGCTGAATTTGCTCACTTAAGAAGTGTAAGTGTCTCTAATTTTTATGGCAGTTTAATTTTCATTTCATTTCTTGCAGTTGGTCATCAGATTTGAACAGATCTCAGGAGTTTTTTTTTGGCCCACTCCTCTTTACAGAAACACTTTAGAGCCTTTAGGTTTCTTGGCTGACACTTGCCAACTCATAGCTTCAGCCAACTCCACTGATTTTCTGTAGAATTGAGGTTTGCTACTCCATGACCTTGATGTGCTTCTTCATCAGCCACTCCTTTGTTGCTTTAGCGGTATGTTTTGGGTCATTTGTCATACTGGAAGACCCATCTATGACCCAACTTCAATCTTCTGGCTGAGGGATGGAAGTACATGGTGTTAGACTGAGGGCAACTGATGTTCTTTTTATATTTCTTCCTTTTTTGAATAATCATTCTAGCCTTGACAGTTCTTTGGTCTTCCCTATGCTGGTGGAAGAGCTGGAATGAAACAAACTGATTCTGTGGTCAGGTGTGCTTTATACATGAAACAAGATGAGATCAGGAGTAACTGACTGATTGTAATCTCTCATCTGTGTGTGCAGGAATCAGGGATTGTAGGCGATCAAATATATAATCTGTTTCTGTCTCTCTCCATTAAAATGAAACAACCATAAAATTAGTGACTGTTAATTTCTTAGTAAGCAATCACACTTACAAATTCAGCAGGGCATCAAATACTTATTTTCCCCACTGTTTTTTTTGTAAACATTTAATAATACAACACATTTTTAATATAATAATGCTTCATACATGAGTAACCTTTTCTCCTGCAGTACATTTATATTCTATAAGCATTCACCTTCACAATGAAGGTGTAGTCTATTCAAAATAGAGCACCCCCTTAAGAGTTTTCTTAATTTATTATATCAGATTCCCTGTGATGGATCTGAAAATGCTCGTTTTGATGTCCCTTGTGAGTGTTATTTATTTTTAATCCCAAACACCCGTGTCCGTGATCCCATTCCTCTGCCTTCAAACAGCTTTGTGCTGTATATTCCCTGCACAATTTATGGAAATTGAAATATCAAAGCCTTTTAATTCCCACCACATCAAAATGTAAAAACCAAGCTGTGTTTATTGTTTGGGAAGGCAGCCTGTTTAAACACAGCCCGTTGTTCTTATGCTATTGGATATTGAGTAGCCATACTAAAAAAATGTTTTAAAAAATGTACATTTTACTAAGCATGAATGTATGTAACATTTCCGGGTGAAAATGAGAATTCGAAATCAATTCATGTGAAGTGGATGTCTTATATTCAGCAGGATGATACTCGCAGATTAATGCAGAGCGCCATCCTCTGCCTCTGGAGAGTTTCATCCACACAACATGGGCCCAGAGGCAATCACACTTTACACCAGTCTCTACGTCTGCACCTCCTTCTGCCTCCAGACAAGACTGCTTAAATCACTGCCCTCTCCCCATGGAGATTTATGTAAATCATCGTAAAAAGACTGGCAGCTTCTACAGAATTAGGCCTCTTTTGGCTCAAATTCCCCCACCAGTGAGTTCTCTATATCTAATCAGGAAGGCAGTGATTGGCCTGAGAATGAGTGTCAAAAGTGCTCTGCACTCTTATGAAATTTCTGACAAAGGATGGATGAAATTGTGGAGGTCTGGTCAAGGCGATACTCCCGCGCCAGGTGTCGTAAGTGATGAAGTCGGGAATGAAGGCCTGCTGTGTGAGCTGTCAGCCTCTGTTAAGTACACAGCAGCACCTTTAGAAGCTGTAGCATTTCACCTGGACAGTAAGGCAATCTCACATGATCCCCAGTGAGGTGTCATTTGAAGTGTTATAAACCTCTCGCAAACATGTATAATGCATAACCCGGTAGCAGGGGTATGGCCTGCCTTATTTTATTCATTTGATTGAGTCTGTCTCCAGCTGTGATAAATTGTTCCTGCGCTGCTTTCAGGAGAAATAGAAAACATTTTTCTTGTGGCACTTTACATCCATATGTCTGGTCCATCACAGAGCGAGGGAGAAACTCATTGTATTGTAAATGCAGGCCTTTCTCACAACGTTTTCCACTGTGTATGTTTCGAAAGTGGTCTGAGTTTTGGAGCACTTTGTGGATATTAATGGACGTTAATGAGAAAGCTTCTTGTTTGTGGCCCGTGTTGCACCGGCTAATAAAATATGCATTATTGTATGTAAGTCCTCTCTAAGTTGTTATCAGCTCCTTGCAGACAAGAGATAGAATAAAATTGCTCGCACCAATTAAAACTTGTCTTCATAAACATCTGTTACATAACATCTAAAACCATCTGCTTTGATTGCTCAAATAATGCCAAACAATTAAACCTGTGTTAGTGAAGAATTATGTGTTTCAGAGTTAGTGTTGGTGTTTAGATTAGAATGTCTGGGAAACATCTGGTTAAAATGCCTTTTTTTCTTATTTTTATTAGTTTATAATGATGAAATGTTTTTTGTATTTATTTGTAGTATCCAGGTTTACCTTGTTATGAAATAGGATTTGTGATTAAATGTCAGATAAGATGTCAGAAAGACATTTACACTCTTCAATCACTTTGCAACTGGATCAAACCTTTTGCAGTCAGAACTTCTTTAATTCATTGTAGCATAAATTCAACAAGGTGTTGGAAACATTTCTGAGAGATTTTGGTCCATATTGACATGATAGTATCACACAGTTGTAGATATGTTGACCACACATGCGTGATGGGACTCTCCCGTTTCACTACATCTGGTGACTGTGGAGGTCATTTGAGTACAGCAAACTCGTTGTCATGTTCAAGGAGCCAGTTTAAGATGATTTGAGCTTTACCTTCTATAGCAAATCTGCTTCAAGGTTTGATATGTTGTACATTCCCAGATGCTCTTCTGCATAACTTGGATTGTAATAAGAGATCGTATTTATATCTTCCAGTCAACTTCTGACCTTTGCAAGCATGACATTTTCACTCACAGAACTGCTGGATATCTTAATTTTTTTTTTTTTTTTTTTTGGGGGGGGGGGGTTCGCTGTAAACCCCAGAGATGGTTGTGCAGGAAAATCCCATTGGATCAGCAGTTTCTGAAACACTCAGATCAGCCAGTCTAACAACAACCATGCCACGTTATTTAAATCACCTTTCTTTTCCATTCAAATACTCAGTTTGAATTTCAGTGGGTTGCCTTGGCCTAGTTTACATTCCTAAATATATTAAGTTGCTGCCATGTGATCGGCTGATTAGATATTTATGCTACTGAGCAGTTGAACAGGTTAACCTCACAAAGTGGCCAGCGAGTGTAAGTTAGCTGCTGCTACTTCTAAATATTGAGCCTCTAATTTGAAAGTAATTTGTAAGTTACCCAACCCAGAAAGCACTCTAGGTAGGGGAAGCAGCGTAATGGTGCTGTAAACATTCATTTAGCACCATTTGTTGTTTAGACAAGGATTAATAGGATTAATTAAACATGTATAACAAAGCCTTTAATCTAGTGAGGGATGTTTGGTGACTCCTGGTCTAAAAGTTTAAAGCTTAAAATATTACAGCATGCAAGTCCACTGCCATGCTAGCAGCTCAAGGTTGTGCTTGTAGCTGTGTTGAAGTAAAAAGACAATGCAGGTTTCAAGCAACATTTTTTCTAATATCCAGCAGGGGGCGACTCCTCTGGTTGGAGAAAGATGTGTGATTTCGTGGTAGTTTGTGGGGAAAAAACAATCACCCCATTGCTTACTTGTTTATGACCTTGGGACACTTTGTTTTTCTTTCATGTTCTCAAGCATTAAATCCAAGGATTCTTCAGTATAACGTCATGTTTATTTTGTGAAATATGTTTCCATGTAGGATAATGTCACAGTCGCACTTTTTGAAAACAGTGTTGGAGCCTGGAGCATGATCAGAATTATTGTAACCATGTGCAACAAAGTTGTGTTTTGTTGCACTTGAAACAGTTGCTTCATAGACAGCGACTTGGTGTGTAATCACTCGCTGTCAGTTGCTGTCTTCAGGGTGCCTTTGTTGTGTTGAGACGGCCATAAAACAGCAATATGATGGAGGCAGTCTGCTATCAGTTTGTGATAACACAGCAATTAACTGTGATGAATTGGTTAAAATTGCAAATCTATTGCCATCTGTGTACACAGAAATTCACATAAACTACTTACATGCAGAATTCAACCAGAATCTCATAGATCTAAAGCAGAAATTCAGAAATTCCTCAACAAATAGTAATGTAGTTGGTGCAGGATGACGATTTGACTGCAAAATGACATAGGTACTTGGCAGCCTTACTGTTAAAGAGGAATATAACCAGAATGCAACCAGTTGGCAACTAGTTAAGTCAAGTCCCCTTAAGCAAAGAGACATGTCACAGGCGAGTTGTGCACAGACTCGCCTGTGACGTGTTTGGAAACCTTTGCCAGTCTGCCTGTGATTTATTATAAATAGTTAAGTCTTTGATTAGAGACAGGTTGCCTCCCTCTGGGTGACCTGTGCAATCGCCTGTTGATTAAAAGTGTTCGCCCAGAGGGTAAGAGTGTGGCATGCTTAAACTCTGGGCAACTAGCTGGTGACCACAACTCCTTCCAACCAGTTACTGAATGTGAAAAAATGTAATTGAATCACTGGAAGACCACCCAATTTTCTTTGTCACAAGGAGGTTGCGGTCCTGCTTTCACTGTAGTGTGAGTGAGCCATGAAATGATAAAACTGGGTATGCTTTAGTAAGTGGAGGCCGTGTATTTGAAAACCATGCCCGTGAGTAATGTCCTAGACACTCCACCCTTTGCATGCCTCTTCTAGCTCCAGAATCCCAAGATGGCAACAGCCAAAGGTCAGACTTGAGGTTTCAAAGCACAAGTAGTCGACAAACACAGGGACTGCATGCTCACAGTGAGAGTACTATGCTAAAAGCTATTATCGTTATTATGGTCACCACCTCACTTTTGCCGTTTCACTCTGTTAACATGGGTAATTAGCACTACATCATCAGTTATGTATAAAAACAAAACAAAACAAAAGAATAAAAGCAGTAAAACAATCAAACAAAACATCCACAGAACTTTACCTGGTCCTATACTTGCCATGTTACTTGCATTATATAAAACAAACTGTAAGCCACTCAAGATTAACTGAACAAATAAAAAACTAAATCACTACAAAGAATCTAAAGTAATCAAAGTTTCAAAAAAGGTTGCCTCCCACTGGACGACCTGTGGTTATTATTAAAAGAACTCATAAATAGCTCGTACAGAACTAAGCGTATGAATATTTTCATGTTTAGTTAATGTACCTCTTAATCATTTGTTTCTGAGAAGGGGTTTCAAATGTGAACTGTGCTTTTCTCCTTTATTTTAATGTAAATGCCCCAAGAGAAGCATTTGAAATGAACCACTTTGCCCCATGGAGACAGCTGAAGCTAATTTTTTAAGCAGAAAGACTTCGAAGTCCCAGAGAGGCGTCTTACAATGAAATATTTGGCAAGTTAATGTAATAATTATTGCTTATTAATTAATCGTGTTCAGAGCATTTTAATGAACAAGCCAAGGTTAAGTTCACACCCCAGTGCTATAATTTAATGATGGCTGTGTCCCCGGCATTAAGCCTGCTTTTTAAATAACCCACTTTATTTTTAACACGCTCATGCATTAAAAATCTAAAGCTTTGGTGAGTAGATTTCGTACTTATCAGAGTGCCCGAATTACTCGGATTATAAAAGTGCACTCTGTTTGCGATTACTGCAGGCCACACTGAAACAGCACCATCGTGAACATGGAACTGAAACATGAATCAAAGCGAGGAGAGGAAGAGGAGGAGGCCGTAACATTTTTATTGATTTATAGGACGTAAAACTCAGATTTATTGGGAGCCAGATTCTAGTGCATACTGAATAAAAAGTGTTCCAACGGGGTTTGTAGTTATTAGATGAGGTTTCCACTCTTCTGTAATGCATGCAAATGAGATTAGAAACAATAATGTTCACTGCTGTTTTTATTTGTGTGACTGTAAACTGCTCACATGCCTTTAAAAATTTTTTTTTAAATACACCATTTTAATGGAGGAAAATTTCCTTTTGTTAATTTTCTGCTTCATATACTGTGAGCAAAACCTCAATCTTTGTTTATTTGTCACTGAGCAGCTACACTGCAGTAGAAGTATGGTGAAATGCCTTGCTCAGGGGCTCCTTGTTGGTAGGTTTCCAGTGACAAACCCATATGTTTCACATACAGTTAGCCAGTCAGTGCTCCCCACAGAGCCCAGCCAATCTGTGTGTGCTAAAAGGCGTGATGGAGTTATGGGCTAGGCTGAGGGGAGCGGGTGATGATGGACGAGCTGCTGACGGCTCAAGGCTGCGGTGATGTGTATCTCAACCACCCAGTAAATGGAGACTGGGTCCAGAAATCCTTTCTTAACCCGTGATTGAATCCATACATGAAAGAGAAGGCAATACCAGCAGCCTCAGCTGGAGTTATGTATGAAAGAAACATGTCAGATACAAAAGAAAACCAATGGTAGTTGTGTGTAGTTCCCTTTTGCAGCAACCGATCTTGTGTCGTAAGCGTGTTGTGAGTGCTGATAAGCCACGGAGCTGTAACAGTTTTTAGTGGATTGTCTTGTGCGATTCTGCTTGCACTCTAAAACTCTTATGTTTGTTGATCAAATGCCAAAGAGTTTTGCGTTCGAAACCAGAGTGCATTAAAAGTGCAGCAAAAATGCAATTTGCATTCAGACCAGTGACATTACAGTTATTCTCCATTAAGCAAATGATGAACAGGGTTTAGTCGTGACACAGTGCGTTTTCTTTTTCCAACTTTGCCGTGCATTCATTTACTTAAGTAAGTTTAATCTCATCAAAACAAACCAAGCATATTAGCTTCAATTAGGTAAATCTCCCATTTTGGATTCAGTTAGGGCTTTTTTCCTCGGTTGGCAAAGCGTAGCTAAGGGCTCTTACTGAAGATTCATTACAAATCCCCTTGCTCCTGTAACATATAATAAGATATATAAAAAAATATATATACAGTAACAGTAAGATAAATGACACAGCTTGCTTGCTTCTCTGTCATCCTCGCAGCTGTAACCTCTGAGGTCCCATATTCAATTAACTTAATCTATGTTAGTTCTGGGCAGTGTGACATCAGTCTTAGGGAATAAAAGAAAATTATAGAGGCCCGTAAAACCCTGATTAATATTTTTTTATGAATAATCACCAAATGCATTTTGTTTAAAGTCCCTTGCCAAAACATCACTTTAATAATATTACTGAACACATATAAAATATATCACAACTCTAACAAAACAAGACGAAACTGCGTCAAACGCATTATAATTTTGAAGGAAACCACTTATTCAGTATTTAAAACTTATTTAATTTAATGAAAAGGAATGTACACTCATGGGTCCCTTTATTAGGCACAATTAATTTGAACATGGCAAGGTTGTTGATGCCAGACGGGCTGATCTGAGTAGTTCAGAAACTGATGATCTACTGCAGGGGTGGGGAACTCCAGGCCTGCAGGTTTTAGATGTGTCCTTGATCCATCACAGCTGATTTAAATGGCTAAATGACCTCCTCAACATGTCTTGAAGTTCTCCAGAGGGCTGATAATGAACTAATCATTTGATTCAGGTGTGTTGATCCAGGGTGATATCTAAAACCTGCAGGACACCGGTCCTTGAGGCCTCGAGGCCCTGATCTACTGGGATAGGAAGGCAGCAGTAATTCAAGGAACCACTTGTTTCTGCTGCAATAGCTAAATGGTAAGGTCAGAATTTGGTGTAAACAGCATGAAAGCATGGATCCATCCTGCTTTTGTCAACGGTTCATCAGGGAAAAAGAGGGGTCCAACACAGTACTAGCAAGGTGTACCTTATAAAGTGGCCAGTTTGCACAATTTAAAGACTGAATATAAAAGTCTCCTCTTTTCACGTGTTTAAGGTTTTTAATGTGCTTTTAATCTTTAAAAAAAACTGCTGTTTAATGTGTTTTCAGGAGTTCGTTTTAGCAGAATATTTATCAGTAAGACAGCTATCATAGAATTTTCTAACATCATTAAGATTCTGTAGGAGGACATTATTTTGTTTTGCCTTGATAATTTCAGTGTATTTAATATATTTCCCTGTCGGTTTTCATGTATTCGTATCTTCTTGTTGATGGTGCATGTAAAGACCTTGTTCTCCAGCAATAGAAGCCGGTGATAAAGCGCTGCAGTATTTCGCACTGTGATAAATTTCCTTTCTGCTTGCTGGCTGTTCTAATTATCTTGCTTTCTTGTGGCTTTATTTTATGAACTGTTCCACAGTCCTGCTGAACTTGCACTGATAGAAACTGATGAAAGTTGCTGAGTGTTGTTTGATTATTTAACTCACACAAATCAGACAACAATGCAGGCCTAAACAAACTTTCTTTAACTTCTTTGGAAGTTAAAAATGTTCAGGCTTTCCAGTGTTACCGTTAAAATTGATTCTTAACCAAAGATTTGCACAAGGTAAATGAACCTGGAACCTCAAACCTAAAGGAGCCACGCCAGTGATAATAACAGTGGCAACAAAATTCAATTTTTGGTGTTGGGTTCTTTTAAACGTGGCTTCTGTGGCACAAATTTCACAGCATGCACAGTGGGGTTCAAAGCCAAATGACTGAAGAATGAAGAAAATGACAAGATGGCGGCATTGACTTTGAACCCTATCCTGAAAATAATCAGGCCTTGGATGGATGTCAGGAATACAAAGTCTTAATAGCAGCCCATATTTTATTTTGATGTTTTGCAATGGTTTGGTAGTTTTATGGTGCTGTTTGTTTTTGTTCTGATCAAATTATTTATGTTAATAAATTTTAAAAACACATTTTTCCTCAGTAAAGTTTTATTACACTCTAATAAACAGTGAAATATTAGATAAACTGAACTGGATTCATTTCAGGACCATGGACAGCGTACGTGTTGTTTCACAATGATCTCATGGACTGTGCTGTTTTCAGTAGTTGAAACTAGAGCAGGGCGATAGGACCAAAAATATTTATCACGATATACATTTGAAAATTTGCGATAACGATATAACTGACGATATAATTGACACTAGACAAAATACTTTACAACTCCTCAACTTTATTAGTGCAAACAAAAAACAAAAAAACATCAATGTATGTAAACAAGCAGCTGTTTTTTATCTGCATTAAAGTTATATAAAAATTTAACAGTGCAAATGCAAATTCCTTGCTGACAGTTTAACCAAAAGGCATTTCGAGTGGAAATTGGCCGACATATCCTCAGCATAACCATGTATAATATCCACAAAGCTTAAAAAGAGGTTATACACACACACAATATGGTAATATTATGTTGAAGCACAGTACGTATCACTCCGCGAGGCTCCTGCCTACGATAGCCGTAATGCTCCGACAATCCATCAAGCGGTGCGGGTTCGTAGCTTACCAAAGTCGTACTAAAACATTTGACAGATTTTCGAGCGCCGTGTACCACATAAAATCGTTTCGAGGTCAGTAAACACAACCAGAATTCATACATAAGGCACACGGGATTATAAAGGGCACTGTCGATTTTCAGAAAAATCAAAGGATTGATTTTAAGTGTGCTGTATTTTCCAAAAAACACGGTAATAACGACGGCCCGCTAGCATGCTCTACCAAAAATAGTGCTTTGTTGTGTATCTGACGGACGAAAGCCAAACCAGTTCCACACCACTGAAGTTGCAGCATTTTTACAAACCAATTCTGGTTCATCCGTTTCATTCAACGATCCACTTTCGCTCTTCTCATTCTGCGTTGCCGCCATGTGCGTATGTAAACAACGGCACTGCGAATGCGCGTTTTACCCATATTCTATGCGATATTTCATTTTCCTATCGTTGCCCAACATTACACCGGTATTATCGTGAACGGTATGATATAGCCCAGCCCTAGTTGAAACGCACTAATTCAGCTGCATGCCCTTTGAAAATACGTGAGATATAGATCACAGGTGCTTCTTATTTGTCTGTTACCTTCATTAGCCATAATCACTGTTGATTCATTTTGGTCTTTGGTCCTTGCTATGAAAATGTGTGATAGGAGAGGCTGGAAGTCTAAATTTGGAAGCAAAAAATTTGCAGGGGCACTTGCAGGTGCTCTGCAAGTGCCCTTAAAGTTCTAATGGACTTGCTTCCTCTCCTCCAGCCCTTGAAGCTGAACTGCGAACTGTGCAGCATCGTGTCCAGCTCTGGTCAGATGTTGGGCCAGGGCGCTGGCCCGCAGATAGATCGTTCTCCCTGCATCTGGCGGATGAACAACGCACCCACACGGGGGTTTGAGAACGATGTGGGCCGACGCACGACTCTGAGGGTCGTCTCTCATACCAGCGTTCCTCTGCTGCTGCAGAAGCCCCAGTACTTCTTCGGCCAGGCCAACGACACGGTCTACGTTGTGTGGGGGCCGCTCCGGAACATGAGGAAAGACGGGAAAGGCATTGTGTACAACATGCTGCGGCAGGCGTCGGAAAACTACCCTCACGCCCGCATCTTTGTCACCACAGAGGACAGGATGAACCACTGCGACATGGTCTTTAAGAAGGAGACTGGAAGAGACAGGTGAGTCAAACTGCAGTTGCCCTGTTTTTGTTTTTGGCACAGCATCACTGAATTCCACAGCAGACCTCCACTTTTTCACTCTGACAGATTTGCTGCTCAGCACTTTGACATCTACCCCTCTGTTTGTTGCTATAATATTGATCTTATCAGTACTGATGGTCTGTTCATTGCTCTGTGCTTTTCTTGTCTCAAATCTTCCCTCTCACGAGGCTTCATCAAAGTGAGTTACTTAACTTTGCCTCTAAAGAGGCTCTGCATGGCACTGGGGGCCATTTTTTGAAAAATGAGCTCTTACACAGCGCCTTAGAAGTGTGCTGTGCCTGGGTTATAGGCATCAGCCAAATGCTGGTCTGGGAGAAATCTGGTTAATGAGGTAGCATGATTCTGGCAGTCTTTCTAAGCACCCCCAGACACAGCTGGTCTCACAACTTCTCCGACAGCGTCTTGGCACATTCTGAAAAGCAGTGAATTGATTTAAGTTGCAGATCAGTGAAAGTTTTTAGGGATATTTTACTACAACCTGTGTTAAAACTGCAAACCGCAACTTAAAGAGTGGCTCACCTGGTTATTTTTTTTCCTGTCAATTCCCCAGAGAGAATTGCAGGTTAATGAATATGGGATCAAAGCTCGAGGCCTGCTTTTGTTTAGGATGAACCTAATTTCTCAGATTAGTCTCTGCTCATTTCTGCAGCGCTTTATACCTCTGCCTTGCCCACATGTCATCAAGACCTGCCTTAACTTCTTAAGAGGATTAACGTGTTTGGTAATGGGCGTAGCATCCATTCCATTTCGGCTCCATTGTCTCGCTGTTATTCATGATGGCAGGGTTAACACTGAATTTCATGTAGAGCGTCCATGTTCATCTTGGCTCAGCTGTTGCGAAGGCCCACAAAGCACAGATAGAAGCGTGGGATTAGGGAGGGATGCTCGGGGAGAAGAATCTCATTACGCAACATAATGCTCCTGGGTGAGATGCAGCACTTCAGTCGTTACTGATTGGTATCACAGACCAAACTCGATGTGTAACAAGAACCCCGTCAAATGAAAATGTGATGAGCACTGAGAGGTTCGTTTGTATGTTTGTCTATCATTTTTTTTGTGCTTGCCTCAAACTTTGCTGCACTTATTTCAGTATTTTAATGTAATCAGAGGTAGCGAAGGGGATAATTGCCGTTATGTTGAAATAATACACTAAGGCACTGCTCTGAAATTCTTTATTTCACTCAGACATGAAATATCCATAAAAACATGGTCCTTTCCTTCTCTTATCCATGCAAACTACATTTATTAATGTCTACAGCAATATGATAACTCTTAAAATGCCACAGCAGCTTGTCTGCCGTTACCTTGTAATTTGTGCGTGTCTGTGTTTGCTGGTTTACTGTCACTGCTTTCTGCATGCGGGGATAATCATCAGCTTGGCAAAGATGGAACACTGATCGAACACAACTCTAATTATCCAGATTGCCGCAAGCAGCCTAGGAGACGTGCCGTCCCAGCTTCGACTTGCTTACTTGATCAAGGGGAGAGAGGCGTGAGCGCTGACTGATTAGCCAGCCAACCGTGTAACTGTCTCTCAGCCTGTCAGGAAGCTCAGTCATCTCTGGACAGAGGAAATTAAACTGTGGGGTAATTAGAAAAGAGGTTATGATAATCTAAATGGAGCTACAGTGAAGACCACCTCAATTAAGCTGATTTAAGTCAGGAGCAGGTCAAAAGGAGGTGCAGACCACGTCACGACCAGGATCACAGTGTGAGGCAGCGCCTGGCATAATGCGCCACGTTCTTAGTCTTTAGTTTTTTCCCGCGTCTTTGATGCTTATCTTCCCTGTTTGTCTTTTGTGCCCCGCCCTCATTAGTTTCATCCATCATCTCTCTGCCTTCCTAATCCTGTCTCTCGCTCTATCAGTTTGTCTGTTTGTTGTTCCATGCATTTTCTGATGTGTTTGTACATTGGACTCTGTATTTATCTGGACTGCAGTCAGACTGTAGTCTTTCCTTATTGGCTTTATTAACACTCACTTTTTGCTGGTTATTCTCCTGCTTTTGTCTTTGTTTAGGTCTTTCTTTTGATAAACATATAAGAAAGAAGATATTAGGAAACCAATGATGTGCTAAAGCTGAGCAGACTCTGTTTATATGCGATCGTTTGCATAGATAAGTGTAGATGAGAAATTCAAAATCTTCTAAAGTTGTCGGGCCCCGTTATTTACTAAGTGTATACTGTTTCTTTGTTATAGTTAGGACGTATAGACCCTCTTTAATGTTGTTTCTGTGTCTGAGCCTCGCAGATATATGTTAACTGAGGCTCTCCTCTTCTTCTTCAGCATGCTGCAAAGTCGTTTCCCTTGTTTGTTAAACAGACTCAAGTCCTTAAACCATCTACTTGTCATTCTACAACAGTACAGCTTTTATTAGCACTATTCATGTGTAGCACACCTTTAAGCTAAGCTTTTAAAATCTCATGGTATACACTACAGCCTCCGGGCTCACAATGTCCAGGACACCAAATGTTTTACGCTTCAGAAAAGACGAATCACTCCTAGATTAGGGCTATTTTTTTTCAGTAAAATAATTCAGCCCTCAGACAGCAGCAACCTGGATGCATTGTTGTGGATCGGGTCACTGCAGGCACTCTGTTGGCTGCATTTTTGGGCCTGACTAGCACATCCATGGAAATGTGACACATTTTCTCAATGCAGCCCACACCTATTGTGATTGCGATTGTGTACTGTAGATTCCTCCTATGAATTTAGGGTTATTTTTTGCCACAGTTTTTGAATGCATCAGTCAGAGGATTGCCTCGATATAAAAGCCATAGCCTCAACATAAGGACTCACAGATGTCAGCAAAGTCCTAAGGGGGAGATTGCTGAAACTATTAGAATGATTGTGATGGAAAGTACAAACACATAGTGGCTGGTAAAAAACACTGTGACATGAGCACAAGGTAATTAACACATAAAAAACCATGCAGAAGCATTAATGATGGTAATGATGGCGACCACTCACGGCAGCCAAGATTCACTGCAGAAGTCAAAATCAGTTGTTAGTCTAACAATACCTCTGTAGTTGATCACCAGGTGGCAAATCATTATCATCCATTTTCTTAAACCCTTATGTTACTGAGTAAATATTCAGTTAAACTTTAGAAAGAAAAATAAAAATGAATTTTTCTGTAGTGAGGTGTCACACTGGAAGATTCTGCTTTTCTAGTATCCATGCCATACACGTTGACAGTTTTTTGTAAACGAACTCAAAAATCGTGCATGTGGACTGGATTGAGGATAGAGTCGATTGTCTATTGTCGCAGAACGTGTTCCTCAAAGAAAATTCAAAGAGCTTCTCACAGCTTGAAAGAGAGTACAAATGGATTGTGGTGATGCAGCAATACATCAGAGAGCGAACAAATATAAATGTTTGGGGAAAAAATAAACTAATTTGTTCTTTTAGGATGTGCTGAGATGTGGAACATTCTGAGAAAGCTTCATTTTAATCCAATTATTGACACAAAAGACAAGTGAGTACATATTAATAAATTAAAAATCTTCTCACAGAAAAGTATCTGTTTGTCTCAAGTCTAATGGCATGGTGACGTCTTGGGTTCAAATCAAGTCAAGACCATTAGTGTCCTCCGTGTCTCTCTCCTCATCCATCCTCTTCTGAGAACTAAGAGGTAATGATGATAATCTAAAAGCGATAAACAGGAAATGACCAATCCAGCTTCTATCTGGAGCCATGATAATGAACAGTCCTGCACGTGAATGTATTTGACAGCCACTTAAACATATGATTCATAATTGCGCACTGCGGCTGGAAGTTGCACGAGCTGAGGCTGGGTGTTATCAGCACCACCTCCTGAGCTGCAGTCGCCGGCTGTCGGAGCGTATCGGCACTGGCCTGTTAGCGGCGGTAGATAACGGGCCTGACGACGACACAGGACTTTAATCACACTGTCACTTTATAGCACTGCCACCTAGGCCTGCGTGACCTGGGTCTCTGCTTCCCGGCCACCTGCTCCTTCATGGCACGACCGTGTGTTTCTGTTCAAATGTGTGTGGAAGTAGATTGTGAAATGAATGTGTGAGTTTTCACAAGTGTGTCACCACCCTTCTGTTTATGATAGTGTGAGCAATGTTCTTTCTTCCTGTGAGTCTTTATTGCCTAATGCTGCAGACTTGGCTCAGGTGGCAGAGTGGGTGGTGCGCTGTTCCCAGGTGGCTTGGTGGTTTGATCGCTGGGAGCAGCATGGGCCACAGCAATCTTTGAAGGCCAAGCTCCTCCTAATGGCAAGAAGACGTCTTACTTGGCAGCTCTACTGCCATTTGTGAGTGACTGAGAATATTAAAAACTGCTTTATAGACCTGCTTTAAATATGTACAGTCACAACTGTATTTGTTTTAGCTGTGAAACATCTTAAAGATCAGACATATTTCAGCTTTTTAAAATGCTAATCTGACTTAAAAAAAAAGTAACACATAATCAGCCAGAGTTTTATATAATGTCTTCAATGGTTAAAAATGCTGCAGCTATTTTTTCTAACAAGTAGAAAGATAATGGAGCACATTACAGCAGTGCTGGCCTGTGTTGGCTGCCAGTACAATTTAAAGTCAGTATAAAAATTATAGTTAATGCTCATCAGCCTTGACATAGTGAAATCCCAAGATGCCTTTCTGAATTGTTGTGCTCGAGCTTGTCAAACCAGCATCTGGTGAGTGTGCAGGAACTCGACCTGAGGTGTCAGAAGGTTGAGCTGTATGAAGACAACAGCTACTGCTCCTTCATTCAGAAGAAGTCCCCACAGCGGGTAGCTCTGCATGTTTAATTTGGTGGTTTTTACCCCGATGCCCTTCCTGAATCAAACCCAAAGGAAATTTGTGTTTTACCCCCAGATCGAACCGGGGATCTTGTGTGACAACAGAAATGCAACCAACAACTTTCTTAAATAATAACAATCAATAATCCAGTAATTGTTACATTTTTCAGAACTGCATTGGATGTTTTTTTTTTTTTTTTGTAGTCTGACCTTTTGTTAAAACCAGTGACTCCTTATTTCTTTGAAGTAGAATTCAGAATGTAAACTCCTTGAATTAGAAATGCATTGCAGTGTTGTTTTAAACTGTCAGTCTTTTCCAAGTTGTTGACACACACACACGAAATCAAACTAGATGTGATGGGAAGATCTATTTAAAACAAAGTCATACAGTGAAAGGTCTTCCATGGTAACCTATGAAATAGATATAAAACCTTGGTTACAATCTTCCTACAACATTACAACTTGACTTTTGATAATTTTACTTACTTTAAAAAACAAAACAATTGCTTTCATTTGATTAGTTCAGTTGAAGCAATTAACAGGTTTTTCACACCTGTAACTGTTTTCTTTGTAAAGTACAAGAAAACTTTGAAGTTATTCAGACACAGACTACCGATACAGTTTTTTATAGTCGTTTTTCAATCAAACTATAATACGCTGCAGGCTTAAAACAATTTGCAATACACATGTGTTCTTTCTGTTTTAAAAATACTGCAGTGTTGGCTGACTTAAAACTTGTTAACCACCCACAGGACTCTTGTTAAGATGCTTTTGAATAGAGTAGAAACAGCCATTCTCAAACTTTAGACTGCCACAGCACATTTTGAAATCAGAAAATCTTCTGTGACACTCCTAAACCTTAAACCACAACTCTTACAATCAGACGAGCACAAGAGGAAGTCATGGTTTGGAAGTTTTATTGAGTTTACGTTCAAGTTATACATTTATCTAACTAACAAAAGATCCCTGGCTCGAGACCGGGTCGAAATACAAATCCCTTGAAGGGTGCATCAGGAAGGGCGTAAAAATCTTCTAAATAAAAGATGTGGGGCCATCCACTGTGACGACCCCTTCTGACTGAGGGAGCAGCTGAATAAAGCTTCTCTGTGATGATTGATTCTTGTGCTTCTGTCAGTTTTACTTTCTTATTGTGATAGTTTTCCCCTCCTTTATAATTGTCTGGCCCTCCCTCATCAGGCTCACCTGAGGTTTCTTCCACACCTGTTCCTAATCTGCCAATCAGGGACCCCCGCATGTACACTTCACTGCTTCCCTTTGTTCGTGTGCTCTGCTGTAATTTTTTTGTTGTTCAGTCTTCCCCACAAAAAGTCTTTCATCCCACTTTATAGATGAAAGACAGTTTTAAAATTTTGAAGCACAGTAGGTCATCTACTTATCATCAGTCCAGAGTGGGATTTAAAAAAAAGGCAAGTGAATACAGCCAATTTTATTTCCGTCTTAATAAGATTTGAAAATAAGAAATAACGGTCATACAGCAATGAGTCAGTGATGCTGATGTTACTGAATCTCAGAGTTGCATAGAGTTGATAGTCGATAGAGTTGCAGCTAAGTTTTGATGCAGCAGGAATATAGCATAACAAATTCTACATCCTTTTGTTGTCATAGTAGATGAGCCATGCCTCGGTAACTTTCAAAAAATTGATATTCAGATAGTTTTTACAGCAACTTAGGAATGCTATCCAGAAAACGTGGCTCCAGGGAAGAAAATCTTAATAGACAGGCTGTGTTTATGCAAGATCTTGCAAATAAGTACTGTTTGGGACTAAGAGAAAAGGCAGCATTTGAGATCTGTTCCTTCCTGAGCTTTCTGTCATGAAGATTTGAAGGGGCTGCATGTGACGACTGACAAACTCCTGCCGATGCCTGGAGATCCATATGCTTTCATACACCACATCCAAACTGACCTGATTTGAATTTCCATGTAAGAAGAAAGGAATTGTGTTTTTGTTCATGGTGGAACACAAGATTAAAATCAGCAAAACGAGATGGCGTATACATATTTAGGCCAGCTAGGGTGCAATGAACTCTATAAAAAGTAGAAAATTACAGGTTTCTTATAAATTTCATCTGACTGACAAGAAGCAACATTTTGACGCTGCTGGGTCTTCATCAGGCAAACAATCAGAGCACAATATTCATTACATGGATCTGCTCATTAAACATTACCAGAGGTTAAAAAAACTTCATAAATGAGCTTTAATTACAATTTCACTGATTACTTTAATGCAGTTCATATTTCTCCACCCATGCAATAAATCATGCAAGGTAAAAGATTAAAAATTACCTGTTATCTCTGTGCAGGCTTTACCCTAGAAGTAAGGGGCTGGTATTCATTTGTATTTGCAGGTGCACTTGGCAGAATTGTTTGTCTCAGCTTGTGCTGGTCATTAGTCCGCATATTAGTGCAGGGGATAGAAACTGTTTAGGTACCTTCTAATCAAAACATTAGTCTAACTCATGGCCCATGGTCAAAAACTCCAAAGATGACCATTAATTTCAAGAGAACACAGGTGTCATTTAGTTATAGCTCATTTATTTTTGTGTACTCCAGTTAAAATTTTAAAGTAATCCCCAATCCTGAAATTAGAATCTTTGAGAGTCAGATGTGGCTCCAGCTCCTGCTACTATAAGAAAAAGAAAGGACACTAATGGTAAAATCTCCAATCACAGGACTTCGGTTTCTTACTTTGGGCTTCAGATGAACATAAGCAGTGCTCAGGGTGGTTAATCAATAACAACAAATCAAACTGGTCAAATGGGAATCGTATAAGTTCAGCAGTAACATTTGTCAGAATTGATTTCAACAAACATGAAGTCAGAAGTTGGACACAAAGCTGAAAAGAAGATGTTGTTAATGCCTCAGGCACAAGAATCAAAAATGGATGATTCATCTGCAGTTCATCTTCAGGAGTGAGTCACTCTGGTCACAGATGAACTTAATAGCAGATGCTCCACTCTCGTGTGCCTCCAAATGTATGTTGAGAATTATATTTTAATCTGTTTTTATTAGTGTGAATGTCATGGCTGTGCAGCCATGCTTCAAAATCTCCAGCCGTCCACTTCACATTGGTGTGAGTGCCCCTGGCAGTCAGCACTTACTCATCCCAAAATAGTTTCAAATGAAACACCATTCAGTTCAACAGCTTCTCTTCTGTGTTATAATCACAGTCTACGAGATTCTCAATGCGAACAGCTCTTTACCGACGAGGCGCTTTTGTCATTTAGAAACACCTGAGTTTTCTCAATAGAGAAATAACTGGGAAGGCATTCACGGGGATTTTCTGGGCTTTAAGGAAGATTTTTGTTTAATAAAAATAGAAAAACCTCTCATATATGTAAACACTCAAATAAAACTGGAATTTAGTCTTCCATTTGTCTGTGAGAGAGCTAGATTTTTCAGGAGGATATCTTTGGCACAGTTGGTCTGAGTTTTGGCTCTAGTTTCAACTTTATCAATCCCCAAACCTGTGGTTGGACTGCAACTGCAAAAATCTCATTTTACATTCTTGATGAATACAGCCGATGGTCCTGGAAACTTTGCGACAGAGTGCCATTCTGTGTCTGCTGTTGGCTGTAGCTGCTTTCATTTCATTTCATTGGTTAACCCGATAGAAAACAGACCAGAACCTGGTGTGGCTTAATTAATTTAATTGCTATTATTATAATTATTAAAGAGCAGGGTCATAAAATGTGCGCACTAAGATGGTTCAAACTCAATACAGTCAATAGAGTCAAAGTTAGTACAGTTTGCAAAGACACAAATGATTTTAACCAGTTAAAGTCTTCTAGAAAGCATAATTGAAAACAATTTTAGATAATGAAAGTCTAATAATAATAATAATAATAATTACTGAAAAGTTGATTATGATTGAATAAAGCCTTTTTAAATAACTCATCCTTTTAAATAGACCTGCCATGAATCGGAACAAGTTGTTTTCCAGTGTTTCTGCTCTGGACGGATGACCAGCTGTCAGTGTCATGCATTAGACTGACAGCTGGTCCATTTTGCAAATTGCATTTTGCAAATGGGCAACATTCACACAGTGGTGCAGGTAAATAGTTGCACCCACTCAGAGCCACATGCTAAAATGTTGCTAGCATAGAAAGTTCCTCACTATGATCAAAGACACAAAGCGAAAATGCTTTTAACAACAGACCAAATAGGATAGAAATCAGCCTCACTGAGCTGGACATAGATATTTTTAAAAAGCTAACATAGGAAAACGTAGCTAAAGCTATCCAGTGCTCAGAGCCAACCACAAGCTAGCAGCCTTGGTATGAGGAATGAACAAAAAAAAGTTACAAGTTCAGTAACTTATTTTATTATGAACAGAAAATTTTGCATTTAGGAAGAGTTGTTTTTTTTTTTGTCATTGATAGTTCTAGTTGTACCCTGTCTGATACACAGTTTACAGTTTATCCTTGCAGCTCACTAACCAAGCTTGCTAGTGTTAGCTAACAGATTTTCACTCCATGTCATCCAAAAATATTTGGATGGGAGGTTTTTAGAGTCAGCTTGGCACACTTGAAACCAGGGCTTCACATACTAATAGGGTATAATATAATATCTACATGGAAGTAACCATGTCTATATTCAGTGCCTTTCTATTCATCGTCTGCCTCTTTTTTTTCTTTTTCTTTTTTAAATCTCAAGAATGGATTTTAATCAACCATTGTGCACATTTCTTCATGTAATTATTAATGACTCAAAACAAATTTTCTGACTGTTTTTAGGGTGTTCTTGATGATAAACTACTTGTACTGACAGCAAATGATCTCTTTCATCTTGTTAATGTCTTGAAAAGCTGCCACATATTTATTTTGGTGTCTTGACAACAACAAAAGCTTAATTTGCAGACGGTATTGTGTAACCTGTCCTCGTCAGTCAGATTATTACATAGAAGATCTGTAATAAATAAGTAACTAGAATTTCACCTTACAGATGTGGTTCTCCTCTTTGTTGCTGCCTCAATGCCTTGTGGCTTTGACAAAATACTTCCAGCACACAGAAGCTTTGAAGTGTGACAGACTTAAAAGCTGAGAATTGCTGTCTGACCATGAAATATTCTAACTCAAATGAAGGAATGTGATTGAAAGTTTCAATTACTGAACTTTGTTGATGCAATCTGTGTCCTGATGCGATTGAGAGCAGCCACTGGCTTCAATGTCAAATAACTCTGCAGCAGTGCCGGTCTTGTGTTTACAGGGCGCGCAGTACGTGACTGTGTCTGTAATTGCTTTGTGTTTTGGATGTCAAGAGAAGAAACAGCAGATAGGATTGCTGCGGTCGGTTCACGTGGAAGATTGAATCGCAGTGTTTGCAGCATCACCACTTAACTGTAATTTCATGCTCATAACAACGAGCAGTTTAAAGAGAAAAGAGAGCAAGAGAATTCATTGTTTCGCACCACATAAAGTTGTGATTTCCACTGTACGCGGCCCTAAAATCAGCACAGAGCATGTTGCGCTTTGCCAACACCAAGAATTTGTCACTGAGCAAGCATATAATGACATTACATTTCAGTGCTGAAAGCTTGTAATTGCTATGAAATTATCTTATTAAATGAAGCCACTGGAAACCCTGAAACACAAATAACATGGCGTTCCGGCTGGCTGTTCACTGGGTCAAAGGCTGCCAATTTAGAGGAACAGGAAAGTCGTCAGTGTTCCCTCCTAAAGGAAGAAGGGATCAGTGACTCGTGACCTCATCAGAGAAAGAAAGGCAATTGTTGACAAAAAGCAAACTATCAGCTGGAGGCAAAGTGCAGTCTTCCTTAAAATCCATTTCCATTTCTGTGCTAGTGATGTAATCACATTTGGGTGATGCTAGCAAAGCTATTAGCAAGGGAGTGGACATTGGGTTTTCCAATGGATCCATCTGGAATGTCAAAAAGGCACAAATCCTTTTGTCCCATCTATGATAAAAGCAGTGATTCTCACTGTATTTTATACATTTTAATCAGAAGCATTTGTACATACTGTATTGTTTTGCATTTTTGTACTGTTGACAAACTGATATACTCAATCACAATGACAAAGTAAAACAAAATGGGGCGGGGGGGTGCTATATATGTATCCCTTTGCTGGGTGGTTGCCAGGCAACAAAATGGCATCATAATATCCCATATAATTAAGAACCTCCAGGGGAACTCAGCTCAGAGTTTGAGGACAAAGCGCCAAACAAACACACAGACAGACAGGAATTTAATGTATTATACTAAGATTAAAGAATTGAGTTCTTTAATCACTTTTTGTGTAAAAGTAAACATTAAACCCTATGGCCACAAGAATGTCTAATCTCAAATACTAAATCTGTGTAGTGGTAACACATTCATTAGCACGCTTATTAAACAATCCCTGGGCTGGTGGAAGAATAAGTGAATCCTTGGATTTAATAATTGGTTGCATCTTCTTTGCTAGCAGTAATGTTAGATAATGTTTGGGGCCATTACAGGTCAGCTTCAGTTAAGCCAGGTCTTTTTGTCTCTGGTGTGAGCATCTCTCTGGTCATTATCACCCACCGTCTGTAGAAATCTAGCTGTGCAGGAACCCACCATTATCTTGTAAGATATCTTTATTGGTTATTCCCACTTATGATGGTTGTTTTTCGTGATGCATTTTCTTTAAAGCATACACTGTAATGTATGCTCCATCCGACCTATTCAACCATAATCTATTGAGTTCACAAAAGACCACTGGGTAGTGTCAAGGTGCCTTTAGACAAACTCCTGCATTAAAATGCTGTTGTTGTTTTTTTGCTGTTTGGAGAGCGGTTGTTTTCTATGAGGTGACCTGCTCTGAGTGCCATAGTTCATGGTTGCAGACAAGTCCAATGAAAGCCTTAAGCCTTAAGCCTTACTCTCATAGGATTAGTATTAGCAGTGGACGTGATTTAAAAATTAGCCCAAGGGTCTGTGTTTTGTGCACCACATTTACACGGGATATGCAAAGTCTGTCTTTTACTTACATTTACGGATATGACCACAAGTATTAGTTGGAAAGTGTCTCCAAATCCAAGGTTTGAATCTTATCTGCTTTTTTTAGACAGGGAATTGAATATGATGAATGAGATGAAACAAAAAAGGAAAAACAAGAAAAATATTTTTTATCAGAAGCATTATCACTTTATCATGATTGGATCTTGAAAGAAAAACAAACTTGATTATTCAGTTCGTTCTTTAACTGGACGGTCTTTCAACGGCATACCTGACTAGCATGCAATAATCACCACAGCACCACACGGATAATTATCATGAGGAACAAGAGCACATGGCTAATTAGCATATTATTAGATCAAATCTGTCTTTTAGTGTTATTTTACAACCTATATTTACAAATATGCTGTGCACAGTAACATGGGTAAACACTGGGGCTATACACAAATATTCTGTCTCCATATTTGGGTAAGTACTGAGTGAGCAGCATCACTTACATGGGTCATTGTCATGTCTATATAAGTGTCAACATAATTTTATGGCCACAGGGTGTATTAATTTTTTTGCTTTTCTATACGATCTGATTATTCTTGGCAGGAAAATGTCAGACAGCTCTCTCAGCTTTCATGTCACCAACAATACGCTTAAAAATGGCAGACATTTGTCATACCTCCTTTTATAGAAGCCTCCTTGCTTTTTGAATAAAATCTTTCTGCAGTTGACTCTAACAAAGTCATGTCAGGCTCACATGAATTGGTTATTCTGCCAGCTGGGCAGTAATTCAGGTAGACATGATGGTTAGTCCGCAGGCACATAAGCTTTAAATGCATTTTCTGCTCTTTTTTGCAGCTCCCGAATAAGCTTCATTGGGTGAACACACACCCAAACACACACCTGCATCACTGGTCATGTGGCAAGCCAGCCTCATCTAATAAGCCTTATTAGATCAAATGCCTGTGTGGCCTCAGAAAATAGCACCCTAAAGAGATAAAACGTCCTCCTAACAGAAAGCTTCACAGTATGTCACTGTGTATTAGGAATATATCTGTACACTGGTGTCTCCAGCTCAGTTTCTTCCATTTTTGCTGTATGCTTTTTATAAGCATTTTATTTGTCCTTTAAAGAACTACATTGCCCTTATTCAGGCATTCGAAGATAAGATAAAACCTCATTGGTCTTGGATGAGAAATTATAAAGCTGTAACAGCAAAAAGTAATATGACTCAGGAGGGAAGAATAACTGTAGAATATAAAAGAGAGCATTAGGAGCAGTAGAAGAAATGAAAATAGAGATGTAATAATAAAAATGTGTAAAAAAGTCATTTTTTTTAATCAGGTTTCTCCTTCACAGATCTGAAGATTTGTTGCTTTTTTATGCTTCATGTGAGATCCGTGCTTCTTGCGTGTGTTTTACGCACACTCCACCTCTGGGCAACCAGTTGGTCGCCTCAACTGCTTTCAGCCAGTCTTTGCATTCAACTTTTTTGTTGTCAATCACCAGACAACCGCTGATTTCTCTCAGTCAGATTTGACTCAATTGTGACGGAGCATCTGAAGGGTTAATCAGGTCTACAGATGACCATGAGCAATCCAGAAAGAGTTGTGTTTTTGTCTGAATCATTGCTGGGAAAAAAAAGCAACTGATGTGACTGTCTCTGTGATTGTGTAGAGGCTGATTGTTTTGGCGTGAAGGTGAGAGCCTGAAACTGCTTGAAATGTGGTACGCTGTGGTCAGGCATGAGAGTCTTTCACAGGTATACTGCTGTAAATTTTTACCAGTCCTCCTCCTCCTCCCCCTCCTCACTATCCTCCCTTCTCCTTTTCCCAGTCCAGCGTTTGACATTTTAACTGCAGCAGGTGCTGAATTCTGAATCTCTCAGCAGACCAGATAACTTGCTCGCACGGATCCCCTAACAGTGTATGACTCGAACAAGCTTTTCTGTGATGTTTAGGCTGTTGAACAACTTGGGGTTTTTTTTGCTTTGTTTTTCTTTTTACATTTGCTGTACTGTTGAATTTCAATCAAATAATCTGCAAAACATAAAATACAAAGTGTGCAGCCTGCTGCATAATTTCATACAACACTCACAGTGTGATCTTAAGTAATGCACTTACTGTCGCGTGGCTGACAAAGATGGATCGCCCATCATTGTCCTAAGCAAGAAGAATGAGTGCGACCATAATAGTCTATGCTGCCTCAGCTGTAATGCATCCTGTCAGTGGTGTTCTGTTATATGTTCAGCCCTAAATTGGATGTGAACTAGTCACTTCAGATTACAGTTGTACAGTACTGTGTGAAAAGGGAGGCAATCACCTCTTGGCAGCAGTATTAAAATCTTCTTGTAAAATTGTCAAGCCCTCATCTCCCCAAACAGAGCTGCGCTTTTTCTTCTGAGAGCGTCCCAGCAAGTGACAAATAATAATTCACCCTTTTTCTTTTTCTTTTTTTTTCTTCTTTTGCCCGACAAACAACAGCTTCTGGGGCTGTGATTTACTGCTTTGCATTTTCTTTTTGATTTTTAAATGCATTGACACACAAATCATAGTAATCCCAGCACAAGGCTTCCAGCTCAGTAATGTAATGTTTGTTTCTCCTAAATGAATAGACTATTAAAAACTGTTAGTAACAGAGCAGTGTGGTATTTGATATCAAGTATTTAAGAGATACAAACAGTTGCTCCCTCTGAGCCTACTGTGTTTAAGGTTTCAAAGTCGAGACACACAGACACACACACACACACACACACACACACTTACATATATACATACGTATATGTATATATATGTATGTATGTATATATATATATATATATATATATATATATATATATATATATATATATATATATATATATATATACACACACACATGTCAGCAACTTAGTGCATTTAGGCATGCAGACATGGTTAAGAGCACCTGTTGAAGATCAAACTGAGCATCAGGATGGAAGGGAAATATGATTTCAGTGACTTTGAACATGGCATGGTTGGTGGTGCCAGATAGACTCATCTGAGTATTTTAGAAACTGCTGATCTACTGGGATTTTCCCACAAAACCATTTCTAGGGTTTACAGAAAATGGTTTGAAAAAGAGAAAATATCCAGTGAGCAGCAGTTCTTTGGGTGAAAATGCCTTGTTGGTACCAGAGGTCAGAGGAGAATGGCCAGACTGCTTCGAGCTGATAGGAAGGCAACAGTAACTCAGTCCAAAACAACCAAGGTATGCAGAAGACCGTCTCTGAACGCACAACACATTGAACCACTGAAGCCTTGTATAAATGGTGCGGACCGGTGATGGTGTGGGGGATATTTCCTTGGCACACTTCGGGCTCATTAGTAACAACTGAGGATTGTTTAAATGCAAGACCATATCTGAGTATTGTTGCTTTATAACCACAGTATACCCATCTTCTGATGACTGTTTCCAGTAGGATAATGCTCAAATCAGTAATTTCTGTAATTTATGATTTAAAATTACCCTGAAATGGATAAGGAGTTGGGGAAAATGGATGCATGAATAAATTTAAAATGGCTTTTTCCAATCGAATGAATATTAAATAAATTAGTTTTCTGTCAATCGACTGACTGATCACTTGATTAATTGTAGCTCTAGCATTAACATGGGGCCATTTTAATGTTGTTAAGCAAATTTTAATAATTTTAAAGTTTTAGAAGTTAAAAACTCACAGATCATCAGTTCCCATGATGCTTCGGGGAGAATGTACAATAGATTTAGTGAATTATGCTGAGGGCTACAACTCTTTTCTCGTTTGTCTTAGTCAGTTTTAAGCTAATTAAGAGAATGTAAAAGCAACTATTTGGTGTTTCTGGTTACATGAATGCACATACAGCTTGTACTGGGTTACTGAGAAGCTTAAAAATGTGATCACTGTCAGTTTCAGGGGCCTCTTTTTTTTTTGTGGTTTCTTGGCCAAGTTATGACTCAGAGCAGTGAAATTTTCTTGCACAAATTGCAGCAATCAAACACTAAGAGTTTTAAAGTGTCGTAATTGCCTCCAGAGCTGCTAAAAGTGCTGAATGGGCCAGATCACCTCCCTGTTTTCAGACCACCTGCATCTTTTGCAGTGTCTTTGTCTCTCGTTTCTCCCCTGCAGGTCGTTAACTTCTTAGTATGAACGCCGAAGAGAATATGCGTAGTTTTTTTTTCTTTCTCTTTTTTAAAATAAAGAAATAATCAAGGGTAAGTGAAAGTTACTCTAAAGCGCAAAAGGAATAAAATTTTGATGAAGTGATTTACATTAATCATGTAGTTTGTAACTACATTGTAACTACTTTGACTTTGACCAGATCGATGCCTGTAACAATGAACAGCTGATTCAGTGTTGTGATTGATGTAGAGTTGAAATCTTAATATGGAAGCTTAATCTTCAGTATGCAGTATGTGGCTTTGTGTAAATGTGTCAGGTTAATAAATTTGTTACACGTTGAAAGAAGGAAAAATCATTTCTTTGTTCCTTGTAGCGCATCTTTCAGTATTCTGATTTGTGTGCAGCATCGTTTACCGTGATCATAATGTGCAGTGATGAACATGAAAAGCACTGTAAGTCAGCTGTAAAACTAGGAGTGAGAGGGTGTTACCCATTAAGATCCTAGCACATTTCTATGTGAACCACCATAAATCTTCTTTACTGTAAGAGAGGTGACCTGGTGTGGCTTGAGAGCGGCTCGGGAGGACTTAATAGTACCACAGTTATTGGGATTAGTCCCTATTGTGATGCCCAAGAGGACTCTGCTGTAAATTATTCAACAGTACCAGTCGGATTTAATTGATTATTAAGCTTTAAATCAATGATAATCAGTAGTTCTGTGTGTAATTCTTGGTTTTAGGTTTTTGTCTTGATCTCTGTCCCTGGAGAAATCTCATAAGTTAGTCCTCATCTGTTTTGCTAATCCTTGGTTTTTACTCCCCGGACTTGGACAGGCATCCCATTAACATGCTGAATAGGCTGCAGAGCTTTCAGAGTCTGCCAGTTACCTCACACTGTTTTTCTACATTCTCCTTTCTGGAGTCATAAAAAAGGTGCTCTTTTAACAAACCTATTCAGGCTTCTGCTCACCTCCGCTGACCTTCAGCCATTTGTTACTTCGCTTTTTCTGCGCAGTAAATCTTCATAAATGGTTGATGGCTGCTGTGCACAGAGCCACAGAGACAGCATTGTTGCCATGTCTGGTAAGAAGAACATGGCACTAACACTGGCAGGCTTTGCTTCTCTTTGACGACAAAGACTGTAAGCTGTTATGTAGCAAAGCTTCTTCTTTTTTTTTTTTTATGATAAACCTGTCAACTGGCACGAAGCTTTCAGTTCCAAGACGCTTCATCCTTCTTTGAATAATGCATAAATCAGACTCTTTTAGCAAAACAAATGCTGTTTTCTCCTGTGAAGTGAGTTAAGGTCTTGGCTCGGGTCATGGATAATGATGGGATTCTTTTGCTTGGGGCTGTTTGTCAGAGCTTTGATAAGTGGAGCTAATAGGCTTATCGACCATGAAGTCTAGGTTTCTTTATATCAAGATATTGTTCCATGAGATGCAGAGAATTTTTGTCAGTGACATTTGAAATGAAATATTACCTTCCCAAAGTGAATAGTGTTTAATTAACTGCAGAAGCTATGAAAAAGACCTGCAGCGTAAGTTTGCTTTCATGTTTTAGTAATTTGCCAGTTGGTTTTGATTTTTTTTTCGGAGTGAAATTGTTAATTTAGTCAGTAAAAGCTGTTTAAAATGCTCCATCATTCTTCCCTTAAGCCAATGTTTGAAGCAGTACCTGTGTTTGACACAGTAGTCACTGTTCTTGTAAACGCTGACGTCAGTACAGCGCTAGGCTTATACTGGGCTTGAGGTCTTCCCTTAAATGATGTTGTTGTTGCTAAGAAAAGTGCAGCGCTGTACCATCGTAATAGCAACAGAAGGTATAATGTACAGAAGGTGCATTATTTAAACACAAACACAGCAGTTTCATCTATACCAACCTTTGCAGCCTTCTCCCTCCGTGAGCTCAGTGCCATCTGGGAGTCCTGTGCTCCCACACTGATGGATTGTAGAGATGCTTGTAGAGACAGACCTGCTTACAGACTTGTGTCTTGAACACCACGTGTGCAGGGTTACCCAAATTAGAAGGAAAAACAAGCCAAAGCACATGACGCACCAGCAGTATAGATGCTTTTGTGTTTTAGCACAACGTGCATGAGTGGAAGTGAAACTTGAAAATTGTAGAGACTGAGACCAGTGGCCTTCAAAGGTAAAATAATTTTTAAGTTTAAAAAAAGTAAGCCAGGAGTGTGCTTGTGATTGCAGATAACGTGTCTTCTGTACAGACTACAGGCAACTGTCTCAATCTGTTACTTACCAAAGCAACTACAAGGACCTTTGTGACCAATTTTCACTTAGTGGAAAATCTCAAGCAACCGCCCCAAACTGGTCAGGGAATACACATCTTTTCCTATTGCCCACACTTTGCCATCCAGGCGGAACAACAGTGAATATTAACTTAGGCCTCAGTTACAAAGTACCCATCCAGCCATTGCTTATACAATTTAGGGTGCAAGGATACTGGACCCTATTCCAGTCGTCATAGGTCAAGAGGCGGGGTAAACACCCATTTAGAATCAATTAACCTAATTAACATAATCCCACTAACTGCATGTGTTTGGACTGTGGGAGGAAGATGGATTACTTCTTGCTATTAGGCACCAGTACTAACTGCCACAGTGCCATGCTTTCCCTTGCACTACACACTGGTACTGCTAGTGTTTGGTGTTCTGTGGCTTGTTTGTCTTCTAGTGGTCCCTCTCCTTTTTATAACCTTTTATAACCTTTTTATAACCTCCTTTTATAACTGAATTTCCCGGAGGAACCCACCCGAGGGATTAATAAAGTTTCATCTAAACTAGTCTAATCTAACCTGGCACATGCGATGTTTGCTTCACAAGTCTGTGAGCTTTAAAAGAAATCTATCAATCTCAGTTCTTATGCTCTGTATTTTTATTTTGCGACTTGACTAAAATAGTAGCACCTCAGTCCAGCTCCTTGACAACAGTCTATTTCAATTCCTGTCTCTTTAAGGCCTTCCTCCCTAAGATCATGATTGGTCAGTACTTGTTTATGGTACCTTTTTCCCTTGATTACAAATTCTGCAAATTTATATATTTATTTCAAGACATTTAAATACAGGATTGTTGTTGCCTGGACAAATACAGAAAAGGTCATGTTAAAGAAATCAACTGAAAGAAATGACTGATGAATGAAGGGTCTATTGCAATTTTAACTTATTTTGTTTCCATCACTCAGACGACCTTTTAATCAAGGAAAAAAAATGTGTCTGCACACTGAATGAAATTTTATTCGACTGAAAAGAGGCAACATTTACGTTGATATAAAAGGTACAAAATGTTGCCTATTTCAATCATTTAACATTTAGTGGAGCTGTAATTCAGTGTGCAGGCACAAGTAAATACTGTACAGGATATGCACACACTATCTTGCCAGTTGTTTAGCAAGTCTGCAGATGTATCAAAAGTCACCACTTGAACTCCCGATGAACTGGAGCTTTAATCTTTTGTGTTTCAAGATTATCAGTCTGTTTGGATTAAAACAAGTCACGTCAGACCACAGCTCCAGTTTTTGCCACTTTCATTTGAAAGACAGAAAAAAAAAATATGCACACTGACTTTAAGGGAATTTCTCCTTGCAAATAAACCAAGAAAGGCACAAATATGTATTGTCATTGTTGTTATTGTTACTTTATACTTAAAGTGACAGTCATATTATATGGAAATGGAAATGAAAATAATACCAGTATTTAATCAGTCAAGTGTAATTCATATTCAGTTCAGGTTTGTTGCTGTGGAGACTTTTTGGTTTTGTTGTTGTTGTTGTTGCAGGGATTTCTTTCTCTCATTTAAAATTCAAACCTGTCACTCACAGAGTCCGTGTCTCACCCTGTCCCCTTCGACCGCACCCTACCAAAAGCACAGCTGACAGGTGATAGGTAGGTTGTGGGAAAGTTACTGGTTGACAGGTGGCCCGTTTCCATGACACTAAAGCTCACGCTCATTACCATGCCACGAATGGCCCGTGTGGGAGAGTGCATTCATTACGTTTTGCTGGTGCGGTGACTCCAGCACCCTTATGTGATTGGTTACAATCATGTTAGCGTAGGAGTCTGGACCTGTTTGCACTGAATTAGCAAAACATAGAGTGTATATTATATTTTAGCCTGTATTATACTGTATTTAGTACAATAAGTGCTGTTAGACAATCCTCATCAGCTTAATAAATTTCTCACAAATGGATCTGTCTGGTGTTGTACTTTTTTTTGTTTTGGGTTTTTTTTGTGTGCAATTTTTGCACACTTGCATTTTATGTAGTCCTGTGTTAATTGTCGGTTATATGTTATATGTAGCACCATGCTCTTGGAGGAATGTTATCTCGCTTCACTGTGTACTGTACCGCTGGACATGGTTGAAATGATAATAAAGCCACTTGACTTGAGATTGGTGACAGAAATGTCCATGACTGTGCGAGCAACCCTGATTTAACTTATCTTGTACATACATTAATATTTTACATACATTATAATATTTTAAGCTTGAAATCGGCTTTTTTTGGCCGGGTGTGGGGGTGGTGTTTGACTACCTTCTGTTAAATGAAAAACATGTGTTGAATGTTTCTGTTTAAAAATTCTACATAATTTTTTTGATGCCCAGTAACTTTTTAACATAAGGATCACAAAACTGGCTAATTGGTTTGATCAAAGAAAGCCCATAAAAGCTATTTAAAAAGGTCAAATATTCAGCATGTGGTTTAAATATAAATAATAACAGGTGTTGAACATTCATTTAAAAATCAAATTAAAAATCAACTGCAGCACTTAGGAAAAATACAATTTCAAATAATCACAAGTCACTGATTCCTCACATGGGAGCTGAGTGCAGGTAAAAAAGTAACTAAAAGATTTTAGGTGTAAAGGATTTGTTTTTGCTTTAATCCTGTAGACAGGTGTTAAAGTGGGAATGAATGATCCAGAATGGCATTCTGGGACCTTTAGTTATTGAGCATTTAACTCTGATTAATGGCAGGTTAATTCAAAATACTGTCAAGGGACTTAATTTTTTGTGTACTGCAACCTGGTATTGCTTGAAGTTGACGGCATGGAGATAATTGCTCAGTAATAAGAAACTAATGACATCCCACGGTCCACGTGCGTTCCCAACACATCATTTTTTTCTTTCCTTCGTGTGATGCATTGATTGTATAGATGGATTGTGGCCAGAGTACTTACATGTAAGCTCCTCTTGTTAGCGCTAGCATAAATGGAGTAAAGTTTTATTTTATACATATGCTGTATTTCCCAGGAAAAGAAAAATAATGTTAATGTGAGATTCTTCTAATATTTAAAGACTGCTAGGCAAGTGGCATTTGAGAAACTGGAAATTTAAAGAGTATCTGGAGTGTTCTAACTAAGGTTAGAGTTAGTTAATAAGACACAGGCTCTATAGATCAAGTTTTTTAATGTTGAAATGGTTCTTGAAAAACAAACTAGATAATTTAGTACAATTTAATTCTGGCTAATCTAGATAGATTGTAATATTGCAGTTTCCAGTAATGCTCTTTATCAGAGTGGTACAGAGCAGACTGTGGTATTCATGGTCAGTGTTACGTTACCTTAGCTGTATCAGACATCAATTTAAATTAGAGCTACACTGATTTATTGGCTAGGGACCAGAAGTGGCTGATTTTCAGCCTTGTGGTGAGTGACAGCAGCCTATTTGCCAACCAGGGAAATGGTCACGTGCATTCCCTTAGCAGATAGATTATGGTCACTTTATTATGGTCATTATGGTCAATTTGGGAATCTCTAGTTTAAATTCGAGCCAATGACCAAATCACCAAACGACATTGAAAATAAGCCTCAATCTTCAGTTTAAATGCACAAAGGGCAGCAGCACAGCTCAGCTGATCACAGGCTGTACACAAAGAAATCTACTGCATTTCTACTGCACCCATGACTATTGAATACAGTGCATTTTTACAGGCTGAATCTTTCTGGTTTAATTCTTTAAAGGAGACAATACTTTGGCATTGGCTCTAAAATAAAATAGATTTTTCTTTTACAGGTTTCTTCTCTTCCTTCTTAAAGGACTTTTGAGTGGGGCTTTGGCATTTGGTTTCAAATTGCCATGAAATATACTCATTTTAAAAAGAAACTGAACTAATGGAATAAAGCTATGAGATTTAAAAATGATTCACTTAGTATTATTCTTCCTTTTCTGACATTTTTGAACTTGAACTTTTAATGGAGCTGTTGATGGAGAATCAAATTCAACAACTAAATCGGAGGATCAAAAAAGAATGAATGGAAACCGAAGGCTTAAAGGTTTCATTTTTTAGATTAAAGTTGTCGCAGAGTCAGAGAAGATTTTAGCATTTCAAACTGGACCATGGGGATATGTAGTTACATTACGTTATGAGTTTATATACTAATAATGTATTATTTGGCAGCTATAGTTTATTTAGGGTTTGTGATTTATAATTTATAATTTATTTTGGTTTATGAGCAATGTATTCCACGTGTAAATAACTTGGATACACATATGCTTTATACCTGCTTTATATCACCTATAACACAACAAAGAAATTTAGTGCAAACTTTAAAAGCTGAAAAAACAAACATGAGCTAGTCATAGCTAAAAATGCTAAAATTACTTGAACCCAAGTAAGGAAAGTGTTGTTCTGCTCATTGTGTGACGCAGAGGATTAGCATGCCAGTTAAATGCCCTGAAATGTAACAGAAAATATGCTTAGCATGTGTGACACCCTTTGATTCGAGGCTGAGCTCTAGTTATCTAATCCGGCTTTGTCTTTTAAATTGAGAAACAAGGTTATACAATCAGTTTGAAGAAATGGGAGAGAAATTTGCTTTGAAGTTTTCGCTGGAGTGTTACTGTGACTGAGACAGCGACAGAAACTGTGGGTGGGAATTGTGTGAAACAACTATCTATCCTACTTTTAACTTTGACTCACCATTGAAACATTTAAGTGCAGCCAGCTGAAACAAATGGAAATATTTCTCCATCATTCCATTTTTCTCCTTTGAAATATTACTTTTTTCTTTATCCTCGGGGCTTTCAGAAGGTTTTTTTTAATTAGGTCCAAATTTTTCAAATAATTTGTCAGTATTTTTTTTTGGCAAAGGTAACTGCATCTGTCAGTGGTCTATTGTAGAAATACACAGGGAGTTAATTATGATTTATTATCAAAGCTGTGTGCAGCAAAGCCATGAATTTAATCTCACTGAATTGTTTAGATTTAATGAATTACAAGAAAGGCTTGACGCCAACCAAGAGGATAGTAGGACATAATTCTAAATGTTTTTTGCTCTAAAACATGTAGGAAGAAACTTTGTAAAACAAACAGCACAGGCACCTTAGACCAGAAAGACATAGAGTAAGATGTAAGCATGTTATCTTCTCTCCCTAAGTCTTTGACTCGGAGTTGCTGGGGTGCTGTGAAATTAATGAGAGAAAACTGCTGGAGTTGTGGTGGGTATAAAGGCATCAGATGCCTTCCTGTGCTCTGAGAGAATTATTAAAGTGCTAGTTGCCAGGCAGAGACAAGGAGATGAGTGGAAACCCCTCGCCGAGCGCTCCATGCATGTCAGGAGGGGGGAAGGAGCGCTGCGATGATGCAGGAGGGATGCAGAGAAATATGTTCTTTTTTGGCTTTCACTACCTAGCACCATCTGGTCAGTCATTTGGGTGTTTGTGTTGCTGTTGTTTTTTTTGTTTTTGTTTTTGTTGCTCTAAATGTGACAGAGGACAAATGCACCGAATGTGGAGAAACTTAGGATGATGGATGTTCTCCACATACAGAGTGTCAATGAACACAGCAGCCTGGACCGTGCTAGCAGCACAGCGTCTGCAGGGGAGCAGTGCCAAAAAATGACATACTGCACCTCGGCACTTCTTTTCTCAACAAATTTTTAGTTTGTGTGAAAATCTGCAGGGTTTTACTGATGTTGTAGTCACTGTCTTCACTTTTAATAAAAACAGATTAAACTAAATTTATAAAAGAACTAGTAAATTAATAAACAAGAGACCTGATTATAAAGGTAAAAATGATCACGGATCAGCTGAAACATTAAAACAACTGACAGGTGAACGGAGTAAGTCGTATGGTCTTGTTACATTGGCACCTGTCGAGAGTTGGGATGCATTAGGCAGCAAGTGAGCAGTAAGCTTTTGATGTCATTGTGTTGGGAAAACGTCAAGCGTAAGGAGCAGAGTGTCAGTCTGGCACATGTAATTAGGCAATTATGCACATTTGCATTCTGTGTTTTCACCACGCATCCTGATCTAAAACCAAATCTTTACACCGTTATTCCACGCAGTGTTCACAGCACTATCACTTCACTCTACAGGAACACAGAATACCAGATTATTCCAGCCTGTTTTCTGCATTTAAAGTTAATTTTATCCAGTCCCACTAATAAAATCCACTGATCAAATCAAAAACCTATGAGTCACTCGTCAGTGAGTAACTAAAATGATAAATAACAGTTTTGATCAGCTGTTTTTGTTTTCTGCTAAATTAGTCACCACACCACCTGTAGCTCCAATGTGAACATGAAATAAACATCAAAAGATATGAAGTGTTGATCGATATGAATTATTCTGAGAAAAATAGCGGTATGGTTCAGACCTATGAGCCCAGTGTGAAAGCTGAAAATATTGCTTTCTAGGTATAAAAAGTTCAACATGGACTTTTTAACGTCATTTTATATCCATCTATAGATACATAGATGGATAGAAAGAGTCTTATCGCTCATTCACTTCATGCTTTTACAAACTGATTTGAGCAGAATTTAGTCAGCAATGTGAGAACGATATTTAGCATAGGTTAAATAATGTATTCTTGATAATATTGGTCAAAGTGCTATAAGCGACTGTCAACAATGACTTAAGGTTCTTGTATGATACTATAAATGCTATGCATAGCTTTGCAGACTAGCTTTTTACAGTCACTGCTATTTTATTTCCTTAACATTCTCCAAGATACAGCTTGACAGTATCAGGTTGGACGACCTTTTGATTTCAGGACTGCTGTAATTGTTCATGGTGCAGGAAACATTCCTCAGACATTTGTGTCTATGTTGACATGAGAGCAACAGTCACAGAGTTTTTGGCTCGATGTGCATGATGCAAGTCATCCATCGCACCAGATTAGAAAGGTGGGTGACGCAGACCAGCCAATCTGGTACCAACAACAGTGTCACATTTAAATAATCTTCCTTCCTCCCATTGCGATGCTCAGTTTGGTCTTCACCAGGTGTTTTTAAGTGCGTGTACATGCCTGAATGCACTGAGCTGCTGTCATGTGATTGGCTGATTAGAGCGCTGTCTTTTTAGTAATATTTTTTCTCATCTATGCATCTTTAGTATTTTTTTAATATATTTGTGATCTTTTCTCTTTGTGATGAACATATCTGTGGTTCCCCTTTCTGTTAAACCTTCAAGCAAGTCAACATTTAACCTTCAAATAGCCTCATTGCTGCTGGGTAACATGCAGTTAGCTTTAGGAGTACTAGACTGCATAGGTTTAATGCCCATAATCTTCTCACTGCATATCCAAAGTAATCTTAAGATAATGTTTTCTAATAAGGGAGAGGCAAAACATGTGATAAGAGATTGGCTCAAAGCATCCAAATATTTTACTCTAGCCTTGTATATACCAACATACTGTAGCACAGCAGCTAGCAAACAATTTTCTGCTGATACACTGAACAAATTGGAGAAGAGTATGACACATCAGTAGCCTGGCTTGGCAGCATGCAGCTTGAAAATGTTGCTTCCTAATTAGCTTGCATTTCATAAAAATATATAGATGCTACAATATTTTATATTCTACTATCTTAAATTAATTCTAACTTGGCTTTAAATGCAACTTTGCAAAAAAAATGACATTAAATGGCACAAGAAATGCCTTCTGGGGACGGAAGGTAAGTAATCTTATCTAAAACATGAGAAAAAAATCTTTAACAAAATAAAAAGTGCTTACTAGATTTTGGCCATAGGCCACGCTTATTATCTTTGCCATGATAAATCTCCCACCACTACTTTTGCACCACTGCCTGAGGTTAATCAAACATATTTTTCTCTAGCACTCCCAATTTCAACTGATTGCACCTTTTTTGGTTTTTTTTTTTTTTCTTATATCGGTCATCTACCACCTTCAAAACTTGTTGAAAAGTTTGTTTTTTGGGCTGATTATCATGACATTTGAGAACATGAATGGGGAGACGTTTTTACTTTAACAGCAAAACATCAGCAAAACATCAAAATCAGCAGCATGCTTTAAAGCTCTGACATTTTCCCAGAACGTTTTCCAGGGAATGTTGACAGTCAGTGTTTGTGGTGATATTTTCATCGTATCATGGTTGACACTGCAGTATTCTCCTGTCATCACTGAAACAGTGCACAATTTGGCTTTGGTGGAGAAAATCTCCCTTTGCCCAGGATAAGCAAGTCAGTGGGTACTTCACTTTACAGAGTCCTCCATGCAAAATGTCAGAGCAGTGATATGACTGCTGGCTGTTTGCTAGGACATCAGCCTTCACACTGGGAGTTCAAAGCCTCTTTGTACCTTTTATACTGCACTCTGTCCCCTCACTGTGCTCGTATTGACATCTGCTTTAGTAGGAGTATGAGGCCATTAATTCGTGGAAGAGGGGAAGGTCGGACACAGAAGGTCAGAAGAGAGAGAAGCAGAGGAAGGGGGATGGGGAGAAAATAGTTGAAAGGGTCAGAGAGAGAAATTGTAGATAGAAGGGATAAAACTCGTGAACAAAAGTGGAAAAAAGGGGTGACCGAAAGAGAGATGAAAATTTGAAAACGGCAATGAATATTGAACCAGAAAAAATATAAAGCCATACTCAGGGGACTAAAATCCAATATTGCCAATCCTTGAAGGATTGGCAAAAAAGAAGAAAGAAATAAAGAAGCCCAGCACGTCTAAGGACAAAAATAGAAAATGAAAGAATTTTTGGTGGGTTTTTTTGGAATGCAGACAATATATATAGAAAGTTGCTTCAGACACAGACACAGTCTTGTGTCTGTGTCGTTCTGTTCTGTCTAGTGTCTTTGTTTCGTGTTTTTGCAATTCTTGCACACTTGCACTTTATGTAGTCCTGTGACTGTCTGTTATATGTTATATGTAGCGCCATGGGTACTGTATCACTGCACATGGTTGAAATGACAATAAAGCCACTTGACTTGTTGGGGACTATTTCAGCAACATTTTACAGTGCCACTGTGGCATTGACTCAAAAAACACACCCACCACTCAATAAATCTTTTAGCTATGTGAAGTATTGGATTAAAGGAAAGGTGTCTATAAATGTGATGAAGCATGCAGAAACCCAGCTAAAGTCCAGTTTTTTTTACTTTTATGTTTCCTGTAATTTCAATCAATACTTCTAGTTTTACATGCAGAAGGAGATTTCATTTAAATACCCTTGTTTATTTTCTACAGAATGTCAAAATATGAATGAATGTCTGTTCTTGGAATTATTGTGTTCCAGTTATTGCGTTTTAACAGTGCAAAGTCACTTGCGGCATGTTCATAAGTAAATACATTTCTTAAAAAACCTCCAGTCGGGGTACAACATCGACCGGTCATCAGCAAACACCACAGGCTCAAAATGGTACAATTGCCACCATCATTAGAGGGCAAAATTTGTTTGTTGACCAGCCAGATCACACCTTGGACATGTATGACTGCACTAAGTGGGGTTTTCCTCTTACGGCTTAGCGATTTGTTGGATAAGGATTTGGGGTAAAAATGTGTGTGGTTTATTTGCAGTTTATTAATCAGAAACTCTTCAATAAATGACATTTTTTGGACAAACATTGAATATATTTTTAAAAAGCTTAGTACAGGGAATTTGGATAAAACATGACTTGGATCAAAGGAGTAGAAGCTCAATAAAGGTTTTTAAATTCAAGCGGGCGAGATGTAAATTCAGTAAATGCTCTTTATACTTTGGCTTGAACTGTTGCACTGGTCTATGTTTGCTCATAATGAGCATAATTCATTTAAAGGTGTAACAGTCAGAAGAAGAAAATAATCAAAACTAATACCTCAAAATTAAGAACGAAACAAACCAAAACATCTGCAACCTTGTAGTTGATTGAAAGTGATTTTAATTATGAGACATATCAGTGGACCTTGACTGTAGCCAATGCTGCATGGATATTTTATGGTTAGCTGAAGTACATTTTCTGTACTGAATGCAATACCACAACAAAATGTTATCATCCTTCTGCAAAAGTTATTCAAGAATTCATAGCTCTGCAAGAAAATGAGAAACAGTAGTACTGCAGGGCTGGGGTTTCAGTTTACCTCCTGCTGCTATGAGACAGGAAACAGTCAACATTTGATGTTGAACTGTATTAGAAACCCACAGCAAAACACACAGTAAAACTTGGCTGAATTACGCGTCTACTGCTGTGCATATACAACACGCCCTGTAAACTAGTATCACAGTAAAATCTCAATTTGACCGTCTTAATTAAAGATACCATGTTTTACTAATGCATATATCACAGAAATAAGTATGAATTGTTTAGTTGCAGATAAAAGGTTTTCAGAAGTTCTGCTTAGATTCATTTGTTCCCTTTTCAATGTCACTTAAATTGCCTTTCTTCCCCATTATGGTGCTAAATTTGAACTCGAGCTCATCTTGACTAAATGCACTGAGCTGCATCCACCTGATTGGCTGATTAGGCATTTGCCTCAATGAGCAGTTTAACTGGTGGACCTAACAAAGTAAGCATAGGCCCGTTTTCAGCAACTGGCACTCTCATGTTCCAGTGGCACATTGTGTTACTGATGCACGTTTATTATTTTAAAGGTTTTGTGATCGAATAAAGCTTAGAACTTTTCTACTAATTTAAGAAGCAATAGCTGAGTGTCTGAGGCATCAGCCCCAGTGGGTTTGATTATAGTCTTACAGCCAAAGAAATTTGTCATTCTCGCATCAGAATGTTATTGTTGTAAAAATGAAGGTTGTTCAATATCAAAAACTGCCAAAAACTGAAATGTTTATGAGACAATGTGTGTTTTCTCTTCCAACAAACCAGAATATTCTGGCTCGTTCTGGGTTTACTGAAGCCAGTCAAGGACTCGTGATGTGTCTGTTTTAAATTAGAGACCCTGATGCAAGTTATCTACCACTAATTTTATTATTGTTCAAAGCCAGTTCTTGCATTAGGTAGCACAATATGACACTGGAACACTCCTGTGACCAGGAGAGAAAATGAACCTTTGTATGCCTACATGAATGTTAAAAATAAAAAAAATATTAATGATTAACAATTCCATTAATCAGTAATTGCCACTTCATGTTGTAAGCAGTACCGTACATTACTTGTGGCTTGATATCTTGGAAAAATTACTGTTTTTAAGAAGACCACAGCAATATTATCAGTTCTGTTTGAGGCTATATTTGCTTCTATTTCGCCAGTGTAAGACTGACCGGCATTTTTGTTTGAAGCAAACCATGTGTATGTAAAAGGATAAAAATATAGCTCCCAACAAGCGTAGCTAAACTACCTCCAAAATGGGCACTGTGATTTTATGCATGCAAAATCAGGAGGTGGGATGTTCAAATTGAGCTAAGAACATGCCAGTTCTACACTGATGGTGAGGTCCTGGTTATTTTTACCACACATAACAGACTTTTATGCAAGTAATTAATATTCTGGTGCTTGATAACACATTAAATCTAACTAGACACCTGACAAGATCCGTGGAAGTGTTTCTAAAAGGACAAATAGACCTAAGGGACTTAAGTTCAAGCAGCAAAGCATTTTGATTGTGGTTCAGAAACAAACAATTTCAATGATATAAAAAAAGATGGAAGGAACCTCCACTCCACAGGTTCACAAGGTGCTGGCTTCCTAAAGGTGACAATGCTATTGAGTTATTTTCATAGCCATATAGGTTTACTTTACTTAAAAAGGTAAACATGGCTTTGAAAATTCATGCTAAGGGTAAAAGGAATGTCTTATCAAATTTTCAGTCCAGCCAGTATTTACTGAGATATAAAAACCTCTGAACAATGCAAGTTTATTATGTTGTTGCCTTAAAACATATAAAACAGAGTTCAGACTTCTGCTAAAAGTTTTCAAAAGGGTTGATTTTAACCCACATCACTATTTACTAATGCTAACTAAAGTTGGACTTTTTCTTTCTTTGAAATTGGAAACGCTCCTATATGTTGTTTCAGGAAAGCTTACATGGGTCATTTCAGACTGCAGATGCAAACGACCAACATGATCATTTAGCTTGAGGACTTGTTGGATATTTCAGCCACGCTAGCTGGTATGGATAAAAGCAAAAAACCCATTTCAGAGAGTCGTTGGAGAAGAGGGAAAAACATAAAGGCCTTTTTTGTCCTGACATCATCCGAACAAGAGATGGAGCTTCTCTGCATCAACAGGCGTCTTCTCTCTGAGGGCCCAAATCATCTCCCTGGTTATTAATAGAGTCACATAGAAAAGTAAACAAAACTGGAATTATAGAAAGCAAATTGTCTTTTTCATAATGTGGGCTGTTGGAGGTCATCCCCGATGCTTCACATTGCCTCCTGGCAGAATTAAGAAACGCCTCAGCGAGCCCACACAGCTGCATTGTTCATTCCTATCGTTAAATTGCTGTGCTCTGCGGTCTGTATTAAAGAAAAATGTTACCAAAATGCCCTGCTTTCACCTCGCGGCTCTGCTCAGGATTTTGTCACTGTTTTGTCCCAGGGGCTCCTCAGCTACTTCAGAGACACATGAAGACATGGTGTGCCGTTCCTCTACACGGAACTCGCCCACGGGCAACCGCAGTGACTTGTCTCACGGTCTCTTGCTGTATGAAGTAATCAATTAATAACAAACTCTCATTTGCATCAAGCTGCACCCTGCAGGGAGAAGAAAATTACATGCGGATGAAGAAATAGAGGGACAGAAGCAATGCCGTCTGCTGTTCATGTTCAGATCGATTTTTAAGGCTGCAGAGCGAGTGAGAAGTCCTTCATGTAACAGCTTTATGTTGGATGGTACTTGTGCAAACCCCAGACAATACTGTATATTTGAAGCTCTGTTTGAGTGGCAATTTCTTTGAGCCAAAACAGAAGAGAGAAAAAGAGATTAAGAGAGAGATAGATGGTTAACTTAATGCCCACCCTCTTCTCAGAGAGGAAGGAACTTGGCCTGATAAAATGCTCTCACAAGATTGTGTCTGAAGTAAATTGATAGATGTGTGGGAGGGTGTAGGTCTATCCACGTAAACTTCAAACCGACCTGGCTGAAAGAATAGGAAGTACTTCACTGATCCTCATCTTTAACTCCTAAATACTGATATAACGTTAGGTATACAGCAGGTTTGGAGGCAGAAAAACCAGACACTACTAGAGAAAAAATCACTGCAATGCTCCACATAATAATAAGTAACAGAAGGATGCTGATTGTGATGCAGAAGGAATGAGCTGGTATCACTTTGCTGATTAGCAAATAAAAACAACTCTAAATATCAAGGTTAAAACAATTCTAAATTTGGTCACACTGAGGTTTTTTTTATATAATTATGTTGTTTTTTTTAAAAAAGAAATCAGGGATACATAGACTCGTCAGCTGTTTAAGGACAGTTTGCATTTCAAACATCATTTAACAAGAAGCGTAATCAAAAAGCATTATGTGGATATGAATTGATTTTGATAAAGTGTGCTGTCAGGTCTCATGTAAAAAAGATTTTTTTTAAAAAAGAAAAAAGACTCCCTAGTTGGATGGATAACTAGCGAAATAAATAAATAATGTTTGTGCTATGGGAAGAGTTACATAAGGTAAGTACAATCAGAGTTATCATAGTTAGTCACAGCCAGACTAAAAACTAAAAGAAGGACCACAATTTTAACAACAATTTTAAGTGACTTTACAAAACTAAGTAAAAGAATTGGCACATTTATGGGAATCCACATGATTGTGAGTCAACTGCCTTTACAAAATGTTGTGTTTATTTGTAATAACTAATCTGATTTTGCCGACACATTGACTTCAGTGGTGCAAATTAACTTTAATATGAAATACAGACCTGGCTATATGAAGTCCACATGCCTTAGGTATTCTGGACTTTTTAAATCTCTTGGGTAACTTATGTGTCAACATGATTCAATCAAACAAATGCAAACCTGGCAGAATAAGAAATAAACAATGAATAATACCCAAGTGATTTGGTCCATACACGTAGAATTAAAAACACTACAGAAAAGCCACGTATAATGGAAGATTAAGGCTTAATTCAGTGAAGAACTTTGAACTGCAGCATTATTGAGCTTTACCTTTTACTGACCACCTTCAGTGTCCAGTATTAAACTTTCCTTTGGCTGTCTGTACACAGATCTGAAAAATCTTTATGCAAAGGCCAAGAGTTTTGATACAGGAGCTTTCTGGTTTCTGTTTGTAGTCCATTCGTGAGCAGACTGTCCATGACAAAGATTTAAATTTGTGGAACTGTAGTCTTGAAACAAGGGAATGTGGTCAGGTGATGATTTAGCCTTTTGTTATGTTCTTAACATGGTGAGGTTGAGATGGTTTGGACTTGTGCAGAGGAGGGAGAGATAATGTATTGTACAAAGGATGTTGAATATGTAGTTGTCAGGCAGGAGGAGAAGTGAAAGATATTTCCTTATTGATTTATATTAATTACTTTGTGCATCAGTTTAGTATAGCCTGACCTCTTTTTGTACTGTATGTAGTTATTAATCCTTCATCTTTGTCATATGATTCTCCCATGTAGTTACTTCCTGTTTTATTTGATAGTCATTTGTCTCTTGTGCCCTATATTTAATTTACTTCCTTGTCTTGTTGTCATGATTGGTTACAGCTGTGTTTTGTTCCTCAACTCCTTGATTTGCTGTCCTTGTACCTCTGTGTGTATACCTGGTCTCAGGTTCCTTTTGTCCTTTGTCCCTCTTTGTGTATCGCCAGCCTGTTTTTGGATTCCCTTTATCCTCCCTGTGTTTCCCAGTTCATTTCTTGGATTTTTTGGATTCTAGTTGCTTTCTTTGTGGATTTCTGCACCTCATGGACTTTGACTTCCAACCTAAATAAAAAGTGATTTTTATGTTTACCTATTCTGCCTGAGAGTCCTACCTCGGGATGTTGTTCCTGCTGAATCTCGAAAGAAAGAGGACATGGGGAGTGTTGGTGTGACAGAGGAAGTGAACCTACTAAAATAGAGTTTGTGAAACTATTTTTAAATTGCACTTTATGGTTAGTACACTTTATGTTCATGAAAATTGATAACATGTTTTTAACTTCTTACATAACTTCTTGAAATGTCCTTGGATATCCACATAGTGCACTCAGTCATAATAAAAAGACCTTACATTAATTACAAAACAAGAGAAGACTGGATATACTTTTTATCTTAGATATTTTTATCTTACAAGGTGTCAACTACAGAGACTAGGTTTTAAATCACATCTGATGCTAACTAAAATAATAATTTTATTTCCATCCACCAACCAATAGTAAACTAGTTTTCAGGTGTATGATATCCTTTCACCTGTCCATTTTGATTCCTTTACCATTCTTTTGACACCATCATCATGACATTCTTTAATAACATCTGGAGCACAAAGTTGACCTGCATGGTCAAGCTTTAGGCTGGTTTTCCTCATATTCTTTGAATGTTCTAATAGGAAAGTATTCTTCATTCCCAATTTGTACTATTGGAAGTGAGGCATTCCTTAAGGATTCATTTTATGTCCTCTTCCATTTTTGTATACTTCATATACACCATGTTACCCCTCAACCCTATGTTTCAGAAACACAATATTCACTATTACTGTTATGACACATAGTATTACTGAACAATGTTGACATGTGACAGATTTTCTTCAAATGATGCAGACCCAAAGTGAGGATGTAGGGTTGTGCTACAAAAAGAAACAAAAATAAAACCAAAGTTATGATATTTCTGGAAAGGGGATACAGACTTTGATCTTTTCTCTAAACAACTAATACAAGATTAGTTTAACTTAACACAAAATCTGCAAAGAAAGCAATGATCCTACCTTTGTGCTAAGACACAGGCAAACAGACCTAGAGACCGGTCATCTGATAATTGCTAATCATATGGGAAAAAATGTTTAGTACCCGACTGGTAGTCACTGTGGAATTAATTGCAAAAGCTGTAGGGGCCCAAAGTTTGGTAAGTTCAATTCAATTCAATTTTATTTATATAGCGCCAAATCACAACAACTATTGCACAATAGATCGTACAATAATAGATACAGAGAAAAACCCAACAATCATATGACCCCCTATGAGCAAGCACTTTGGCGACGGTGGGAAGGAAAAACTCCCTTTTAACAGGAAGAAGCCTCCAGCAGAAACAGGCTCAGGGAGGGGCGGCCATCTGCTGCGACCGGTTGGGGTGAGAGAAGGAAGACAGGATGAAAGACATGCTGTGGAAGAGAGACAGAGGTTAATAACAGGTATGATTCAATGCAGAGAGGTCTATTAACACATAGTGAGTGAGAAAGGTGACTGGAAAGGAAAAACTCAATGCATCATGGGAATCCCCCGGCAGCCTACGTCTATTGCAGCATAACTAAGGGAGGATTCAGGGACACCTGGTCCAGCCCTAACTATATGCTTTACCAAAAAGGAAAGTTTTAAGCTTAATCTTAAAAGTAGAGATAGTGTCTGTCTCCTGAATCCAAACTGGAAGCTGGTTCCACAGAAGAGGGGCCTGAAAACTGAAGGCTCTCCCTCCCATTCTACTTTTAAATGGCCCCTGGTAACCGTCAGTTGCTAGTGAAAGGGGTTTTTGTTGCAGTCACTAGTAGTTCGCATTAAAGGCGACGACTTCCTGCAAACACTTGCAAACTGCTCGCTAAATGATAGTGAAACCATGCAGACGGCAACAAAAATCATTACTTTAATGGTGGAGCCCATTCACCATTAAATAACCATTGCTGTTGTGGTAAGACATACCTTCTCAATTTCTGGTTTGTATCATAATTTTTCCAAGTTTCACTGTAACTTGGAGAGCAAATGGTGAGTGTTTGCAGTCGGTATCTTCTAATGAGCAAAGCAATATCAAGGAAGTTTTTGGTGCAGCAACTTTCACCTGGTATCAGCCAGCAACCTCAAGCAGCTACTAGTCAACTGGTCAGGGAAAACACCCCAACAACCAGTTGAAGACATCCCTGGAAACCTCTGGCCTAAGCTAACTACCCTAAGCTAACCTGCTGCAGCAGGATACATCTATACATTTAGGCACAAGAGTTGAATCAATGCAATAATCTAACTGAGTAAAAAGGTAAATGACCATAATAAATTCTATTACATTTCTTTGTATCTTGAGTCATGATTTATGAGCTGCCAAAGGCAGTTATATCAGCAGTGGGTCGTGCATAATCAGAGCAGGTGTTCTTTTAAACATGCAGTCAAAGAGTGACACCCAGCCAGGCGATTATGTGAATATGTGCATTTGCCTGATATTACATCATTTATTTTTGCCTACTGTAAAACAGTTTTCAGAGTCAAAAGGATTTCCTCTCCGAGTAAGGATCAAGTTTTCACAATAGAGCTGAGTTATATTCCACTAAGCACTTCTGACAGGTGTCATGTCATATTTGTGCAGCTTGCAGAGGCATTAGATAGCATGGCTCGACTGAATCAGTCGTCAGTGCAGAGTTTCTTGCACACGTGGACAGCTCTCTTGCTGTGAATGTCAAGTGTGAGTTATTGAACAGAGTCGTAGGTAGAGGAGTCTCTCACTGATCCTGGGCAGTTCTCCACCGCTCCTTAGCCCCTGGCGCTCGGCAGGTAAAGCACAACAAGCTCCAGATCAGTCCGACTTAGGGGATTATTTACTTAGACCCCGCTCAGAGCATCTGACTTCATTTCTCAAACACCCTTCATTTCCCAGTGCCAGTAGCATGGCAGCATCCTAGCATGTCAGTCCCAATCGCTCCCGCCTCACTTGTCTCAGGTCTGTGTTGGAGAGCAACGAAAAGAGGGATTTATCTGAGCTTTTTATGCACATTTTTTATTTCTTTTTTTAATCCCCATGGTTCATGCCCAAACCCAATTTATTGTTTTATTTTTCAAGAAAGCTGTCTCAGTGGCTTTAAAGACTGCTTAAAAAGCCAGGCAGTGTTGAGCCAGACATCATGACACATTTTGTTTGCCGTCTTTGAGTAAAAGACGGAATTTTTCTGCTTTAACAAAACAAGCAAATTGCATTCTCTCTGTCCTCCGGCTCTGGATGTTATTTGTCGCCTGCCAAAGCAGCTTCACACCGTGTCTTATCTCTCTTAAATTGGCCACACAATAACAGCATCTTTTCTGCTCTCTTGTCCCATTATAATTGTCACAGGTAAACACATTACTCGTTGTAGACCCTGAATTCAGTCGTTCTCGGCACGTCTTCACTGCCAGACATCTGCTTTGAAACGTTAGCCATCGGGTCAGCGGATCCCACCCCCTTTATTTATTCCTGACTGCCTTTTTGCTCCAGGACATCCAGCTCTCAACTGGGACGTGGTGTATGTGTGCCTGTATTCGTCTCTGTCTGCGTGTGTGCCTCAAGAGTGGCAAATTACTAATGAATAATGCAGGGTAATAGTGATGTGTTGACAACTCTGACAGCTGAGAGCTGCCGAGCTGTGTATCAGTGATAATGTGCCATTTCCCTTCTGTGCTCCTCCACTCCTTTATTACAGCAAATTGCATTTTTTTTTATTTTCACCTCCCCACAACCCCACTGTCTATGTGTTTATGAGGGTTTTGTTGTACCACTAAACCTCAAAAAACAAACTACTTTCTGTTCACATTTTTTATTAACTCTTTAGTTTAATCTCTGATTGGTTTCTGGATTTATTTTGGCTCGTTTGTACCCAGACTCTGGCTTTGTAAGATACTGGTGATTTGAGTGTTTGGCTTCTTATTTAACCACCTAGTGAATTCACTAGAGAGTCACTCAGAGAGCACACTTTTTTGCAAAGGTCTTTTCCCTTGTTTGCATTTTCAAAGAAGTGGATTCATACCTAAATTTAATGGGTTCTTTCTTTGTCCTCTCTTGGTGAGGTGTCATGAACTTTGTCCTGATAGTTCATCATGTTGTTAAAATACAAACACAAACATTCTAACTCTAATCCAAAAAATAAAATAAAAGTTTGGTGTTTTTGAAGTGGACACTAGAGGATATTGAGGTTATCATATGATTTTAAATGTGTTTTAGCCTCGTAAATTTAATTTTACACTCAGTTAATGTTTTGCTATCAATCTGCCATAATGGTAATTGTAAAGCACAGATGGAAAAGCAGAGCTTTGTTGGCCTACAGAGGAAGACAACTGGGAGTTTATTTCTCACTTTACAACCTATACTGACAAGAGCGCACCAAATCATGCTTATTGTTCACATATGGTAAAGAACCATCTAGCCCACCATAAATGGATGGATATCAGCTAAACAGATGAAACAGTTTTAAATTAAAACATTTGCCTGTTTTTTAAATTTCTTTTAAAAACTTTTTTTTGCTTTTTGTAACATAACTCTAACTAACATACTCTTCCTCTTCATATTCGTGCATCAGATTCCATTCAGTCTTTTAAATCACGTCTATAAAACGTATTTGTTTAACGTGACATTCAAGGCTAATTAGGGTAATTTACATCTGGCTTTGCATTTAGATTATGTAATTATTTTATATTCTATTTATTATTTATATCTGTAAGTTATATTTTATATTGTGATTTTTATCTGTATCATGATTTTACTGGAAAGCACTTTGGTGTACTTCGGTCTTTAAAATGTGCTATATAAATAAATTTGATTGATTGATTGATTGATAAACTGCAACAGCTAAATTAGTTAATATGACATATTAGCACTATGATGGAAACTCTGCAAAATCCACTTGATGGTTTAATCTGTGTTTTATCCTTGTTAATTCCAGCTCTGTTAGATAAAGATTAAAAAAAATCATGAAAGGTCTTATTATTAAAGTTAACACAATATAATTTTTTACTTCATGGGGACATTAGAGAAAAAGTCCGGCCATCACCAGAGTCAGTAGGATTCAGCCTTTTGGCACCATGAACATGTGAAATGTCAATGTAATCTATCTGGTAGTTGTTTGAATAATTTAAGACTATAGTTGAGATACATTCTGGCATGACTAAAATAGAGCTGAGTCAACCAGGTTTCTGGTTTTGTTCAACATAAGTGTACTAGAAAACATTCACATAATGGCTAGAAGATGAGCCCATCCATCCATGTTCATCCACTTAAGAGGCGGGGAACACCCTGCAAAGGTTTCCAGTTTGTTACAGGACTAATACAGAGAAACAAACACAAACTTACGCATAGAGCAGATTTAGAATGATCAGTTAACCTAGCATGTTTGTCTTTAGCGTGTGGGAGGAAGAACCCACGCAGACATGGGGAAAAACATCCAAACGTCACACAGGAAGCTCCCACTGTTTGTCTGATGTTAACCAACAAGCAAAAGAACTGCTTTATTTATTGTGTTTGTCCAGACAACATGAAAAGAAGAACGTGACACACATACAGAGAGTGAAATGAAGTGTCCAGATAACTTACCTGACATACAATCGTGTGACAGATGATGAAACTTGATGAAAATGGTTGTTAATAAAGTTGCTGATCAGCAGCAGCAGCAGCAGAAAAACACAAGCAACCTAACAAGACCGCTACTTACAGAAACTAAAACTTCAGCAATTTTTATCATCAAAGACACAGAGCATTGCTCACAGTAACCAGTCAGAAAAATTCAAAGCAATTATTGCACTTCATAATGAGCAGAGAGCACTGTGTGGCTGTCACGTTTAATCCTAGAAACTGTTTAATTTTCAAGACTTACATGTTGTGTCCCTACACATCCACCTGCTCCCTCCACCTCTCACAGTTGTGACTGAAATAGCGAAACCCACAGTATGTAAATGTTAAATGTTTCTATGTTAAAATTTTGACCCCCTTGCATTTAATGATGCATGTGTTTGCATAATATTTTGCAGTAATTCTGGACTATGTTGAAGGAGGTCACTGCAAACCAAATGCCCCTGTGTGTTTGTGCGCCTTTGCTTTTTCTGAATACAAAATTTAGATGGTGCCTTTGTTATAATGCAGCAAGTCTGAACCAAAGCTATTGGGCATAATTGGATTCTATAAAAATGAAAGTTTAAACTATTCTTCACTGGTGAGTTTTAATGATTTTTCTTATGTAACTGTATTATGTATTATCTTGAGGCTGGATTTGATTCATATCAAAGAATTAGTCTCATGATTAAAGCAAATGAAAACAATAGTATCAAAGGCTAAGTGTGTGTGTGTCTGTACTAGAAGTAAGGTTGAGCCAGAACCTGCTCCAAAAAACATGGTATCCTCACAAATTAGTCACTGGCCATATATTCTAATAAAAGGTTGTGATTTAAGTAACTGTACCGTAATGTAAATCATGTGCAGCTCACTTTTAGTTATTTTTATTTATTTATTTTTTAAATTCCTTCCCAGTCAGTTGAACACCCTTCGCAATCCCTAATACATCTATCATCACTAACATCTATATCCATGATTGCATGTGACTTTTAAAAAGGTGGAAAGTTCGCAAAACATTTAGTATATGTTACAAGACAGATGTAATGAGAAAGGGGAGTAATATATTCCTTAGAAATGGAAAAAGAATAGGCGTGAGAAGGTGTGTTAAATAGAAATGTTAGAGTTTTTCCACAAACTGATTGAATTCTTTCACTGGTCTTTCATGGGGATGGTATAAACTAGTTAAAAAAAAACAGTCCTCAGGTTTATTGGGGAGCTCAGGTTTATTTTACGAGGAGGCTTTTGGATAACAGCAACAATACAATTGTGTGTTCAGCTGTGTGGGATCCGTGAGTGAAAGTACTGCTGCTGTATTTCACCTTGATTTTACATCATGTGCACAAAGCCTCAGATTCAAACCGAAATTTAGACTTTGTGAACCATTTTAACCATTTTAAAACCCCCAACAGAAACTATAATTTTCATTTTATAATAAGTGTACATACACAATAGAAAGATTTTTTCCCTTTTCTGCTGTCTATACGGAGGCATGCCTATTAAAGGATCTAATCTTATTTAAGTCAAAAGGGAACTGAATGTTTTGTAGTTGAAAAACCTTGACATGCCTCAAAAAAGTGGTGTACAACAGATGGTCAATGCCTAAGCACTGTATAACATTCTCAGCTATGAGAACATGCTTCATAATGTGAATGCTGGGAAAATGAAGCAATAGGAATGAGTTGAGGATAGCGGCCTCAGCACTTATATGAAAAAAGCTGTTAATGTATAAAAATTATTGGGCCACACCTTAATGTTTGAATTCCTCTGGATTAACATCAGCACAAAAACTGTTTGCCAGCAGCTTCGTGGCTGAGGCTTTTGTCCTTATGGTGTTTTCTATGCAGATGTTTGTCTTTATATATGCCCTTATTAGAAAAAATATTAAATGTCTAATAAAAATCCAACATTTTCCTGTAAAATAATAACTACCTCAGAAACCTACACGAGTTCTAGGCTACACACATATACATGGACTGTATTATTATTGGCAAATTCAGCACATAACGAAAATACAATGCCTGCAAGCATTCTGTCTTTACTTTAATGCTCACAGACACTATTATTTTCTAGCAGAGCCAGTGATGATCTAATAATAAGCATTCGCAAAATAAACAAACACTATACAGCATCAGCTATGCACCGGCTATTATGAAAATATCTCCAAGCAAAATATCCAAAAACATTCACTTACACGTTATTTACAGACAAATAAATTGCACTGGATCACCAACTTTCCATTAATAACAGGCTGATGTGCATTTTTGGCTACTGTGCAGTAGCAGAACAATGAAAAACTGGTCTTACCTCACCCCGATACTCCAAAAGTGTTTTTTTTTTCACATGGAATTGGCTTTGATTGTTGGAGTTTTCTATCAGTACTGTAGGGTTTTACCTTACAATATAAAGCACCTTAAGGTGACTATTGTTGTGAGTTGGCGCTATATAAAAACCCCCCAATTGAGCTGAATTGAAACTGTTCATCATGCGATGAATTTTCAACTGCTGCCTTGACAGATGTTAGCTCCGAGCTCTCAAGCCAGCAAAGAAATTGTATTTGGGCTATGAGCCTACATTCTGCTTTGGTCAGGTGTTGATTCTGATGATCTGCTTGGTGTTGCTGTTTTTGATTGCTTCGTCAGAGGCGCCATAACAGAGAGAGCTATTATGCTGTTAAGCTGTAGCCCATGGAGCAGATAGAAACAAACATTCAAACACACAATTAAGTTAAATGAAATTTCCCCTTGTGGGACTAATAAAGGTATCTTATCTTATCTTAATTCAGCATTCATACATTTAATATTGATTATTTTATATGCATATACACTAACAGTCAAAGACTTGGACATACCTTCTCATTAAAAGTTTTTCTTGAGTATTTACATTGTAGAGTCTCACTGAAGGCATCAAAATTATGAATGAACACTTATGGAATTGTGTGATAAACAAAAAAGTATGAAATAACTCAAAACATCCTTATATTTTAGATTCTTAAAAAAATGCCACCCTTTGCTTTGATTACTGCTTTGCACACTCTTGGCATTCTCTCGATAAGCTTCATGAGGTCATCACCTGAAATGGTTTTCCAACTGTCTTGAAGGAGTTCCCAGAGATGCTGAGCACTTGTTGGTCCTTTTGCTTTCCGTCTGTGGTCCATCTCATTCCAAACCATCTCAACTGGGTTTAGGTCAGGTGACTGTGGAGGCTATCTAGCGCAGCACCATCACTCTCCTTCTTGGTCAAACAGCCCTTACACAGCCTGAAGGTTTGTTCGGGGTCATTGTCCTGTTGAAAAATAAATGATGGTCCAACTAAACTACAGCATCCTGCAGTAGGATGCTGTGGTAGCCATGCTGGATCAGTGTGCCTTCAATTTTGAATAAATCCCCAACAAAGCACCTCCACACCATCACACCTTCTCCGTGCTTCACGGTGGGAACCATGCATGTAGAGACCATCCGTTCACCTTTTCTACGTCAAACAAAGACACCACAGGTGGAACCAAAGAAGTCAAAAATGGACTCATTACACCAAAGCATAGATTTCCACTGGTCTAATGTCCTAGTGTTTCTTGGCCCAAACAAATCTCTTCTGCTTGTTGCTTTTCATTAGTTGTGGCTTCTTAGCAGCTGTTTGACCATAAAGGGCTGATTTGTGCAGAATCCTCTGATCAGTTCATGTAGAGATGTGTCTGCTACTGGAACTCTGTGTGGCATTTATCTGGGCTCTAATCTGAGATGCTGTTAACTTGTGATTTCTGAGGCTGGTGACTCTTGGTCTTCTTTTCCTGGGGCGGTCCTCTTGTGAGCCAGTTTCGTCGTAGTGCTTGATGATTTTCCAGCTGCACTTGGGGACACATTCAAAGTTTGACTGACCTTCAGTTCTTAAAGTAATGATGGATGTTCTCTTTACCTAGCTTATTGGTTCCTAATATGAATTCTAACAAGGATCAAATAGGACTGTAAGCTGTGTACCAACCTGACTTCTGTACAACACAACTGATGGTTCCAATCCCATTAAGAAGGTAAGAAATTCCAAATGAACCCTGACAAGGTACACCTGTGACATGAAAACTACTACTACTGCATCATGAAGCTCATTGAGCGAAGGCCAAGGCTATGCAGCACGATCAACAAATCAAAGCATTGCTACTTTCAGGAATCTAAAATATAAGCCATATTTAGAGTTATTTATCATATTTTTCTTTGCTCCATAATTCCATATATGTTGCTTCATATGGTTAATGTATCTACAATGTAGAAAGTAGTAAAGAAAAAGAACTGGTAGTGTGTATATATCAAAAATGATACCAAAGTTGTTTTTTTTTATGCCCCAGTGACTGTTAGTTTTGATTATCCTTCAAAATAACTGCATTAGAATAAGTGCAGAGAAATGTTCTGAGACTTGCTTCTAAAAGGAATTCAATGAGAAATCAGATACTCTTGTGCTGTTGTGTTTGCTTGTTTGGTCTAACCATACTTGGTAAGGGACCTAAGCAACATAACATTAACTGTTTGCACTATTAAAAATTTAGTATCTATTGCCAGAGAAAGAGAACTCTGCGTCACACCACAAACTGTATTTATCAAACTGGGAATATGCTTTGTACAATATTTATGTATTACAAATATCATATTATTATTTATTTATTTAGTTTTTTAGCAGATGATCTATTATTTTATAGTGCAACTGAATGATGAGAAAATGACCGAAGTGGTGGCCAAAATATTAATTTCCTCGGGAGCTCACTATATCATCTTCTACAGCTCACTACACAGAAAATAGAGAAGCGTGAATGAGTGAATGCTTTTGGATACAACCTTTATCTCACATGGAAAATCAGACTGTAAATCATCTGCAGAAAACGAGCAACACATAAGAAACCCTTTTTAAAAGATTATCTCAGTATTTACTACAGAACAATGCTGGTTTTGGTTGTGAAGTTTAATTGGCACAGTTCCTGTTTGTCAAGATTTTCTGACTAGTTTTGTGTACTGGCTTCTTGCATGTAGCAACAGTAGTTTTACTATAGTTCACACTGTGTGCTTTAAAGTTTAAAGGAAAAGGGTGCTGTCCATGGTCCTAACCCTGAAACAGTATCTTCAAAGTATTGAATTCAATAATAGGCATTGTTTGCAGGTTTTGTGTTTGTATTTTAATTTGGAGACAAAAAAGGGTTTAATTAACATCCTACAAACAATTTAATGAATTAATTCAATTAATTCAAAAAGGATGTAATATTTGTTTGTTTTCTAAGTCTGTCTTTACACATACTGATCTACTAACATTAATAACTCTGCAGCTTTGGCCTCTTTAAACAGAAATAGAAAGAAGTCATTTGTCCAGAACTAAATAATCTGAACTTAATCTTGAGCCCACACGATGAAAGCTCATAGCAGTAGCAGTAGTAGTCTTTACTGACCTTTTTGGGAATTCATTTGTGTTTGTGGCAACTGATGGATAAATATAACCACAATAAAAAAGAAATCACAGGTGCAGATGTTACATCCCACATATAAAAATAACACTGATATATAAGAACAGCAGAAATATAACCAAGAATCAAAGCACACCAGTGTTAAAGGAACTCAACTGTCATATTAAGTTATGTGCTTTTTTTATGGTTTACAGAAGGTAAAGAAGTGTGTTCAAGACCACTACATCTCCCTTTCTGTTGTCATACTCTACATTTATTGTTTTTGGAATGATTTTTTCTTGATCACAATATCCACTTGTGAAAACTAACAATAAGTCTTTTTAGTCATCTTTAAATTAAAAATTCCAGCTTTTAATTTTTGTTAAACGTTATTAAGCTTGTCTTTGTCCTATGTGTTATTGAACTGAATGTCCTTGAAGGTTTTGTGTTGTTGGTAAAATAAAACAAGCCGTCTGAACACACCTCCTCGGGACGTGCGTAACTATAACAAACACCTTTCACTGTTTTCTGGCAGGTTTTAAGAAAAAAATAAGCTGAAGTGAACAATAATGAAAATAATTTGTAGTTTCAGACCTAATTTATTCATTTGTTTATTTTAATGATGGTGTCGTATAATTGGATGCTCTAAATGAATTTTCATTGCACCTCTCCATATTGATGCTGCATTACACGGTGGTCATGTCCCATTTCATTTATCATTATCGGTGTCATGCGGTGCACTGCATTTAATTTACTCACAGTCTAAGGCTCCTGGTGGTGTTTTGCATTGCAGAGAAGAGTGGCCCTCGGGGTATGTGGGGGGGCCCCTGCCTGGAAGAGGCTAAGGAAGCACATTTTATGACCCACTTCAGGTGTTACTAATCAGGTTTCTTAAAAAAAATCTTGAGTCTGTGTCCTCTGTGTTTGAAAATGATCAAAGCTCTCTTTTTTCAAGTTTGGTGGGTCAGAGCTCATAAACTACGGGTCTGATGGTGATGGTGATGAAAGGATAATCCATGTTGTTATTGACCGGCCTGCTTCACTCACAGGGGATGACTGCTGTGAATGAAGCTAATCAACAACATCAAGCATTTCTCAGCCTTCAAATCTTTTTATATACAGCCACTGTGAATGTTACAACCCCCTAAATTATCACTGTACATAATATTTATTTGGTCTCTAAAATTAGAAACATTTCTCATGTGAAACTTGACATATGGTTATGCATCTGCCAGCTTTCTTGCTGTTCTGTAGATATATATACATTTGAGCTGAGGCTCAGATCCAGAGCAGCCTACACTAAGAACATCTGTTAGGATAATTATAATTCTCAGATCAGCTGAATTACAATCACACAAGAGAGAAGTGTACAAAGGGCTGAAAAATGGCATACTTAAAACTTTGTGCTTGTTTTTTTATTTCAATGCAAATGATTAGGATTTTTATGCAAATGAATATTACAGTGCATTATCTTTGTGTGTTGCAGGATCCAGTCCGGCTCCTACCTCAGCACGGGCTGGTTCACGCTCATCCTCGCCATGGACATGTGCAAAGAGATCCATATCTACGGCATGATAAATGACACCTATTGCAAGTAAGACATGAACTGTCACACTCCCCGCTACCCGCTCCCACACCTTCCTTCCTCTATACTTGCATGAAAAATGCACGCGTTCTTACAAAACTTTGAAAACTCCATTCACATTCAACGCAGCGCCGGCCAATCACAACCTCCCATAACCACGGCCTGCCCTGTTACATTTCCAATGCCTCAGTTTGGATTTAATGGCTGAGTTTCTATGCTGAAATCCATATTGGGTTCTCTGTGCCGTGAATACCATTATGTTTCCCTGCCTAGAATACCCAGCAGGCAGCAGTCTCTCTTTGGCTGCGGGTGGCTGGGCTGCAGCACCCCAATTCCTCCTCTGCTTCGAGTTTTATTTGTATATCGGGCCCGTCGTCTTCTCTCTGACTCCGGGGTGAGTGATTACTGTCTGACTGCGAGGCCATGGGAGGGATGACAAACAAGATGCTCTTGCTCTGGGCATGGCTGCTCAGTCTCAAGTCATCTCAGCCTTGATGATCTCGCCTCCTCTCGCAGCTCTACCTGAGCTCTCTCTATCCCCCAAATCAAACACTTTTACCTAATGCACACTGAAAATCCTGCCTTTTATCCTCTCTGTGCTCCCCGTGCACAGCAGGAGCTGAAATAAAGACACATGGCAGAGCGAAGCGATAATTCAACCAGCACGGAGGATTTTATGATTCAGTGAGGCAGTTAAGGGCCAGTCTTCTCTCCCTGACTGTCTCTCATTTATTTCCCTCCATCCCGCATAGGACAGGAGTATATTGTGTTTCACCAAGTTTCTGAATTGACAGTTTAGAGTCACGCAAAGTGCTTTTGTCAGCTGGATGCTCCAGAACAACAAGGAGAAGGAAACTTTTGTGTGGCAATATTCATGGTTTTAGTTAGGATTGACCCCAGTGGTTCTGTGGCAGTGGTGCTTCAACAGGTGCTGCAGAGAGGGTGAAATTGAATTTATTTGTCAACACTGGTGCTCACTGTGTGACACAGAGGAGAGGCAGTGATTGGGCTTTGTATTACTGTAAGCTGGCAGACAGCCACGGTCGCTTTCCCGCTGTGGAGCCACTGGCTGCCGTGATGGCTGTTTCCCTTCTCTCTGTGTTCATTCTCTCAGTGCAATTGTTACACAAGTCATCCTCTCATAAAGCTGTCACTCGCCATTAGAAACCAATGGCAGAGTGCACAATGAACCTTATCCATTGCTCCAAGCTTCCTTCTGTTTTTATTGATCCCTTCTTTTGAATGCAAACTCTAAACCGAGTGACGCATCGTGAAATCCATTACTGTACATTACTGAGCTTGCTGCATGTTTTCAGATTTACTTTGTCTCAGAATAGAAGTGAATCTGTTGTGATGTAAATCAGAGTTTAGTTAAAAGACTATTTATTGAATAAATGTGGGTGCCGACAGCAGCCCCTTTTTTCAAATAAGGTAGACCTGCCGAGTAGAAGCCTTTGCTCGCGGCAGAATCAGCTCGAATTACTGAACACCGTCTCAAAGGAGCTTCGTTTTAATGGTTTAATAATTTATTAATTTGTTTTCTTACTTAAGATTTTTATTTCTTTTAAGCCAAAACCAAGAACGCTAAATATATTCTTAACTGTGAGAAAGAGAAGATTGAAAATTTTAACAATATATATTCATCAATATGTATATATTTAACAATATGTAAATACTCAAACATCAGTCATGGTTTTAATTTGATATGCAGTAGAAAAATAAATACCAATATGTTTTTTTTTAAACCTGAGCGACTAGTGCAAACACATTTTCTCGGGGTGCTATGGTTACACACATGCATGTTATGTTAAGTGATGAATCTAAATTGGTCCTAGCTGTGAATGCTTGTCTCTCTGAGTTAGCCCAGCGATGAACTAGCGACCTGTCCAGGATGTACCTTGTATCTGTGAGAGCTGGGATAGGTTTGTGAGCTATTACCTTAGTTGGATAAGCAGTTAAAAAGCTGGCTGGATAACTGGATGGATAGACAATAGACAAATATTCTACTACTATAACAGTCTCTACTTTGCAGAGCAGCTTTTTCACAATTTTTGAGACTTTAGGCAGGGATTTGCTCCTATTTATACACGACAGCATTAACAGGATGTAGAGTGATGAACTCTGGCCTGGAGATCCTATTCCAATTCATCCCAAAAGTGTTGGATGGGCTGCTGTTTTTCTAAAACCAAAACCTTTTCTTTACTCACCTCGATTTGTGCCTGTGGGATTTGCCATGTTGAAACAGGAGCAGGCTGTCATCACTGTCTGCCATAGCAAATTAAAAATGTTCCCTGACAAACATGTGTACACCTGGATAAATAAAATAGCTTAGCATATGTACAAACCCAATTCCCAAACAGCTGGGACACTGTATAAAATGAAAAACAGAATGTAATGATTTACAAACCCATGAACCCATGTTTTACTCACAATAGAGAACATATTAAGTGTTCAAATTCTGGGAGAGGAATGTTGTCCCATTCTTGGCTGCTTAAAAGTCAAGGGTTGCATTTGTCATGTTTTTTGTTTCATGATGCTCCAAATGTTTTCAATTGGTGAGATATCTGGACTGCAAGCAGTATGTACCTGTATGTACCTTTCAGCATTAATGGTGTGTTTTCAGGTGTATAAGCCACCAAGTCTACAGACTGTGATGTACTCCCATAACATCAGACTTTTGAACTGAACACTGATAACAAGCCAAATACTCCTTTTCCTCTTGGAGTCAAAAAACATAAAAGTGGAAAACTGCTCTGGGGTCAGATGAATTTTTGGAAAACATGAACATCTCGTGCTCTGGACTAAAATTTATGTATGAGATATGGGACAGAATCATGCCTGTTTTTAATGCTCGGCTGTGAGGGTCCAAAGATCATGAGCATCCAATAGATTTCTCCAGATTTTACATTGAGGAACATTATTCTCAGGTTAGGGTTAAATCAACATTCAAAGGTGTACAGAGGTGAACAATCTGTTACCAAAGTGTAAAAAAGTAAACAAAAAGATTTGTACTTAATGGATAATTCAAAGGCAGGCAGATTGACGTTACACGAAGCTGAACATGTCCCATCAATACATCAGTTAAATTGAAAAGCAAGATTAGGACCACAAGCATTTTCATATTAATAACAAGATGTCAGTATTTCAGTTCCAAATAATTGATACACACGTTGACACACCCGGTGTCTTTTTCAGTTTCATAAATGTTCATAAAGGTAAGGTTACCTGGCTACAGTGCAGTTAGTTTACTCAATTTTTATGACTATACTACCACAGTATACACTTTTGTTAGACTTTTGTATGCTATGTCGGTGCATTTCTCCAACATCAGAATTGATACAGCAGAACTAGAGATATCATGTTTTTTTAACACACTCATTCTTCTTCCTTGTCAAAACCTACCACCCACAGTACTCGCAGTGCAACTGAACCACTGACAGGTCAGTTGGAAATTCCAATGTAATATGTGTGGTGGCTAATGTAGCCTCAAGCTGATCTCAGACACAGATGAGGAGTGGGCTGAATTTTTTTTAATAGCTTTTTTCCCACATATGCAGTGCCATCCCCAAGTGAAGAGGGTGTACTGAGAAAATGGAATGAGTGCTTTGAGGAGCTCATGAATGAAGAAAATGAGAGCAAGAAGAGGAAAATTGGTCAATCAGGAAGTGCTGAGAATTAGGAAGGAGGAAGTGAGGGCAGATGTGAAGAGTGGAAATGCAGCTGATATGGGTGTGACATACCTGTGGAGGGTATGGAGATGTCTAGGAGAGAAGGCAGTGGACTTTTTAACCAGACTGTTGGAGAATGCCTGAAGAACAGAGAAGTGTATTGGTACTGATTTTCAACAGCAAGTGTCATGTGCAGAGCTGTAGTAACTACAGAGGTATAAAGCTGATAACCCATATCATGATGATATAGGAAAGAGTTGTTGAAGCTAGACTGAGAAAACAGCTGACGATCAGTGAGCAGCAGCATGGCTTCATGCCGAAAAAGAGCACTATAAATGTGATATTTGCTTTGAGAGTGTTAATGGAGAAGTACAGAGAGGGTCAGAAGCTGCACCATGCCTTTGTAGGAACTGTGGTACTGCATGAGGAAGTCAGGAGTGGCAGAGAAGTATTGAAGGGTGATGCAGCGCATGTATGAGGACAGCAAGACAGTGGTAAGGCTCACAGTAGGAGTGACATAACGGTTCAAGGTGGAATTACATTGGCTCTGAGCATTTTCTTGCTTGGTGATGGGCAGGTTGACTGGAGTCTCTGGACTATTCAGTGCACAGAAGACATTGTGATCTGTAGTGAAAGTAGGAAGGAGATAGAAGAGAGCCTGGAGCAGTGGAGGTACGCTCTGTAGAGAAGAGGAATGAAAGTCAGTAGAAGCAAGACAGAATACATATTTGTGAATGGCAGGGAGACGGGTGTAAAGGTGGAGCTGCAAGGAGTAGAGGTAGTGAAAGTAGATGAGTTTAAATATTTGAGGTTAACCATCTGAACCAATGGACACTGGACAAGATAGGCAAAGAAGAGAGTGCAGACAGGGTGGAGCGGATGAAGATGAGTGTCAGGGGTAATTTGTGACTGAAAGAAAAGACTGTAGTGAGAACTGCTATGGTTTGGAGACAGTGGCACTAACAAAAAGACAGAAGGCGAAGCTGGAGGTGGCAAAGTTAAAGATGTTATGGTTTTCACTGAGTGTGACTGTGGTGGGGCGTGGTCTGCCGTGCCGTGCAGGGAGGGCGGACGCACCTGCACGGCATCCGTAGTCACGCCCGCTGGGTTAAAACACGGGACTCAGGTGTGTGTGGGGGGTTGTTGTGGTGAGAAGTGCAATAAAGATGGCTCTGAATGATGATCTGTGGTCCCGCCGTGCCTTATTCTTGCCACATTGGTGCCGAAACCCAGGAGGCGGCACGGCGGGTCCTTATCGGAGCCAGGGAAGGGAGGAGCTGGCCCAGAGGGTGGCCGAAATGGCGGCTGCCCAGCGGGAGCAGGCGGCGGAGGTGCGTCGCCAGCAGGAAGAGCTGCGGGGCCAGTCTGAGCGCCACCTGAAAAGGATTGGGGATCTGGCGGCGCTGCTCTGGGCCTGGGCGCCACCCCCACAGGGGTGTCCCGACGGTGGCGAGGGGCGCAGCGGTCCGCTCCGGCCGGAGGAGGAAGAGCAGCCGGGTGAAGGGCTGCTCCTTCCGGGAGCGGTGGAGGAGCCGCTCCAGTCGAAGGCGGCGGACGAGGCACGCGAGGGTCTACACCTGCTGGAGGTAGAGGAGCCGCTGCGGGAAGGGCTGCTTCAGCCGGGAGCGGCGCTCCAACCGGAGGCGGCGGACGAGGCGCGCGAGGGTCTGCGCCGGCCGGAGGAAGAGGAGCCCAATGTGGCAAGAATAAGGCACGGCGGGACCACAGATCATCATTCAGAGCCATTTTTATTGCCCTTCTCACCACAACAACCCTCCACACACACCTGAGTCCCGTGTTTTAACCCAGCGGGCGTGACTACGGATGCCGTGCAGGTGCGTCCGCCCTCCCTGCACGGCACGGCAGACCACGCCCCACCACAGTGACCAGGATAGACAAAATTAGAAATGAGTTTATTAGACAGACAGCTCAGGTTGAGCCGTTTGGAGACAAAGTCAGGGAGGTATAGCAGAGGTGGTCTGTACATGTGCAGAGGAGGTATAGTGCCACTCCCAAACAATTGTAGACGAAAGTTTTTTTAAAACAATGTGTAAATAATCTTCTTCTTCTTCTTCTTCTTTTTAGGACAGAGGATTACAAAAAAGTTCCCTACCATTATTACGAGGCGGGCAGCCGAGACGAGTGTGCTGAGTATCTCCTGCATGAGAGTGCCCCATATGGAGGACACCGTTTCATCACGGAGAAGTCCGTTTTTGCCAAGTGGGCAAAGTCTCATGCCATCAAGTTCTTCAACCCACCGTGGCAGCTGTCGTGACCCTGGCTGAAGCAGCATGGAAGCATCATTATCATCATCATCATCATAACTATCGTCCACAGAGACAAAATGAATCTCTGCAGTTACACTAACCAACACACAGCCATTTTTGCCCAAATTCCACTACATATCTATTAATAAAGGTTGTTTTTAAAGTCCTGGTTGGGTACACATGGAGCCTCATACAAAAAAAAGAAAAAAAATTACATAAAAGTTTGACCAACGTGAACAGCAATGACACATCTCCTGCTTTTTTGAATTTAAAGCCCTCTCCTGAATTTTAGAGCTGAGGCCTGCTGCTCTGCACTGACTAATCGATCCGCTCGCTGCTCTGTGAGTCTAGCGAAGGATGGTTTGAACTTTAAAAAAAGGAGAAGAAACAAGCGTCCGTCAACTCGCAGTGACCTCAGTGGCTCAGATGTCCGTATTTTCTACACATCACAGAGGCCGAATTTACATTTTCTCTCAAGGCTGTAGCAGAAGAAGCGCTTAGCTGCTGCCGTGGAGGCGAGTCGCATCAGCTTGGACGTCTGACGAGCTCGTCCGCTTTGTTTCCTCTGCGTGTCTGTCTTCTGTCAGGCTGTAATTAATCTATAACGAGTATCATTCAGGCCTTCATCTCTGACTGAGCGAGTAGTGAAGGCAGATGCTCTGTCAGATTCAATTTTACTCTGTTCTGTTCAAAGACACTTCAAAACAAGGTCACGAGAAAAAGACAGCACTAGCAGATTGCAGTCAAACTTGAAGGTAAACAAGAGGTGGAGATGTAAATCAGCTTTTTTGCTTCTGTGTGGTCATACACGCAACTCAAAGATGTCCTCTTTATGTTATTTTTTTTTCTTTTTATAATGCTGTGAAATTGACGATTAAGACACATGTTGTGGTGTTGGCCTGATGTCCTGATAGTTTGCTAATGTATTCCCGCGGAGATAAATTGTTAATTCTGTTGAACAGTGTGCCAATCGACAGTGTGAGTATCACAGCGCACAGAACAATGTGCAATTAGAAGCTTCGTCTTTACGGAAGGAGTTAAGTCATTTGTGACCCTGCGGAGAGAGAGATTTATATGTGCAGCGAAACCATTTGAAGTTAATTGTATTCTGTTATCATTGTGCCTGCAACATACTCTGCAGTTCATCGTATAGACACAAAGGAAGATGCTCTCTCTCGTACTCTCATCCAGCTTTGTGCCTCTTTGTGTAAAGCTTCGCTGCGTGAACGCATCTTCCCATTTGTCTCTGGATGGAGCGTGCGTGTCTCTTGGCTTGGGCCATTACATTTGAATCCATCTGTTCCAGGACGGTGAAGAATAATCAGTGAAGTGGTGAGGTGTGTATGCTGGCTGGTAGCTGTGGATGTGACCACGACTGCCCCTCCTGAGGCTGTGATTAGTGTCCTGGCCAGAGCGGTGGCCCAGAGGGGAGGACTGGAACGACTCAAAGACTTCAAATACAGACTGCTCGATGCAAACAATCCCTGGTGATTGCAGCTGAGATCCAGAGTCTCAGAATTGCTGCAAATCAATGCTTAACAACACACGGAGGCTATGCTGTTTGTCTGTGAGCACTGATGTGGTGATTTGCAGGTCAAATTTACAGGTTAAAACTTGACTGAACATAAGCATGAAATCCATTAGATTTTTTTAAGGTCCATTTGTAGCTTTTTCTAATACTTTCACTTATAAGAAAAATGGGGGTTTGGGGGTGAAAAGTCATATTTTTACATATCAGCAGAGTTTCGGCAACTCTGCACTCACTGCATTTCATTTGAAACCAGGTACCACCTACACATTGAAATTCAGTGCTTCAGATTCTGTGCAAGTTATTTGTAACCTAGTAATCTTGTGTGAGAACCCTTCTAGACCCGTAAAAACATAGAACATAGGTGTCTGAATGTACTTGCTGATGGCACAGGAACGATTAAGAAGGCGCTTAATGTTGCTAAAACCTCAAGGCAGCTATAACTTGCATACATGTATTCAGATAGTAAGTAGGAAAAACAACTGTAACGATGCAATGACCATATAAAAAACGCATTTTTGATCTTAACTTGTTGGCCTTATAGCATCCCCCCCCCCAACATCTAAGCTGCTTTTAAGGCCCATAAGATGTAGCTGGAGACCTTGAAAAACAAAGGTATTGGATGCACCTCAAGCTTAAAGGCACCTTGTGGAGTTTTTGTTTAATCAATAAAGAACAGTTAGATTTACATTCAGAAGTCATTGTGCGTATCCTTGAGGTTTAACAGCTACAATGAATGGACTCCCTACTCTAAAAACACTCTCATAGCCCCATTTTGTGACAAACAAAATGTGGAGCCACTCGTAGAAAAAAAGAAACAAACAAACATTCAGAGCAATATTAGAGGTCACAAACTCCACAAAGTACTTTTAAAGGTTTTTCTTTTTTCAGAGTTTTCTACTTTGAAGAGGTACACTAAAGGACTTTCAGACTCCACCTCTAACAGTTTACTTTGTAACAGTTTTCTAAACTCTCTCTGTCAGTGTTGTTTGCCTGAAGCCGTTTTCACACATGCACTTTGGACAATTTTGTGAGAATCAGGTTGGGATATTTTCCACAGTTGTCTTTCCTCATATGTATCGCACAGCAGGAAATAGTCCGTTTTAGATGCATTCGCCATCCTGGAAATACTCTGTGTGGTTTAGGTGAGGGAGCTGCCTAAATACGACTTCCTGGAGGCATTACACACTATGCACTCACTGCATGTAATATTAGATGCTCTGCTCTCACATTGGCACACGTCATACAGCCTTTGTACAAGTGAGCTGGCAGGTTAAAGACCAGCTAATGCCTGATTTAATTGCATTAGACATTTGCAGTCTCACCTCCACCTTTGTTGGGTTAGTCCTAGAAAGGTTCTGTGCAGCAGTCCATGCGTGAAAACTGCTTTTTGTTACAATTTTTTGTGTTCAAGCTTATTTATTTGAATCCCTAAAATCAAAATCAATCAAAAACTAACAAAGTAGTTTAAGTTTTGAACGAAACTTACAGTAATGGGGTCTAACCATTATTTCCATGGTCTAGACAGAACTTTCTTGCAGGCTTATAAGAAATCCTATTGAGATTACACTTCGACAGCTTGATCTGTATGACAGCTGAGCAAAGCCTTCCCCTGATGAAGACAGTCTTCTGTGATTGAAAGCTGTGGAAAAAGCTGGCATGTGGATTTTATTGTCAATTTTAGGGCAGTTTTAGCGCATCAGTAAAATCAAGCTTTCTGCGTTCTTGTGTATCTGATGCACTTTTGAAAACAACAGTATGTTTCAGTCCAAGAGAGCACAGCGAAAGCTCTGCATGTCTACTCAAAACTGTTGTCACCTTGTCACTCGTTATAAGTCAGCCCAGCTGATGAGAGCATCGGCAAAATGTAAAGCCGCGCTGCTTTAAATTCCTCCCGGTGTAGCTCAGCGGATAGGAGACGGCCGTAACACAGGCGGGGTCAGCGGTCAGATTTCCTCGGGGATGGCGCGTGTTCAAGAGGTGTTTGGAATCCCAGCACGACGGGTAGCAGTGGATCAAAGTGTCCTCCACATGTACGTGAAGTATTAGAGCATGAAAATGAAATCTGGGCCGGCAGAGTTGGAAATCATACTTCTTCCCCTTCCCGTGGGGAAAAAACAGCCGTAGACACTGAAGCGTGGATAGGTACAGTAGGCCATGCATGTTAAACATTTAACATACATGTTTTATACATCTCGCTCAGCACGTGATTGTGCAGTCATCTGGCAGCTCTCCAACAGGCAGTTGCATTTCTGCTGTAGTTTTCAACCCACATTGTAAAGTGCTTCACATCAATATAAGGAACTGAGACTTGCTGTTAGACACGTTTGACGTGTTTTTAGGGTTTTTTGATGAATTATTTGAAGGCTTTTTTGTTTGTTTACTCACAAGTGGAAGAAGAGTGCTGTTTTTTTCTGTTTATCTCCAATCCTCCTTTTGTGGCATGTTTTTAATTTAAGCATTGATGCCTTTTTTGTTTGTTTGTTTGTTTGTTTTTTTGTTGATGCACTCGTTTTTGTGCAGTCATTTTTTTTCTGCTGCTGCAGGCCACGTAGTTGGTTATTTCCTGAGCAACAGACACTGCATTGTTCTCAGCTGGAGCACACTGGATGAAAACCCAAGGATGCATTATACAGTATATTATGAAGAATACATCCTCTTATGGGCTCTCATGAATCATCTGTGGCTCGCAGGAAGGGGACTGAATAAAAGACTGGGCTGAGATGCAGGCAAATAATTAGGTAGCTTTATTTCCAGAAGTTCTTTTTTTCAAATGCAAGAGCTTTTTTTGTTTGTTTTTTAAAGAAAATATGAGCATTCATATCTGCCAGCTAAATATACAGCCAGCAACAGGTTACAGTAGGTTAGCTTAGAATAAAAAATGAAAATGGGTCATAAAAGGTAAAAAAAATCCACCTAATAGCATCTCTCAACTTCTCCTATTAAAATGTTTTATATCTTATTTGTTTACAAATACTTTGCTCTTTTACATAATCATTACTAGCTGGCCAGCTATGAAGTGGTTTTCCCTTGTTTGCAGCTTTAAGTCGGGGGCCTGAAGCTTCATATTTACTGTACAGATATGAGAATGGAATTGATTTACTCAACTATTTTTTTGTGTCCTAAAATTTTGAACTATTTTACCCCTTTTGTTCTCATCCAGACCTTAAAGTATCCCTTAAATGACCTCAAGTCATGTTCTGAGCAGTGCTGTTTAATTTGAAAAAGTATAAATTGTCTTTAAATCCGAAGAAAAGTCTGCACTCGAATGAAAACACAGATCAGCTACAACATTTAGACTGGCTGCTAAATATTGAGCCGTCCCCCTTTCTGTAGCAAAAATACCTCTGATCATATGCATAGGTCATCCGGTAGACTGGGTGTGTTGTAGGGCATCTAACACATGCTGCAGAAGTTTGGGGGCTGGATCACCACATTGGGCTCATTTTTATGTTCTTTGATCTGTTTCTGGGCAGTTTTTGTCTCGAGTAGGTACCCCTACTCTTGCTTTCCCAGCTTAGAATTTATTAGCACTAGTCCTACATGACCAGGTCAGTTTTACAGGGAAGAGCAATGCAGACACACTAGCACATGCCTATAAATGACAATGTATCGCTAACTATGGCGTACGACGCGATGTAAGTTTTCTAAGCGGAACACTGCGTTGTTGACAAGATGATAAGTGTAATTAATTTCACCTGTCAGTGTTTTTAATGTTGTGGCTGATCGGTGTAAATAAAAATTAGGGGCAAATGTTGAAGTTAAAAGCAAACCGAAGTCCTGATTAAAACATTTGAGTCTCGACATTTGCAGAACAAAGACGTGAATTTCATTATTCGTCACAGTTTTAAAATACACTCATTATTTTTTCTGGGTGTCCTGCTGTGATAGTCAAAGTAATTACAGTTTGGAATTTAGTTACAATTTGACAAAACTTTTGATTGTCTTCAGTTCTTTATGTAGCACATTATTTATTCCCTCCTAATTATCGTACTTGTTGCCATTTCAAACTCTTGAAGTGCTTTTTTTACATTGAAAAGTTTATTATGACATTCATAATTATGTCATCTCCTTTCCTCTGTGCATGTCTTACAGTTATTTTGTGTCCTGACACGTTTGTTTTTCGTGTCCAGGTTAAGTGTCCTTGTGAAGTGTGTAACTTTGCGTGTTTAAGTTGCATAGAATGTAAAATGACACTATGATGAAAAAAAAGTGGTTTTGCTAACACAGCTAACACACCTTTTTTTTTAATCAGTGGTGAAATAACATCCAAATGCTGCATGGATTTTTGCAGGTTATTGAATTGTACATTTCGTTAAAAATAATAATAATAGTGATTATATGTGTTACTTCTGTCATTTGCTGTCTGCATATTAGCTAAAATTAGATATATTGTGAATGTTCTTATTTTTACCAATGTGAAGTGTGTCCTCTGTCTTTTATTCACTGTGGGGATTAAAGAAAACCGTAAAACTCCTTTTATATGATTAATTTCTTTTTATAACAAAGCCGAGTAAGGAGGATAAGAATATAAGACGACTGGTGAAATGTGTTCATGTTATATGAATGGAGCGCCGGCTGAGCTGTCATCTTAAATCTGGTGTCTCATGAGAATTTTAAAACGTCAGTAGAGGAGCAGAGATGTGCTGAGTCCAGACACTTCCTGGGAGTTTTTGGTTTTTATGTAACCTCTGCATAAATGATCATAAGTTTGAAATAATAATGCCTACACTTGTGCTTTTTATGCCACAGTAATGAATAAAGAATCAAGACAGAAAATTAAAAGGCCACTGCAGCAGTATGGTAATGCACTTTTGTTACTTTAGAAACAAGAACAGCTGAACTTTAAGCACGCAAAATGAAATATCCTGACTGAAAACAAACAAGAGTTTTTCTTTCTCCTCTCTGTAACCTAAATACTACATTGACAAATTCAGAACCACCTGCTCAACTCCTCATTAATGCAAATATCTAGTCAGCCAATTACATGGCAGCAACTCAATGCATTACTGGGTTTACTGACAGGAAGTCACCAGTAACTGAAATAACCACTCATTACAACCAAGAAAACCTTGAAGCAGAAGAGCTACAGCAGCAGAAGACCACATTGGGTGTGACTCCTCTCTGCTAAGATCAAGAAACTGAGGCTACATTGTAATCAGCTCACCAAAATTGGACAATGGAAGATTAGAAAAAATGTTTGATGGGTCTGGTCTGATGAGTCCCAATTTCTGCTGCAACATTTGGATGGTAGAGCCCGATTTTGGTGTAAACAACATGAAAGCATCAATTCATCCTATTTTAATCAACAGTTCAGGCCTGTGGTTGTTGTTTAATGATGTGGGGGATCGTTGTGTCAGAAAAAGCTCAGATCATCAAATAACTGGGGGGGGGGGGGTTAACATGACAACATGTTTAGTATATTCAGATGGCCTTCACAGTCTCCAGATCTAATGTCTGGTACTTGCTCTTTGGACACTAAGCTAATCCATAGCTTTGTTTGGTAACAATATTCAGTGTAAATATAGCATATTGATTAGCATAAGGATAAGCTACCCTGAAACTCACTGTAATAGGCTGTAATTGCAGCCAACTTGCTCAATACGCTAATGCACTAGTTTGTATTCTGCCAGTGTAAACATCCAGTTTTTCTCATTCTTATAGTTTAAGATTTATAAACCCTAAATCCACTATGATGAGGTCAGTTTTAGCAATAGAGACAGACAAGCACATGCTTACAGATGGCAAAACAATCACCACCAACGACAGTGTAGGCTGTCTGACATCCGAGGCAGTACTATAAATCAACATCCACATCAAGATCACGATGCAGGGTTTTTAAGCAGAACATTACATTGTTGACAAGATGATCAATGTTATTAATTTCACCTGTTTTAATGTTGCGGCTGATCGTTGTAATAACAAATAGGGTTCTTTTGAACATGAATGCATTCCCAGTACTCAAATGGCCTCCAGAGCCACCAGATCACAATCAAATAGAGCACCTTTGAAATGTGGTGGAACAGGAGATTCACATCATGGATGTGCAGCAGACCAATCTGAAACAATTATGTGATGCTGACATGTCACCGTGGACCAAACTCTACAGCACCTTCTTGAATCTATGAAGAATTAAGGCAGATCTGAAGACGAAAGGGAATCACTATCAAGGTGTAACTAATTGCCAGTGAGTCCATCTTAATTTTTAATATTAGATATGCTTTCCAAAGTAAAGTATGCATCATTTTTTGCTTTCTTTTTACTTGATTTTATTTATTTGGTACATTAACTAATGTTTTAATGAGTGTGTTGCAGTTGCAGTTTATTCATTCACAGTCTTCTTCATTTGAGCTTGTGGCAATTTAATTAGAATTGACGCTTATAATAATGCAACTCAAATCATTTTGTGAACATCAGAAAAGAGATTTAGTTAAATATAGATTTTTGGTTAAATATAGAAAAAAAAAACAACCAAGATGAAAAGCAGGAATTTATTGTAAATTATTGTAGCTTAAACCTACAGTAACAACATGGGGGAAATGGAAAAAACTTGGCATCCACAGAAAAACATTACCACTGAACACACACATTCAGGAAATTACCTGTTCTTCAAAACTGTTCAGTACACTGTAAACATAACATGAAGGCATCAGGGGTAGCGTGGCCTCTCAAGCCCTGCTACCAATAGGAGTGAAGTCTTAGTTCTTTAAAAAAAGAAAGAAAGTGTATTTTCTTTTTAAATATGAATCGATTGAGCCGTGATGCTCAATGTTTTCAGCTCACGTACGTGCTGGTGGATACGGTGTGTTTGAATAGCACATTTACATAAGTTTAATCAAAGAGTCATGTAGTGTCCAGGAGGACGCCAAGCCACAGCACAGAAAAGTATGTTTGGATGTTGTTGTTATGCTCCCTCTGGCTTTAGTTTAATTAACTGACAGTTTGAGTTGTTGTCTGCTTGAGCTGACCGGTGTCTGTGTCAGCAACGCCGTCCCGAGCCCTGTAGAAGTCAGTTGGTCACATTAGTGCATATTCCAAATGAGATTTTTGAGATTATAAAAATCATTCAGTGTTGTGCTTCCAGCACTACTTTTACAACTTTTCCCTCATGGCTTAGAAGTCCTGTTCTGACTTATTGGATGTACAAATGTGCACAGAGACCAACTGCAACTCAGAGAACAAACAGGAGACTTTAATGAGGATCCAACCGTGACCATGCCAAGAGCACATCTATAGTCTCTATCATTACCATAAGGTTCTAGTTCTATTGTAATGTCCTGAGGCACTTGTGGGAGGACACTGGGCATTGTGCACTTTTTGGCTGAACCAACACATTTATAATTCACCACCCATCACACCTCCTATTTGCCTAGATTGGGTTATTTTAACCGTGTTCTCTTCCTGGAAATGATGGTTGACTTTCTGGCTCAACATTTTGAAACACGGGAGAAAATTCAAGGAGTTTAACAAAAGTATTGTTTAAACTTTTTAGGAAATACAGATAGACATTTTTATACATAGTCCCTATAAATAGTTTTCAGATGCTCAGAAGTAATTAGAGAAACTCGGGCAATTTTAAATATAACGGTTGTTTTGAGTTCTTGGATTGAAAACCTTTGCAGTTAAGTCCAAAACCTGCAGATATCGCCAAATGCTGTTCCCTCCTTTGAGATGCTCTGCAGGCCTTTGCTGCAGCCCTCTTCAGTTGCTGCTTGATTGTTTGTCTTTCTGTATTCAATTTTGTATTCACTATCTGAAAAGCATGCTCTTCTGGATTTTGATCACATGACTGACTTGGTCATTGAAGGATGTCCCATTTCTTTGCATTGAGAAACGACGGAGTTGTTTTTGGCTCATTATCCGTTTGGACTGTGGACAGAGAGTATTGCCCTATATGCTTAAGATTTATCCTGTTACTTCTGTCAGCAGTCATGTCACCAATAAACACTCGTGACCTGTGGCAAGTTCTCTGTGACACTTGGAACAACCTACCTGCCGGGAAGAGCTCTGGACCAGTGCAACTAGGAGAGTTAGTTTTCTGTTCTAAGATTACTTAGCATTAAGCATTGTCCCTTCTAATCACACACACACACACACACACACACATTAATTTACCTCCCCATTGTGCTTTGTCACAAACAAATATGAGTTACATCACATCAAATAATAAACTAAGGTGCCAGGAATCCATATTCAGAGCTGACCACATCAGCTCGGCATGCTCTTCAGTCTTCTTTATGAAATCCGTAGACAGTACAATGACACGGCTGATGTATTAACTAATAACTAAATAGCTGCAAGCTCCACAGCCCATTCATTTCTCTGAAGTGCTGGGTGGAGCCATACAGGGAGCTTGCTTTCTGAGCAATGGAAGTAATGGACATGATGTAATTTGCACAAGCTTACAACAACAGAGAAACTAATGAGCCGTTGGGTAAATGTAGAAAATAACTTTTTCAGTCTACCTTACCCTGAGGAGAGAGAAACAATCTGCCATTATCACTTCGCTTACCTTCACTGTGCAAGAACTCAATTAAATTCCAGTCTGACCCCATGCTTACCTGATTTTTTTCCTGCCTTCATTTTTTTGTTGTTTTCCTGGCAGCTGGTGCACATTAGCGTTTTCTGTTATGTGCACAGTTCTAACTGCACAAGGTCAATGACACAACTGGAATCTTTTCAATTTGGTGTTTGCAAATTTGTTCTTGCGGAGCGTTTGACCTCTGGAACATATTTGCAGGAGGATGTGCTCTCCAGGGCCAGATGGTGCTGCAGCATGTACCATTACCGTGGCTCAGGGACACGCACAGTGGTAATTATAAGGGATGAAGCGAAAAAAAGAAAAACAGATAAAAGAAACAAAAAAGTCTAAAGTAGCTCTGTCTCTCTCTACGTGCCTCTAAAAAATGTTACAGCCTAATATAAAATGAGACTGACATATTTTATGTTTGAATAAATACACTGGCTGTGCACAAGCCCAGTACATACTACATCTCAATCAAATAGAGCACCTTTGGGATGTGTATTCAAATCAAGGATGTGTGGCCAGTAAATCTGCTTTGACTGTGTGATGCTGTCATGTAAAGATCTCTGATGAATGTCTCCAGCACCTTGTTGAATCTACGCCTCAAAGAATTAAAGCAGTTCTGAAGACAAAGAGTGTAACCCAGTATGAGCATTCTTGTTGTTCTCCAACTTTCAAAAAAGCTATTGAATTGTATATTAGAGAAAAAAAGCCATAAACATCTGCCAAGCTATATTAATGCATACATTTTTTTTTATTATTATTTTTTTTACTTTTCACAGTTGTGTGGAATCACTTAGGCGTTGGCTCTTTTTTCAGCTCCAGAGTTTGCCACTTTTGCAAAAATTTATTGACAAACAGAATACCAGTAATGAATGACTTCTTAATTAGAGCATTGTTCTTACTGACAAATATTTACAGCACATTTGTTGCTATGAATTTGAACATTGATTAAAACTTGCTGGTAAATATTTGTTAGTAGATATGGTGCTGATAGGCATGACAGGAGGCCAAGCTGGCAGTGCTGAAGATGCTAAGATTTTCTGTGGGCGTGACCAGGATGGATAGGATAAGAAATCAGTACATCAGACGGACAGCTCAGTTTGAGATGGTTTGGAGGTGTAGATAGTAGGCATGTTAGGTAAAGGATGTAAAAAATAGAGTTGTCAGATAGAAGTCAAACAGAAAGAAGATTCATTACTGTAGTCACAGAAGAGGATGCAAGGGTGAGATGTAGGCAGATGATCTGCTGTTGATCAGCCGAAAGAAGAAGAAGACCTAAGGTAGCACTGTACATGAGTGATATTTGTCGCTGATCTTTGGAATTTACAAAATATAAAACACAAAAGGGAATAAAGCCTGAAAAAAACCCATTTTTTTCATGGTAATTATCAGGTAAACTCCCCATATTAAATTCATCCTATTCAGCACTTTCTGTTTTTAACAAATGATTTGAAAATCAGTTTTCAATCACATATAGTCACAGAGCAAGGAGATCCATGCTACTGTGGAATATATGCCGTGGAAAATAACCAGTTGTGGTTTGCTGGCTCACTGAGTTGTTTTCTGCAAAATGTTATCATGCCGATCTTTTTCTAGCCTGCAGGCAAAGATATCTGTACAAATCTCTACTTGCATCACATAATTTTTGTGCCCTGAATGCAAACGTCATTTTTAATAAGTAACTGAACCAAATTACCATGTTTCTGACACTTATTTCAGTCCAGCCGTCTGCTTGTCTCAAATGAAAACTCCTCTTATGTCTTCCTCGTGTTTTACTCCTGCACTAATGACCGTTTTGTTGTTTGTTGACAGATGCAGCCAATTAGTCAGGTGTGTGTGTGGGGAAAACATCAAGCCAAAACACATCACAACATATCACCTTCCCCCGAGTGCTGATCTCCAGCTGTGTAAAGCTCCTTGTTTGCACCTTCAAATATCTGCAACCCCGTCTCTGCTCATTTGTATTTTTCATGTGGACTGTGAACGGAATGGGAGTCATGATTTTTGGACTCTCTCCTGTCCACTTGGCAAAGCACTCGTGTTTTTGTCGCCAGATCCTGTTAATTGGTGTATTTCACTGGTTTCAACGCAGCCAACAAGTCTAGAAGCTGTGTCCAGTTTTTAGCAGAAATAAATGAGAGTCCCAGTGGGAGTAAGAGTCCAGTCATATGTTCCTTCACTGTCTGGTAACGCTTTTAAAAAGACTGCGAAGCGAGTGAAAGACTGAGCAGGAGCTAGTGTTTTATTTAATTCCATACAGGTTTCTTAAAGGCTCTTTAACAATATATTCCTGTAGCCGCGCTGGTGCCTCATTAATGACTTGCACGGAGCACACATCACTTTGATCGCCACATTTTTACGCCCACCTCCCTAAAGAAATATGAGTGCTACACTAATTACCTCATGTTTATATTGATTACACCCACCTCCTCCAGTAGTCCCTCATCCTCCTGTCTTCGTTTTCTCCGCGCATATCGAGCCTGTCAAGAATCGGGAGGATAAAGTGTATGGGCTGGCACTAAATGTCAACGATTTTCAGATTATCTGAGGCAACAGAAAACATTCAACTGTGACTAATTGCAGCCGTAGCTCTGACAAAATAAATCTCTGTATTGTCATGCATGTCTACAGTATATTATTTTGGAGTCTGTGCTGGTGCTCTTTCAATAATCTTGCACAATTATTCAAGCACTTTAAAAGCAGAAATAAGTGGTTTGCATTGACTCGAGTAAAGACTGAGCAATATATGATCATAAGCCATAACATTTCAGTTAATGTTCCTGTTTACAACCCTCTCCACCCATCCTTTCACTTGCCTTGATGTAATCAAAGTTTATAGCAACCCACATTTCCTGTGGGCCTGGAGGTAATTGAATTGTTCTAAAAGGTCTTCTCCCTGGAAATCCTCCCTTTGCTCATCTCAATCAATCACACCAACCTCAGATGCCTATTTATATTTCAGCAAATACACGAGCCACAGGTTTTCTTTATTCATTTTCCATGTTTCCATTTCTCAGTTTTATGCAGATGACGCCCTGGTGTGTGTGACAGCCGACAGACTTGATTGACTGCTCTGTCAAATCTACTGCTGGGAGGCGTCAGCTGCTTTCAAGGTGCATGAGGATCAAGGGGAGCTCTTATTGACTGAGAACGCTTCCTGGAAATAAACGCTTCTCCTCAGAACACCCTGCTTCACATTCATACAGTCTCCCCTGGGAGCCTCCCAGCACACCCAGAGTGTTCTGCTGTTGGCTACCGAGTAGCTCCACTAAACCCAGTAGGTGGTAACCGTTTACTGAAGTACAACATGTACTACAATTTCAAGGTACATTTGATTCCATTATATTTCAGATAGAAAAACTGTTTTTTCTCACTTCACTATCTATAGTCGTCTTGATTTCTTAAATTCCTGCTTACACTTCTATCTAATAGTGATCCTTTTTTTCAGTAATATTTTTGAGAGGAGCTGCCTATTTAAGCATTCAGCATAGCTTATAGAAACTCTTCATGGGTCATGGGTCCTCCTCTTTTATTTGTGTTTCCATCAACTATGGACATCATCTTGCTTTTAAGTTGAAAACTGCTGCTTCCCTTCCCCTCAACAGCAAGTGCATAGGTAACTGTAATTGCTATATCTATTGTTATTATATTATACCTTTTGTTGTATAGGTAACAGCTTCCTCCCCGTGTAATTCCTGTTATCAGTAACCGGTCCCACAAGTATGTGCCCCAGTGTATCTACTACAAGACCAGATGTGTGTTATCTTCCATTTTTCTTTACTGGTACAAAAGTATGAAAAGTAAAAGCTATGTAAAATATCTGGTGGACACTGCAAACAATTTTTTTTTTTTTAGCTTTTTAACATTCGGTTTCATTATGAAAAAGAGGGTTGTTCTTCTTTTGTAACCAAATAATTTTACTGCCAAAAACTAACCAAGCAGCAAGTGAGACCAAAGCTGAACAGCAAGAAAAATTATCTGAGTCCAACAATAAAAGAAATGTGGAAAAAATAAATAAATAAATAACAGCCCCACGTGGGAACGAAGCCAACCCTTTTGGCTGTAAATCATCTGATTTCTTCCACCATCTTTCCAGCATCCTTATGTTGACTTTTGTTGCTGTTCCAAAGTGAATCTATCCTTCTATACATCTTTTTAGCAATGCAGCACCACCCTGATTAAATGAGTTCATAACTACTTAGTGATATCTCCAGCTGATGGAGCAGTCTGCCTAAAAGCTATATTCTTTTGATTGATATCATCTGATATAAGTGGAGGACTTATCAAGCAGTTATTCTGAGCATCTTTCGTGCATTCACTGCAGTCTTAAACTTGTGAACAATAAATGACTTTATTGCTTTGTATAAAAGTCTGCTCATTCAGATCACACTTTAAATGGTCTTTATCCTGCCAGTTCTTGATTCTGTCAACTATCACATGGCGCAGGATGGAGGTCCTGGACAATTTCCAGATTTAATGTCTGAAAACAGCTTAAATTTACTGGAATGTAAACCGTAGATTATACTGTATCATCAAAAGTTGCTGGTTGAGGTGGCTGAGACATCTGACTCAGACTCCTCCTAGGTGAGGCATTTTGGGAGTGTCCTACACAGAAGTGACCCCTCTGTGAACCTGGGATGCGCTGCAGAGATTATGTCTCAGTGGATTTGGGAACACGTCAGTGTCCCACTGAAAAAACTGGAGGACGTGGATGGTGAGGGAGTACTGGGTAACGACCAATGACCCGGATCTGAATAAATGGCAGAAAATGGATGGATGGACAACTGCATCAGCTGTGCTTGAATTAAGTTTCCTGCACACTGAGTTTTGATTGTTTTAGCAAGACCACTAGTGCAATAATATGACAAACACACAAAAAGTAAAGAGCCTGAGGTAAACAACATAAATTTACATACTACACAGAAGGACAAAAAGATGCTGTGCAAACAGTTTTAGGGTGTAGTTAAGTGTGCAGTGCGGTTCTGTATATTATAAGGAGGCTATGAGGAGCACATAATAACAGGGAGGAGAAAAGATCACCAACAAGGTGGAATATATAAGAATCTGAAATGTTTCACATGGATAAATACATGTACATGTACACAGAGATCCGTAGGTAGTACGCTTCCTCACTGACCTGTTCTCATCATTTTGAAGCCCGTAGGCAATGATAAGCGAACAAATCTCACCTGCCATTGCATGACTTGTGCACCCTGAATCTGAAAGTTGTTTTTAAAAAATGACTCACACTATATATTCAATAGAAATGTTCGAATTTCACAAACCAGCCTTGCCAGCCATTTGACTGCAGTCGGTCATGGATGTGAAATTGCAGAGAAGAGCTGCCTCCCATCATCTGAGCGACGATTTTACAGGCAGTGAGAGGAGATGTTCACAGCGTATTTGCAGCCGTGGCAGGCAGCTGAAGACATGAAAGATTTCACCAACTGTGCTAACCCAACTTAGTAAAATTTTGGAATACATTGACAGTTTGATGAATCCCTACTCTGTTGGATATATACTACCAACAGCAGCTTTTTTTTTTTTTTTTTTTTTACCCTGAAGCAAAGTAAAGCAGAACAGCCACACACACATTCGTTGTTCTCCTTCTAACCAAACACGATATGAGCACAGTTATCATGCCTGCCTCAGAAACCCACCGTGTATGTTGAGCGGTTTGCTTGTCTGTCCAAACCTCAGAGGCAGCACTGATCTCGCTGGGAATTCTCGCACAACAGAGACAGAGGAGCTTTCAAAAGCCTCCTGAAAATAAGATATGTCCAAACCAATCGTGTATCGCACAAGAATATTTCCACAAAAGAAAAAACGACAGCAGGACAATGAAAGGATTCATAGCTCTTCAACAGCTAGGCTGTCTATCTGCCCCAGTGCTCAGTGCAGCCATGCGAACGTTCATGACAAGCTGGTACATCTGCACTATGATCCTGCAAAAAACATGATAACTTGTTTAAAAAGTCTCATCTGTGCTTTCAGAATGATTGACAGTGAGCTGCTTTTCTTTGTTAGGACAAGTAAGAAGTTTAAAGTCGTGTTTTAAGTGGTGATTCATCCAAATTAGGGAATAGATTTTCTCACTTGCTACCTCTGCTGTTGCAGATATGGAGTGCGACAGAGTGCTACATGTATAGGAGAGGTAAATAGATCATTCTTTGACTGCAGCTCTACAGGGACTACATGACTTATATATACACAGTTGCTGCAGGTCTGGTGACTGTGGAGACCATTTGAATACAATGAACTCATTGTCATGTTCAAGAAATCATTTTGAGATGATTTGAGCTTTGTGACATGGTGTGTTATCCTGCTGGAGGCAGGAATCGGAGCATGGGTACACTGTGGTCACAAAGGGACGGACATGGCTAGCGACAATACTCAGGAAGGCTGTGGTGTTTAAACAAAGCTCATTTGGTACTAAGAGGCTGAACGTGTGCCAAGAAAATATCTCCCACACCATAACGCCATCAGCAGCTTGAATGGAGCTGTGCTTTCATGGTGTTTATGCCAAATTTGACCCTGACATTCAAATGTCGCAGCAGAAATCGATTCTCATCAGACCAGAGGGTGTACTATGAAGCAAGTCCAACACAGCCAGGCTTTTTCGATGTCAGGTGGTTCAACAAATCCTAAAATTCCAGTTGAAGATCATCATGATGGTGGTTATCAACTTTCCCTTTTAAGCTGGCTTTCTACTTCAGACTCTGTGGGTGCTCAGACAAAAAACTGCATTTTATATGTCATATGATTATTGTTTCATATAGTGATGATGATGAAATGTGGATAAAAAATCCACAAAAAACATAAAAATATAACAGTAAAATGCCACGTGCTTAAGAGATTAATGCTATACAAAATCCTTAATCTGGTGCTTCAATATGCAGAGTGCTAAAATTGAATTATCATTCTGATAATTTCTAATGTGACGGCTCCATACTGGAACTCTGAAACTTTAAACTGTAGACATTTAAACATTAAAGGTTACTAACATATAGTTTAGCTTTAGCACAGTTTGTGCTGCTGTAACTTTATACCTGGGCTTCATTAGTAGTGTTAGTAAAGTACAGCTTAACAGCTTGCACACATACACACATCTATAACATTTAACATAACCTGCTATACAGTGTTATAACCTCTTACTGCTTGTAACATTGTAACATTATACATATGTTACTATGTATGTTCTCAATTGCTGTAAACCAGCTAAACTGAAAAACATTCCATTAGTTTTCTTTAATGAGGTAACGCGTCTCCTTTCCAGAAACATTGTTTTAACAAAGTATTAGACACAGGCTGATTAAACCAGTGCCAGAATCTCCTCCATCTGTGTTTATTTGAAAGTAGACCTCAGCTACAACCCAGTATGCAAACACGACTTTGAACTTGATTTGGCAGGCATTTGTGGTGCTTTAAAAACTGTTGGTGGAGTCAGACAAAGCCTGATTTTCTGATTAGGTGAAATTAAATGTTAAATTCACTGCACTTACATAGTAGTTACAGAGCACTCTGACATTTTTCTTTAATCTGGTAGACCAAAGATTATTCAATAATTTAATACACAGAGCTTTCTGAAGTTGTTACAAATTATATTTGGGAAAATAAATTAGGTTTATAATGTGTCAGCCCTGTAGTTAAATTTTGTTTGGCATTAAAAAAGAAAAAGTTGGTTAGATTTAGGGAAGGTTTCAAATGTGTCATAGCTTTTTAAATTATGTTTTTTTAATACGTGTTCTCATTGTGGTTTTTCCACAACAGGCAGCTCAATTCTGCAAAAATAAAACTTCACTGCAGAGTACCGGCTCAGCAGCAAACAGCAGAGAGACACAGATAGCAACTCAGCGATGAACACAGAAAATTTAGCCGTGGAAAAGACAGATATTTTCCACAGGTGTTGGCAGAACCCAAAACCAGCGCTAAATGAGCACGGATATTAGATCTTCACCAGGTGGCCAAAAACTCAACAAGTAAATGAGCAGCTGCTGCTAGCGAGTTCACCGCATCCACTTCAAAGGTCAAACTTGTTTCTGCTGCTTCAGAGTTGCCACTGAACCCATTATTGCAAGTTTCATGGTTGTAATCATGGTCGTAAACACTTGCAGTCTGAAAATGGAAAACAGCAGTTTGCATTGTGCATTGTTTAGTAATATTACTTCCACTTTATAAGTTTTTAGCATTTAAAGGACTTGGTCCTTTTAAATCTGTTGGTTTTGGTAACTTGATCACAAAACTGCTCTTGTTTTTTTGTTTTTTTAGGGTGTAGATTTTAATGTTAAATGATGATTGGCATTTGTCTTTAAAATTTAGTTCCATCTCATTATTTATTTGAAGGTAAACTATGTTGCTTCTGTAACATATTTTATTAAAATTAACCACTGTTAGGTTGTTTGGCTTGTCGCATTCTTTTTTATTCATTAATTTGTCTGTAATTTTTTTAAGCTTTAGTTGTTTAGCTGCAAGCTTTGTGTCATGTTGCATTATAGTTTTTTGTGTTGGAAAAGTAAATATATATGTATGAAATTACAATTAGATGTCTATTGTATCGCAGTGGAAGCAGAAGTCTCCAAATCTCTCTGCTTCAAACCAGACTCCACTACAGGTACAATAGCTTGTCACTGTGGCACGCTTCTCTAAAACACTCTTATTTATACCCCCATGGTTTGTACCTCACAGAGACCATTCCTGAACCTCTGGTCACAATTTCTTTGTACGTTAATGGAACAGTACAAAATGAACATTTTCAAAAGGATGCAGAATTGAATGGTACCCGTTATTTTGGTGTATATTTGAGCTTGAACTCTGGGAGAAATCCGCAGTACCAAGAGAAAACCCACCAGGCACAGAGAGAACAGGCTACAAAATGAAACTTGTCATAATGATGTAAAGGAAACACTGAACCGTAGAATCTAAGCTCAAACTGCACATATGCTATCTCCTGCTACTTCACCTCAAAATCTAGACAAATTGCTGCCAACATGTGCCTTTAGCTTTTTCTGCATAGTTACCTTGATTTCCACTAATTAGTGATATGTTGATTGCACCTGTATTATTTCTGAGAGTGTAAGTAAGAAAAAAGAATTATAATTTGAGCAAGCGCACCCTTGAGGACTTTACAGAGGAAAGTCTGGATATATAACAGTCCTAACCTAAGTATTTACAGTGCCATTATTATATTACGCGTAGTTGAATTAGTCCAGAGGATGAAATTTGCCATGAGGAAAGCTGCACTCAGTCTGATATGACAGGGCGTGTTTCATGAAAAACAAACTACACTAAAAACCTCTTTTTGCCCGTTAGTTACCAAAGTGCAAAAGCTCAAGTGACATATTTAGCACAGTTATATTCCTTAAAGAGTAACAGCCATTTAAAAGGGGGCACTGCCGTGGCTTTTGCACTCACTGACAGCATTATAAATGATTTCAGCCTCGATGTTTTGCAGTCCTTCACTCCTGACCTCCAATGGCTCCCTTGTCATTCGCTAGCATCTGGCCCACTTGCTTCCCCCCACGAGAGCGAGCATGTCGGGGCAGACAAGTGTGCCTCCCTATGGGCCCAGATGATGAGACAGTGCATTTACATTAGCCTAGTGAAGCAGGAGCGGTGGCACAATGCCAGCACTGAGGCACAGACCTTACAGCAGAGCATCTGGTACGTTTGCACTATTGTCAGGAGTGGACTGGCCTAACTGCAGACAGACTCATAGACGACACTCAGGCAGAGAGGCAGACAAACTGGCACACAGTCAGATCATAAAGTCAGATAAACAATCATATTCAGACAGTTAATTAGCCATTACTCATTCAGCCAAACCAGTTGTCAGCCAAAGAGGGAGATAGACTCCTGGCCTGTATCTCAGCCAGTTATTACCAGGGAGTGGAACTAGAATGGAGAAAAGACGCCTTCATTTATGGGATTCTGGCCTCCAGTCACTTGGATGGTAGGTTGCTATGTTCACAGGGAAATTAGGATGGCGAGAGAGTCGCTGAGTGTCGAAATTACCTTGGACACAAACTGTAATCTTCCTCCTAACCATGAATTTTCTTGGACTTTCAGCACAACTTTCAATAAAGATTCAAATGGAGGGGGCTGAAAATGGCACATTAGAGTGGCACTTTGAAAAAGGCACTTAGGTGCACCAAATGTAAATTTCCATTAGCTGGAAGGTGGATGGACGCATTAATGGCAGTGAGGGCAGCAACGTTTTCAGAAGGGTTGCATTACACCGAGATTTGGTGTAACAGAGAGGAGAAAACTGCTGTTCTTTAGCTGAATTGGGTTAAAAATCATTGTGCACTAGAGCTGAAATATGCAATAAAAGTAGTTGCAAGAGGCATTTATTACACCTTGCAAAGCTGCCCAAGCAGCAAAACAGAGAAAAAAAAAATCCATAGTAGAACAGAAAAGGAAAGATCATTGTGGGTGATGATAAGAAAAGTTTCCCAGCCTTTACATCACAAGTTAGGGCCTGTGTACTTTCCCAACACAGTTTGTTTCAAATGAAGACTTTTACCTTTACATAAAAGGAATTGTTGTCAAGCATTAATAGCCCGGATTTGTATGCTTAAAATAGACAATACATAAATGCAAAAGTCATTTGGTAAGAGATATAGAATAATACAAAATCCATAGCTTTAAAAATATTATTTTCCTCTTCATTATTTCATTCTTCAGTCCCTCCCGTGTCCTGTTTTCTCTGGAACTTCATTCTTTGTCTCGCTTTCGAGTTATTTCTGTTATATTTTGAAGGTTATTTTCTTGGTGGCTTTCACTAACCTCCTTTGTTCTTTTTTCCCACACTTGTTAAATATGTTACCTGAGTTCATGTGTGCTTGGTTACTCTCCCTGTCTGTATGTTTGTGTGGAACAAAATACTGATGCTGAGAGCTAATCTTAGACATCAGGTATTCATCATATGAAGGATAAATGTGCTTTAATTGAAAGCAATTTCCCTCATTTCCTCACTAAGTTAATGCAATAAGTAGAAATGAACAGTAAAGTTTGTTTTAGTGGTCTTATGCAAAAGTCCTTGGACACACTTTTATGTTTCATTTAAAATAAATTGTGACAACTCTCCAAATCATTAGCTGCTTCAGCTGCTTTTATGTCTACCAATCATGCTTTAGTTTGATCAGGAATTCATCTCTGTTATAACAAATCTTTCAGAGCCACATGTATTCAATGTGAAACTCATGTTTTGAGAAATCAAAATATGGGAAATTGTCATAACACGTGTCTCAACATGTGAAACTTGAACAAAGTTAATATAAAAGTGGGACACCTGGCTACCCTATCCTATCGCCCTCATACAGTCCAGCTTCCTGAGTTTCCAGAGTGCTATCCCCTTTTCTGTTTCAGTTCTTATCTGAACGTGGGTCAACTTTGTGAAACTTTATTGCCATTGTGACAGAAAGAAGAATTTTTTTTAAAAGGAAACCTTACAATCGATATGTCCAATTTTACTGAGATAGATATACCAACACAGTTCACCTCTTATAGACATAGGCATATCTATAAGAGGCATGTACATAGTCTAATATTAGAACATTTGACAATGCGATCACAATATACCTACAACATAGGAATCGCAAAATTGTATCTGTAGTTTATATGTCTGTTCGCAAATCCAGAAGCTACGTCTTGAGATGAAATTGTGGAGTACAATGCATATGTAAATACTAAAAAATAAACAGGAAGACCACAGAGAAGGTTTGTGGATATAGTAGAGGAGGACATGCAGACTATTAGTGTAACAAAACAGGAGGCTAGGGATAAATTGAGATGGAAGCAAATGATCTGCTCTGACTAGCCCTAAAAGGATGAGCAGAAAGCAGAAGATATGAAAAACAGTACTGAGCAACCTAAACATAGCTCCAGATGCTTCTCAGCCATGGAAACGCATGCCACGAAGCTCCCAGCACACAGCTTTTGTGCTGATGTTGATGCTAGGAGAGGTTTGAACCTCTGCAAAGTGTTGGCAACTTTTATGCACTGTTTGCCTCCGTCATTCATTTAAGATTCATTGCCTTTTTACTTTCACTTTCACTCGTTGGTTGGATGTTGGCACACACAGACACAGACACACACACACACACACACACACACACACACACACACACACACAGATCGATTACATAAGTTCTTTACCTAACAACAAAAAAAATTTCCTTGTGAGGATTTTAAAAAGAGTAAAAATATCTCCTGATTCATCACCAGGACGTTGCTTTAATTTTTGGTGTAGTTATACTCTGAGTGCTTGTCTGCTTGTCTCCCCTCCGATAGAGGCACACAACAAAGGCAGACCTGTACAAAGCACCAGGTCTTCACCCGTGGCCCAGTCACCCCTGAAACTAGATTCCCTCTTCCATCATGCCTGAGGGAGCAATTTAATTAAAGGCTAGCTCAGAGCAAAGGACACCCATCACCCTATTCTTGATGTTTCCACAGTCAACAAATACGGAAAACAAACAATCCCCCAGTGGACGATGTCCTGGCCTAGCTACACCAACTGTAAATACACACAAAGTGAACAGATTGTCATGTAATGACAGCAGTTTACTGGGTAAAGGGGTAGGATTAAGTATTATTTGGTCTTTATTTTCATTTGAATGGCCCTAATGATTGATGTTATTTAATTAAATTTAGTCCTGGAAATCTCTTTTCTAATTTACCTGCATGCCATCATGAATGGGCTTCATTTTTTGGCCCATCTGGTAATATAATTCATTAATTTCCCTCCTAATTGCCTGTCAGCTGTCATTATCATGTTAACAAAGTGTTTGTTACAGAAAGAGCTAGACCCTCATTCATGCAAAAATGAAAGGGGTCAAACTGTTTAAGTTTCGGTTGATCAGGTTTTTGGCAACATTTAGGTCATTTACTGGTAGTAGCTTTCCGATTTACATGTCAAAGTCTGCATATGAAAAAAACCCCACCCAAAAATAACAGTTATAGGAGTCACATGTGACAGTGTTGTTCCTCTCTAGCCCACCCTTCATTTCTGCTTGAGGCTAGTAGTTGTCAGCAACATCAGCCAGTGTAACATCTGTAAATCTGTGACTGAACTCCTGGCAGTTGGTTGAGCTGCGCCGAGGATGTGTAGGGAGGCTGTGACAACAAAAAGGAATAAATATAAGAGAAAAAGCAGCACAACACTTGTTCTGATAAGAACTCAATAAGTTGGTTAATTGATTCTTTAGTCACTTCCCTGTTTGCTTTCAACTTGTTAGTTAATCAAATAAGCAGAAGTAGAATTGACCAATTTATGAAAATAATGGGATTTTTATTTGTTTATTTATATCTCTTATTAATCCAGTTAAAAGTCTCCCTGAGATAAAAATCAATTTTTTAAGAGTGACCTGGACAATATCTTGCAAGTGATAAGAGTCATACCACAGTCATACTGATTCAATCAGCAGCTGGGAGATGTCCAAAACCATCGATCAAGATAGCTGGAGAAAGATTACAAAGAACAATTACAACCAATACCAGAGGCCATCGTTTAGACAGACGGTGGGACACTTTGCATGTGACTCATAAGCAATTATTACATTATTTTAAAAACAGTTTTTCAAGAGTTAGATGACCAAAATTAAATTAAACCAAATTTTACTCAAGCTTTTTAGGTTTAAATGTTAACACTTGGAAACTTCCTGGTTCTGAAGACTATAATGTGTCTTTGTCTTCTGGTCCTTCTGTGCTTCACAGTCTTCAGTCTATGTCAGTGTGCATTAGTGTGTGTGTGCACCTAACTCTTGTCTTGCATCAGCTGCCTTCTTCTGGCTTCTTCTTGTTTGTTCCTGCACACCTGGGGTTAATGAGCTCACCTGTTTATCATCAGCTGATTATCTTTCTGCTATTTAAGATGGCAGCGATCTTGCAGTCGTTGAACATTGAACTAACAATGTTAGTGAAACTGGCTCCTCACATAGTTGGTTTTGCACCATGCCTGCAAATTACCTGCTTTCTCCTTTGCACAGAAGTCCTGGTGTTTTCCCTGAGAGGGCGTTATCTGAGAGAGAGAATCTGTGGAGGAGATGTCTGACCCGGGCCTGTTAGCGACTAAGCTCACACCTTGACTAACTGGATTTGACTTGCCTCAAGATCTTGTAAATAGTTCACCGTAAATAAACTCAAAATGACTTTCTTGAGTCCAGCCTGCACATTGGTTATGACATAAGGTGCACTTCACATGACTGGTAACCATTTCTGAGGGACTTTTTTAATATTGTGCCACAGTATGAAAAGCAATTTTACATATAACCATAAACATAATTAGTAGACCTAAATCCTTTTAACAATGGCTGGGTTCCATAATTAGTAAATATGTTCCCTCCAAACTTCAAGTCAATTGTATTTACAGTATATAGCACATTTAAAAAAAAAAAAAAAAAAACCCACACACACACAGATGTCAAAACGTAAAACTCATGCCAACATAATAAAACTGAAAAACAAACAAAGAAAATCGTTATAAAAATGTAACTGAATAAAATAGAAATACTTGGATAAACCTGAAAAAGGAATTAAAAATAAAAGAATACATAAATGAACTTTTTTTTTTTAACATTTTGGGGGAAAACCTGTAATAAAATGCTCACATTGAAAATCACAAGACACATCAGACTTGACTAAAAGCAAGTGAAAAAAGGGTATGTCAGTTGTCAGGTTTTTACATTAAATGGCAGACTATTCCAGAGCCTGGGGGCAATAACAGCAGAGCCAGTTTGCCTTTAGCTTTTCGGCAAGAAGGGGGGCCACTGAGAGAAGTCTTTGGCAGGGTGACCTCTGTGACCTGAAGGCAAAATATGGAGTTAAAAGATCTGTGATATATTGTGCAACTGATCCATCGAGGGCTTTAAAACTGGCTTTAACTTAGCAATGGTTTTCAAAGCTTCTCTTCACGGTATGGAGTTAAATCAGGGCCATAATGTTTGTTTAGTTAAAAAAAAAATTGAAATCGAAAATATGTAAACTGAAAGCAAAAGTCACATTTTTAGAGTGAACTTTGAAAAAGAAAGAGTTGGATTTAAAATTTTCAGATTCAGATCTTTTAAATTAATGTACAAAAAAAAATTCTTCAGGTTCGGATTTTTCTCTCAGCTTCAATTTTTTTTTTTTCACTTTCAAAAAAAAATTCTTCAGGTTCGGATTTTTCTCTCAGCTTCAATTTTTTTTTTTCACTTTCAGATCTCTATTTTTCAGTTACAGACTTTTGGCCCTGTTTTGGCGTGGTGGGCGTGGCTACACACAGAGGGGCGGGGAATCATGAGTGACAGCAGACCGCTGCAGGCTCAAGATGGTCCATTTTTCATGTTGCCTTCAGGAAACCTGGGAATGAACATAATTTATCAAACACCTGCTGCACTGTATTATTTGATAATGTTTAGAAAACATGTCATGCATAACTGCTAAAACTCAGTTACTAAAGCTCTTTCAAGCAGTAATGTGTACAAATTACGCCGTAACTGATCAATTATGAGACGTTTTCCCAGCCACTACGTGAGAAGTGGTCATTTCCCATGCTCTCAAAGTAGCGCGCATTGTATCGGGTGGGGGCTGCTGTTAACTTGTCCCTCAGTGAACGATGGCGTCGTCTTCCAACAACACTGCTGGCGCGAACAATCAGGTGAGTGTTCAAGTTTGGAACAGTTACACTGCAGTCTGTGAATACTACGAATTTAAGAAGTGGCTATTGTTACGGTTAATTTTTTTTTTCTGTTTTTTTATTTTATAACGTTTTTTGCTGAAATGCTAGCTCAACAGAAACGCCTCGCTATCATTTTCGGCTGAAACTTACTCTGAAAGGTAAAGTAATATTAACAATTTGATCCTTCCCCAAAAATATGGAAAACATTTTAAAAGACTCCATAACTAATCGGGCTTAGGATGCAGTCTTCTTTCTCAAACCATGGTATCGGGGGAGTTTTAACGAGTACTTTAGAAAATCTGGTATCGAGGCCGATACCGGTATCGGTGCATCCCTATGTTTAACATATTTCATAATTTCTGTTATGTTTTACCTATTATTTTTTTTTATATATGTGTTTTTTAGAATGTGAACTACAATTCTACAGTGGAAGCCGCTGCACAGAATCTTATTACTGTGCTCACTCAGAATCTTTCTCAGGGACAGCACCAGGCAGCACAGGGAGTAAGGCAGGAACAGGGACCTCCCTCTGTAGATCAAGAGATGGCAAGGTTTTAAATTAAATATGAAAATAAATTATTTAAAAAGTTTTTAACCTTTTTGGTGTGTTATAACTGTGCTGTCATTTTCATGTATTTTTCTAATTCCGTTCAGATCTTTCCCTGGTTTCTTTGGAAAAAAAAGTTTTCTTGGAAAACGAAAGATGCATAATCCAAGGATCCCTGTGACACCACCTTTTAAAGCATGGAAGCCTTTCAGTTTCTATGTATACTTGCTGAACTGTAATGCAGAAACAACACCTACCTCCTCTGAGGAATTTCAGCTTGCACAGGCAGGACTGGGTAAAAGACATCTCACAATGTCCAGGGACATGAACCATGAAGAGGTTAAAGGAATAAATATATAGATTTTCAGACTTATATGTCTCTGTAAAGATCATCAAGTCTGCAGGCATAACAATATTGATCTTCTTCTGCAGTTATTTGGACTTCTTCAAAGTGAATATCCTAAAATGCAGGGTCTGACTGGAGGATGGTTGCTCTACAAGGCTACAGGTAGGGGTAACAAATGTTTATTACATGATAGTCACATAATTTGCACCTATGTGAACTAGATCTGGGCTCTACTTTTTTCAGGTGGTCAGGGTAAAAGGAAACTGACACTGGTCCCTCCTGATTCTGAAGGTTACACAGGGACCCTAATACGCAGTATGACAGGAAATGGGAAAAACTTGCTGTATATAGTACCTTTACAGCAAGAATTTGACCTTACTCCGTTACCTCCTGATGCAGTTGAATTTAAAAATATGCCCAAAGCACAATGCCAAACATGCAAAGTAAGTCTGCCATTGCATATTTTGGCTCTTCATGTGCAGGAGTGCACAGAGTCTGGGTCTTCAGCTGAAGACACAGAGGTACATACATCTTAGAACAATATATGCATTTATTTTAATGAAATTGCATTGCATTGAAATGTCAATAAAAAAATTGACCCACTTGTTTTTTATCTTAATCAGCAATGTTATATGTCTATTAATTATGATAGGCATGTCAAACCGAGGTCCAAATAGTGTCCGCGCAGCCTTCTGAAGAGCACACCGACACAGAGGAATTGGATGAAGAAGTAATATCTTAATAGAAATGAGTATAGACCATTAACATTACAATGGAACTCTATTCAATATTTTAACTCTCATTTCTGTTTTAGAAACTTCAGTGTCCTATCTGTAACTTGAAATTTGCACCTTATTTCCTTGAAATCCATGCAAGCACATGCGGAGAAAGGTAGTTGAAAAAGCATGGCTTTTAAAATATCATATAGGATATAACATCTTGAGAATTTCCCATTTAAACAACAACTTTTTCTTTATTTTTATTAGAAGCAAAAATGTAATAGACGTGGATGAAATTGAGGAGAACATAGTAGAAGAGGACCATATGAAAAGGTAAAAAACATCACACACACAGATGACTATTAATACTCTGAACTGAATAAAGAGTGTTTATTCTTTCATTTATTGATTTTTTTAGTGTCGACGATGTGTTGGATGCGATTTGTCAAAGAGTTGATGTGGAGAAGCAGTTCAGCATCCTTATTTCAAGAACAAACATTCTGGAGAGAGGCCTTCTGCAGTGGCAACGTCAAAAAAAAAATTCACCCACTGCCATGTTGAAGGTGTCCTTCTTTGGGGAAGCAGGAATTGACACTGGTGCCCTTCGAAAAGAATTTCTCACAGGTGAACTTAAAGAGATCAATTACTTTTCCATTCGTATTATTTATGTTGAAGAAATGACCAATCCCTAAATTTTATACTTCTGTAATATACATTTTATCTTCTAAGTGAACTCTGCTCCAGTTGTGTTGTAAATATGACTATATTTCTCCTTTACTAAACTATACATCAATCATGTTTATAATTTGGGATGGACTGATATGAAAGTTCTTGGCCGAAACCAAAAATGAGAAAACCAAGGTCGAAAACCAAAACACCGGTAACACAGGGAAAATAGTCTTTTTTTTAAACCATAGCATGGCTGTGATGTGACTATGTTGTGTTATGAGCTTACTGGTTTGGTGTTGATAAAAGGTGTCAATATTATTGTCTCAAGTACACCTTTCTGTATACTATGATTTATTTTTTGAATCATCCATCCATCCATCCATTTTCTTGGCCGCTTATCCCTTGTGGGGTCGCGGGGAGTGCTGGTGCCTATCTCCAGCGGTCACAGGGCGAGAGGCGGGGTACAACCTGGATGGGTCGCCAGTCCATCGCAGGGCATCTTTTTTGAATCAATATTTTCATTTTGAATGGAATTTTTACATATCTGGAACAGATGTATGATGTTGCTTCAGTACATCTGTCATGTTAAGCCTTCAAAATCAGTGAGACACATTATGATATATATATCAGTATTGCCTCAAATGAAAAAAATACTGTGATATGAAAAAAATCTTATTTCACCCAGCTCTAAATGAATGTTTTACATCGGATAATTCATAACTTTCTTCTCTCAATAGAAATGGTCGCCGGAATCGAGACTCGTTTCTTTGAAGGACCACCACACCAAAAAAGTCCACGCTATTCCCTTACTGACTTTGACAGTGGACTCTTCAGGCATGTTTATTTTAAAGAAAGGGAAAACTGTCATGTTTTATACTATAAGCAATACACTCATGCTGTTTGTATAAATAGGACTGTTGGTGAGATTCTGGCCGTCAGTTTGGCACAAGGAGGTCCTGCCCCTACATTTTTCAGCCAGTGGGCTTACAGTTACCTCTGCAATGGGCAGATCAACCCAACACAGCTGGATAAAAATACAGTGGCAGATTCACAGTTGCGGTTACTGATTGACCAGGTGCTGTATAACTAGTAAAAATATTGCCTTAGTACACATTGCAGCTATATAATTTCATCTGTTAAATTACTTTTAGGTGGAATCTTCAACTGAGCAGTCACTTCAGGGCCTTACTGATGAGGTTTTAAACTGTGGATTCACTGGAGCCATCTCGGTTCAAAACAAGGAACCGATTGTCCGGTATGCTGTGACATGTTTTCGTTTTTCTATATGAATGTGAGAAAAATAGCATCTGAAGATGTTGTTTAATCTCTTTTTTGTACCCACAGAGCCATTACACTCCATGCTGTGCTTAGATTGCAGCCAATGTTGGAACAACTCAAGGAGGGTTTGCAGCTGTATGGCCTCCACCTGCTGATTAAGCAATACCCAGAAATCTGCCAGCCTCTCTTCGTCCTTGGGGGAGATGTGAAAGTGAGTACAAATGTATTTTCAGTTTTACATGTATGTATTACATACATTTACACATTTTGTTACATTACAGACACAAATATGAATCTATTTTATTTCAACTCTAAATGAAACACCTACACAAAGTGGTGTACATTAGAGAAGTGGAACAAAAATCATACATGATGCCAAATATTTATTACAAATAAATAACTGAAAACTCTGGTGTTTGTAATTATTCAGCCCCCTTTGGTCTCAGTGTAGTCAGTTGCCCATAGACATTTCCTGATGATTGCTAAACATACAGTAAAGCCAGGGCAACAATAGAAAAACAAAACATTTCCATGTGTTAGAACGGCCCAGTCAATGTCCAGATCTAAATCCAATCCAGAATCTGTGGCAAGATCTGAAAACTGCTGTTCACAAACGCTGTCTATCTAATCTGACTGAGCTGGAGCTGTTTGGCAAAGAAGAATGGGCAAGAATGTCAGTCTGTAAATGTGCAAAGCTGGTAGAAAAATACCCTAAAAGACTGGGAGCTGTAATTGCAGCAAAAGGTGTTTCTAAAAAGTATTGACTGAGGGGGCTGAATAATTACACACACCACACTTTTCAGTTATTTATTTGTAAAAAAAATGTTTGGAATCATGGATGAATTTTGTTACAATTCTCAATTGTTTACCACTTTTTATTGGTCTTTTATGTTGAATTCCAATAAAATATATTTATGTTTGTGGCTATAATGTGACAAACTGTGGAAAAGTTCTAGGGCCTGAATACTGCAGCCCTGAAGTAATCAAGCCGTTGGGTTGCTTTGCTTTCTAATATCATCATAGGTTAATGCCGAGTTTGTCATGGCGTCCATTCACCCTCAGCTGAGTGAGAAGGGAACCTCCAAGCATCAGGTTGAGCTGGACCTGGTTAACTTCATTCAGGACTTGCTTTATGAGTCAGAAGGTAAATGGTTATTTTTGCCTAGTTTATAGTTGTCACATTCCAAAATTATATTCTAAGGTTTTTGTGACAAAAGTTACACTTGTATCGAATTAAAATATTTAGATATTTTTTTTGTCCAAGAGGCCAGGGTTCTTCAAAACGTCTTAAAATTCACTCTTATCCTAACAGAAGGTCAAGAACATGTAGCTGACGAAGATGGCCCAAGATCTATCACACCTGCCAGGTTTCTGCAATGGATCACCGGTCAAGGCCATGTTCCTCTCCTCCCCTCAGAAAAGAGGTGGTGGTGGTAAAATTTAATCACAATTGTGAAGCTGACTTTGGAAATCACAGCATCTGCTATCCTGTTGTGTCATCCTGTGCTAAGACCATTGTTCTGCCTGTGAAACATATGAAGTCCTATAGTCAATTCAGAATGGTTCTGCTGGAGGCTTTTCATCTTGGCCAGGAATTTAACAATGTGTAAAGCATAGCATTGTCTATCAATGTGTAACTCAAAATGCTGCTCCTTCCATTTAATGTTCAGGAAGCACATTTCAAAGTTGGAGATTGACAGCCAGAGTTCTTTAATGAGTGGCATGAAGCACACAAAAACATACAGGTTCACTGTTGAAAAATGTGCCAGAGACAAAAAAAAAGTAGTTTGTAATGTGATGTTTGAGTGTTCACATAAAAATTTCCTGGCAGGTTCATTTTACATGTATATCAAATCAAATAAAAGTCTGAGCTATTCATGAACCTTCTCTGGGTTGAAAATTCAAAATAAAAATGTTGCCGCCTAGGAACGGTGAGTTAGTACAAAGTTAAGTACATCCAAATAAATGTCTCGGCCATGTGACTGAGAGGGCCTTGTTACATTGACAGTGTCTCTTAGTCTTGCCATGTCCTCCTCAGATAGAGGACATTCAACAGATGGAAGAATTACTCCAGGATTGCTCCCATCCAGCTCACCAATAGAGTTGACATCCAAGTACGCATCCTCGATTTCCTGTGATGATTTAAAAAAAAAAAAAAGATATTTCAAATTACAATTCAAAAACAGTGTTGGGAAATTCAAGACAAACAGTCAGCTCCATAAATATTGGAACATGGGAATTCTACTTTTGGCTCTATATGCCACGCAATGGATTTGAAATGGAACTAACACGATTGGCTATAACTGCAGAGGTATTTGAACTGTTTTCATATGTGCCTTCCACTTAAGGGACCAAAAGTAATGGAACAATTGGCTTCTCTGATGTTCCATGGCCAGGGATGTGATATTCTTGTATTTAGTGAAGCAACTCCTGACAAAAACAGCAGGATAAATTTTGAAGTGTTTTGGGCAATATATCTGCTCATATTCAGCCAAATGCTTCGAAACTCATGAGGCAGCACTAAAGCATTCTGCAGAAAAAAAACAAATAGTTAAAAGAAGTGGAATGTTATGCAGTGGCCACGTCAATCACTTGACCTGAATCTGACGGAGCAGTGTTTCATTGCTGAAGACAAAATTGAAGGGCAAATGCCTCAATAATAGCTGGAAGTGAAGACAGTTGCAGTAGAGGCCTGACAGAGCATCAGCAGGTATGAAGCCCAACATCTGCTGAAGTCTCTGCGATCCAGTTTCAGTTATGATTAATGTTCTGTCTCATTACTTTTGGTAACTTAACAAGTGGGGGGTACACATGCAGACTGTTGTAACTCCTACAACTTTTAACTGATTTGGATGCAAATACCCTCAACTTAAAGCTGATAGTCTGCAGTGACAGCACACCGTGTTTTTTTCAACATCTCCAAGTGCACTTTTTGAAACTTGATTAAAGAGGGACTGTATAATTTATATTTGTTTTAGTACCTCCACTGTATCTGGAGTATCAACTGGATTCTGGTGGAGTCCCAGTGTCCACAGTTGTTGTGGGGACAGATTCCTCTCTGTCCTTAGAGGGTGGTTATCCCAGCCCTGTCTAAAGACATCCAGATCCCTCTGCAGACGTGGAAGAAATGTATGTTGGGCACAAAACATGTGGACACCATCAGTTGGATCCAGAAGGCCTTCATCCTCGAGGTTGTGAAGGGTTTCATAGTGCACGCTTGAAACAGCCATCCACACATCTCGCCACAAGCGCTCTATTCTGTTCAACATCAAAATATGGCAACGTTTTCAGAATTTTACCCAGAAATTCACTGAATTGAAAGATATATAAGAACATTTTTCTTATTTCCATGGGACATTTATACAAATACTACACATACCTTTGGTTGTGAACACTCTTGCCTGACAGAAAGCTTCCTCTTCCACAGCCCCGGATGGTGAACATGCATCTTGCTATTCCAACATTTTCCACTCCTTGATCCCCTCGAACTCTGAAACAAAATTAAACATCGACAGTACAATTTGTTTTAAATCTAAAAAAACCATGTCACTCTTAAAATTTATTGCAGCCTTTGTGTTTTTAATATAGTTTTACTTTAGACTGGTTATTTGAAGTTTATTGTTTTGGTCATTCAACAGTGTGCAGCTCTGTATAAGCACACCTTTCAAGAATTCTAAATGTTTGAACCATTTAAACAACTGTATGGGGATGTATAAACAACTGATCATATAGGCTACAGTTTACATATTGCATGTCAAAATAATTACACTGCTAATCAAGGTGGGGGGAATCATATTTACACATTTGCACAATCATTGTGAAAATTAATTTTGTGTAGATTTTACCTCAATGGAAAGCCATACTTTTGTACAGCCTCCAAGAAGAAAGCAAGTGCAGTTGATGCTCTGTTGTTGGCAGCAGCACCCAGGTACATGATCTAGAGATGTAAATATCATTAAGTGGAAACTTGGTCAAGTCAAGTTACTATAATTAAAGATAGAAACATGTTTATCAGGTATAGTAGCTTGGTACATTTATTTTATATTTATAAGTACAAGAAAAAAAGCAGGCTACATAATTCCCAAGGTAGCAAGCTGCCATGAGATGTAGCAGTACTTGTAATCAACTATTCACCCAAATGCAAAGGGTAAAAAAAAAAAATCCTTTTAGCAACTTGAAGAATTAGTTTACCAAGCATTTATAGTCACCAAATACTGACAAACATAAACAGATTAGGAACATTTTGTTCTACAGAAGGATCTCTATATTACAGTATATGGTAAGTTTTATGGTAGACCAAAACACAAGTATTTCACTTTTCAATTAACAACTCATTCAGCTCAATTTTGAAAGTGAAAAATCACCTTTCTTGAGTACCCATCTATCCCTCCGAATATCACCAGGCCAAATCTGTAAAAAGAACAACAAAAAACAACAACTAGGGCATTAACAGGTATAAAACATAATTCAGTATTTAGCAGTATTGTCAGACTTCATCCTACCTTATTAGTTTATGGTTTGTGTCTATATGCATCAAGTAAAGAGGACCTTGCACTGAATATGTCCTTCAGAACACAAATCCCAGCCTTGTCATTCTTGAGAAAATACCAGCAGAGTCCACACGGTGCATCGACGAGTACACTCTCTTCCACTGTACATGGTGGCCCATGGCTTGAAGCATCCCTTTCATCATCCTGTATCCAATATGAGGTGTTCTTGTCTTTATAGATCTTACTAAATTGTCCAGCTCTTCATCACTTGTTGTACTGTAGCACTGCTTTATGGAAATGCCATATTCATGCAAACGAAGTTTCACTGTCCTCACAGATATTCCAAGAAGTTTTGCAATTTGGGTGATTGATAAGAACATTTCTGTCAGTATCTGGAGCTGTACAGGCGATACATTGTAATTTGGACGTCCCAGCTTTCCTTCTGACACTGACATCTGAGAGGGGGTTTGTTCATTGACGTCCTCCATACTGAGCACAGTTGACAGCTCTATCAGAGCATTTATAATACTTTGAGGGATCTCAACCTGATCGGACAAAGATCTTAAAAGGACCATCTCATGGTCGATAACAAACTGCAAATAGTCCACATCGAGGGGTTGTCTGTGCATGACCTGGGAAACTTTATGCAGTAGTCGCTGAAGCATCTCTCTTTTTAGCTGCTCCTAAATTAAATACAAAGAATTTTACGTTACTTCACTAACTTTGTTGTTCTCCAAGCTTACAGATCAACTAGGACCTAAGTTTCAGCCGAAAATGATAGCGAGGCGTTTCTGTTGAGCTAGCATTTCAGCAAAAAACGTTATAAAATAAAAAAAACAGAAAAAAAAATTAACCGTAACAATAGCCACTTCTTAAATTCGTAGTATTCACAGACTGCAGTGTAATTGTTCCAAACTTGAACACTCACCTGATTGTTCGCGCCAGCAGTGTTGTTGGAAGACGACGCCATCGTTCACTGAGGGACAAGTTAACAGCAGCCCCCACCCGATACAATGCGCGCTACTTTGAGAGCATGGGAAATGACCACTTCTCACGTAGTGGCTGGGAAAACGTCTCATAATTGATCAGTTACGGCGTAATTTGTACACATTACTGCTTGAAAGAGCTTTAGTAACTGAGTTTTAGCAGTTATGCATGACATGTTTTCTAAACATTATCAAATAATACAGTGCAGCAGGTGTTTGATAAATTATGTTCATTCCCAGGTTTCCTGAAGGCAACATGAAAAATGGACCATCTTGAGCCTGCAGCGGTCTGCTGTCACTCATGATTCCCCGCCCCTCTGTGTGTAGCCACGCCCACCACGCCAAAACAGGGCCAAAAGTCTGTAACTGAAAAATAGAGATCTGAAAGTGAAAAAAAAAAATTGAAGCTGAGAGAAAAATCCGAACCTGAAGAATTTTTTTTTGAAAGTGAAAAAAAAAAAATTGAAGCTGAGAGAAAAATCCGAACCTCAAGAATTTTTTTTTGTACATTAATTTAAAAGATCTGAATCTGAAAATTTTAAATCCAACTCTTTCTTTTTCAAAGTTCACTCTAAAAATGTGACTTTTGCTTTCAGTTTACATATTTTCGATTTCAATTTTTTTTTTAACTAAACAAACATTATGGCCCTGATTTAACTCCATATTTCACGACATTGCTGACTTCAATAAAACCATGAAAACAGAAGGATTTCTGCAGTTTGGACACATGTGGATGAAGCACCAAGTGTTTTAGAATAAAGGATTGTAGAGTTTGATGGACTAAATAAAATAATTTCAGTTTTGCTGTTATTGGCAGGTAAGTGAGTGTAACCAGGAGTGATACTGAATATTGTGTATCTGAAAGACAGAGCTGAGGGGGTAACGTTTAATTATAATGCAGTTTTATTCAAAGTTTAGATTTAGATTATTGGTTTTCATTTGGCCACCTGGAATATGGGACCAAGAGCAGTGACGCAGAATTAAAATGGTGCAATTGGAGGAAAAGAGGAAAAAAAAAAAAAAAATCCCAAAATTATGAGCTGCAAGAAATGCAATTTAATGCCGAGAGAAGCTGCAGTTGGCTCTTCTGCACACATGGGACCTACAGTATTAGAATTCTCCCTTACAGTATGAGTAGTGCGGTGTGCTGAACGGATAATTGGAGGTGAGCTTCCCTCCCTCCAAGACATCTACAGGAAGCGGTGCCTGAGGAAAGCGGGGAGGATCATCAAGGACTCCAGTCACCCCAGCCATAAACTGTTCAGACTACTACCATCAGGAAGGAGGTTCTGCAGCATCCGGTCCCGTACCAGCAGACTGAGAGACAGCTTTTTCCATCAGGCCATCAGACTGCTGAACACTTCATAGACACCTCACCCTCACTACTGGAACTTCAACATTATGCACTCCATACTGTATATAAATACCACTGTTTTGCACATACCAACCTCTGTATATTTTATATATCTTATTTTATTGTTTACTTTATTTCATTTGTAAAACATGTATATACATACTATATACACACTCAAACACACACACGTAGAAAAACATATTTAGTATACACATTCAGTAATGTATATACCTTTACATATTGTACATATATTTATTACTTTTTAGATTAGCCATTTTTATATTTTGCTTGTTTTACATTATTGTATTTTGCACAACTCTGTTGCTTGTGAAGCTCGCACACAAGAATTTCACTCACATGTACTGTACCAGTGTACCTGCGCATGTGATGTGACAATAAAAGTGATTTGATTTGATTTGATTTGAGTATGGGGGAAAAGTCTTGATCCACCTATCAAAAAAAAAAAAAAAAAAGAGGAAAATCAGAAATAGGTGCAGCGATTTATTGAAACGTATGCAAACATACAAAACTAGTGTATGAGGCAAAAACAACGTTTGTCCGACAAATTCGAAAGTCCATATTTGGTCTGACCACTTGTCTCCTTCAAAACAAAAAACAACCCCCCACCCCCACAGAACTCTTAGAGTAGCTTTTTTGTTGTTTCTCTGAGTAGCCTTCAGGAATAGTTCTCCAAGTTTCTTCAAGGACATTCAAAGCTCTTTGTGGGTGTTGGCTTCCTTTTGTTCTGTTCTCTATCAAGATGATCCCACACTGCTTCAATAATGTTAAACTCTTTGGGGGAAGCCAGTCCATGCTTAATGGGTTTCCACCGGGTGCTTTTATTTACATATGTATGATTTTACTACACTGGTAAAAACACTGCTAAAAAAATAAAATAAATAATACAGCTGGTGCCAATCAGAAGTTTCCAGATGATTTTGCATGGTGGATTAAAATCTGATGGCATTTTTCTGAGGTCACAATTAAGTTAATTTTGACAAGATCAAAGACAAACCAAAAAACAAGGAGCCAGAGACCAAATACAGATAACAAGAGTCCCAAAACAGAGCGTCACAACAGCACTGAGGCCCAGGAACAGTTCAAAATGAAACAAAACAAACAAAAAAAGTCCATGAAAGGCGCAGGGGCCCAGGTAACAGTCTCGAAAAGGTTCAGGGGGCCAGCCTGGAGGTCGACAACAACAGTCCAAAGCAGTTTAGGTCAGGAGGCCGGCCGCGCGAAAAGCAACGGCGGCGACGCAGACGAAGGAGGTCGGCCGCACGCAAGGCGGCGGCGATGCACTTCAGGAGGCCCTCCACGAAGGCAATGAAGTCCAGTCAGCAGCCTGGAAGGTGGCTGGCGATGTTGAGGTGCCGGACGTGGACCGGACGGCGGCTTGGCTGGCGATGTTGAGGGACCAGGCGAGGCGGGACCAGGCGGCGACGGCGTGGAAGCCGCAGATGGTGGAGCAGGTGGTGGCGCTGCAGGCGACGAAGGCTGGACGGGCCCCTCGGACCCTCCAGCAGGAACAGGCGGCAGAGAAAATGACTGAGGAGGTAACTGAGCCGATAGGTGAGCTAATGTTTGAGTTATGGATAGAACTTTAAGATGTATTGACTGTTGTAACGATGGTAGATGAGCAGATGGCTGAGCTAGGTTTTCTGAGCCTACGGAGCCTGAAGAAAACCACCACAGGTTGATCAGAAGTGTCCATTGGACGGCGGTGTGGGCGCCGCTTTCCTTGGGAGGAGTAACGCTGTGGCTCCAGCGAGGAATGAGTGTCCTAAGTTAAACGAAGACCTCCCACTTGTAGTGTAGGTAGCACAAGTGCAGGCGAAGCAGCAGGTGAAGCAGCATGGCATCTCCGGGGACCCCCCAGAGCTAAACGAGTCCCATGAAAAATGCGCCCGTAGTCAGGGGTGAGCCATGGCCTCCACCGGAGCTCCTCCTCGAGCTGGGAGAGAGCTACCTGCCGGCGCTCGTGCAGTTCAACGTCTGCTGGGTCCATAGTGTGGTCGCAATCTTCTGTCATATGAAGGCTGTGTGCAGGCAGGAGTGGTGATATGGAGGACCCAAAGTGCAGACACCTTGAGGCAAAACATGAACTCAAAACAGCTTTAATGCTAAACTCAAAAAAGTAACAAAACTAAGAATCCAAAATGCATGCATGCAGGCAGGCAGGCAGGCAGGCAGGCAGGCAGGCAGGCAGGCAGGCAGGCAGGCAGGCAGGCAGGCAGGCAGGCAGGCAGGCAGGCAGGCAGGCAGGCAGGCAGGCAGGCAGGCAGGCAGGCAGGCAGGCAGGCAGGCAGGCAGGCAGGCAGGCAGGCAGGCAGGCAGGCAGGCAGGCAGGCAGGCAGGCAGGCAGGCAGGCAGGCAGGCAGGCAGGCAGGCAGGCAGGCAGGCAGGCAGGCAGGCAGGCAGGCAGGCAGGCAGGCAGGCAGGCAGGCAGGCAGGCAGGCAGGCAGGCAGGCAGGCAGGCAGGCAGGCAGGCAGGCAGGCAGGCAGGCAGGCAGGCAGGCAGGCAGGCAGGCAGGCAGGCAGGCAGGCAGGCAGGCAGGCAGGCAGGCAGGCAGGCAGGCAGGCAGGCAGGCAGGCAGGCAGGCAGGCAGGCAGGCAGGCAGGCAGGCAGGCAGGCAGGCAGGCAGGCAGGCAGGCAGGCAGGCAGGCAGGCAGGCAGGCAGGCAGGCAGGCAGGCAGGCAGGCAGGCAGGCAGGCAGGCAGGCAGGCAGGCAGGCAGGCAGGCAGGCAGGCAGGCAGGCAGGCAGGCAGGCAGGCAGGCAGGCAGGCAGGCAGGCAGGCAGGCAGGCAGGCAGGCAGGCAGGCAGGCAGGCAGGCAGGCAGGCAGAACACACAGCAAGATGAGGGTAGATCACAACACAGACAGATGAAAGCACAGGGCTTAAATACACAGAGGGGGCAATCAGGGAATGAGAGACAGGAGGGAAACACAGCTGGGACAAATCAGGGCTGACAAGACAAAGGAAGCAAAACCAGACGCATTAACATGAGACACGGACTTTCAAAGTAAAACAGGAAACATAACACAGAGACGCAGACTTGACACGGGGATACAGCAGACAGGGGAGACAGCAACTATGGAACACAGAACAGAAACCAGAAGGCACAACTCTGACAAAGAAACCAAAAGACTAGAAATGATAAATAAAGGCAAAAATCAAAGTACACTGAAAAAAAGGGATCGGCCAGCTCTTGGATTTATGTAAGCATCTTGTGTGTATTTAACACAATTGCCTCATGGTTTAAAGTTAAGTGTAACTATATAGTGTAGAAAATACATACTATGCAGAGCGGGTAGATTAAGTTGTTCATATCATGTTCGATTGAAGTAAGTCAATGATATAGCAACGTTAAATCTCGCGGCACTGCACGGGATTTCAGTCTCGCACGCTTTGGATCCTTATTTGAGGAAGGGATCCATCTCAGTCAAGTTGAACAGCCGCCTCTACTTTTTTTGGTATACAGAAAGAAGTAAATTGGGTGGTTGTTACATTACAAAAGTCTACCTTGTAATTTGAATGCAAAATTTTCATGTTTCTATCTTGAACGTAATTAAATCATGTAGGATCTGTACGAAATTCAACAACTTAATTTGTTCTTGTTGAGATGACATGATACAATCTAGTAAGAGTGGTTAGTTGCTGGACTCATGAAATTAACAAGATCACATGAGATTTCAAACTGCAGGAAAATCACTAGAGTTATAAGAGGCAGGTCACTACACACACACACAACGTGTATGCTATTGCTTTTTATTGTGGTTTAACCTGTCAAGGACAAAAACGTACAGAAAATTCTGCATCAAGCCTTGAAATCATAGCTTTCCTACTTTTGTCAACCCTGGATTGGTGACATGGTGGTTAGCGCTGTTGCCTCACAGTAAGAAGGTCCTGGGTTCAAATCCACAATATGACTGGTTTACACTGGTTTCTCTCTGGGTATTCTGGTGTCATCATGCAGTTATTAGAGTTAGCTTAGGTTGATTGGTGATTCTAAATTCACCATGAATGTGAATGCAAATGGTTGTTTGTCTCTATGTGATTGACTGGTGAGCTGTCCAGTGTGTACCCTGCCTCGTAACCTAGCCCCCCTGCAACCAGGATAAAGATAGGAGGCTGTTAGTTGTTGTAGATCCATTCAACTTTTATGTTAACCAGACTCTAGACTTTGTTGAACATTATGTAATATGAAGACAACATGTAGTATTTAAGTGATCAAGTAGTACTGTGGTAAAGGTTATTGAATAGTGTTGAAATAAAATGACAAAATTGTGAAGGATTAAAATATTCCAAGAGCTCAACTTACTTCATCTAAACATGTTTCAATCACGTTTTATGAACACAAAATGCACAGGTTTATTGACTATGAATAAGTTGTGTTGATTTAACTCAGTTGTTTAAGTTTGTGCCAAAGCAAAACATTTGTGTGCAACCAATGTCCACCATTGAATCAAGTAAATCCAACATGGCCTTTTTTTCAGTGTACAATAATAATGAAAACTCAAAACTCTGGGTCAATGACCCAGGCACCCCAACAGTAGTATCTCTCTTTTGAAATCCTCTGACCAGGATTTGAAACAAAAAATTTCAAATTTGGAGTTATCAGTCCTTGTATACTTTGGCATACCTCAGCTTGTTTCCTTTCCTTATGAATGGCCGCCTGACAGCCGGCCTTCCACGGAGACCATTTCTGATGAGGCTTCAGCGAACAGTAGATGGATCAACTGAAGGTTCCAGAGTCATCTCTCAGGTCAGGTCAGGTCTGTCAGAGCTTTATTGATTTTTATTTATTTATTTTTTGATGGACATGACTTTCAGATACTGTTCTTCCACTGTAAATAGTTTTTTGGGCCTGCTACTTCTTCTTTTGTCCATCACTTGTCCAGTTACCTCAGTTTTTAAAGAGAACTACACATAATCCCAAAGCAAAGCATAAATTAAAAGGGATATAATAGTTAAAAAGAAGATGAAAATATTCTTTAAGGATAATAATAATGTTGATTCAACAATCCAATTATTTAACACGTTATTTAGCAATAAAAAAGGTGTGGGAAAAAATGCATTGAAAACAAAAACACCCACCAACAGCATAATGCAGTTCAGCAGTATAACAAGTCACATCATCCAAGATCAGCTGAATCCCCATCACAGCATTTTTGAAGGTTCTGCTCAGATCTAGCGAGGAGAGTCTTTTAAAGTCACGACAGAATGCATGTTATTCATAGCAAATGTGCAAAAACATTCAAAGTGATTCATGTAGTCCTTTAAATCCTCCCTGTGTGTTTATTCTCCTGGTCAAACATGCAGCTATTATCTCAGAGGGATGTTGGATGAAAATAAGAATTCCCTCTTTTTAGTGTGATATGATAAGTACCTTGTGAATGCATCTCCCATCTCTCCCGCTCTTGTATGCACTGTTGCTCATTCGCCCCAAATGGGGCAGTGTGCCTGCATTAAAACACGCCTGCTCATCATTTGTCACTGGGCCCAAGGGTAATGAACGGGGTGAATTGGATGTACTCTCTAATTATGGAAAGGACAAAAAGCCAGTATGATTCTCTTGTCAAAGTCCCCCTCCTGCAGCACCGTGGGGAGCAGCTTTCACTCATAAATCAGAGGCGGGATTCAGATCTGCAGCGGATTAGAGACAACATAAAAGGGAGAAATATAGTGCAGACGTGGGCCACAGACAATCAGACATGGCATGGCCTATGGCAAGTAATAACTAGGCGACTGAGCATGCCCGCACATTGAACAAGGCAAACACCTGCCAATCAGCATCCTTCATTGTCCGCATACTCAGCAGCATTACAACCACCATCATCATCATCATCATCATCATCGTGCTGGCCCTGACAATCAGATTTTGCAGCATCATAACCTCAGTACTCCAGGGATCATTGCAGTCGATCAACATGCTCCAGCTGCTGCTGGCATGCTAGATTGCTTGCGGTGGTGATTACATTTTAAATTTGTATGGCTTCTCATGGCCTGATGGTGATGGTAAGAGTGTATAGAGCCGAAGCGCCCACACAGCAGAGATCTGCACTGGCCCCTCATGAATACTCAGTGGAACTTGTTTTAAAAGAGAGCACAGTTAGAGTTCACAGAAACCAGACTTTTTATAGCACGTAGGGGGGAAAAACCAGTTACTACTTTAACTAGAGCAGCTGCAACAACTGACTTCTCTGTTTCTGGCTTTATAACAGTTTCTACAAACTCACACTGGAGGTTTGAGCCTTTTATCTTACAACAGATTCATGTATAATGTAAAAGCACCAGCATAACATCCAAGCTGTAGTAATCCTGGTCGTGGCATTTCCACAAAAATAAATCCGTTCATTTAAATCCTTTGGAGAAGTATTAAATGCCGCAATAGGCTGCACTAATAATGAAGATACAGAAGAATTCATTAAATCCATCTCTGTAAAGATGGATCGAGCAAAGCTTCCTCGTGTTCATATTATGCTGCAAATTTTCATTATTTTCCAGCTTTCAGTTTGAGTCTTCACTCTCCTCTTGGGACTGTAGATAAAACCCGACTCGGGGGGGAATTAAAGTGAAGGTGTTGCACAGACGTCCTGTTTGCCTCTACGTGCTTGTGTAGACTTTTGTAACACTTTTGTCTGGTTTCCCAAGAGGGAATATGAGCACAAAAAATCAGACCGTGTTGTCTTTTAATCCCCTGGAAGTTGAAGTCAAATGTCTGTGGACGTTGTTATGGGGCGTTACAGTTTTACGTCACAAATATGATTGGGATTTTAAAATTCATGTCATCTGCAGCAGCAGTGGAAAAACAGCCGCGGAGTAAATAATTTGTGCTCCTGAGAATGCTTTGTCGATTTGCCAAATTGCCCACGTTTCCCCAAATATCCCCGCTAAAGCTCAGAGATATGCATGCCCTCTAACCACGCAGCAATCGGTGCACTCTTCGAAAACAGACTTTCTGTGAAAGTCCTGTTCTCATATGCTGTTTTTGTTATTGTTGTTATTGTTCAGCCTTCCAACCTTTCGCTGTTTTATTGCACATTTTCCCCCAGTGACTCAGATGGCAACACTGATGTGAGTTATTGCTTCTGGGAAGTCTCTCTTGCGTCTCCCTTGGGGACCTTTTTTTCATAAGCAGATTATACACAATCACTAGCAAATGGGGGTGAAACATGCAGCCACTCCTCTCTATATTTAATGCTGTCATATTGTCATATGTGGTGCTTCCTGCAGAATGGAATTGTTGGAAAGCTGCTTAAAGCTGGTTATAATCTGCATATATATATTTTTTACCTGAGCAAAGATTAAAACTAAAAACAAAATGAGCCAACAAGTGCTGCCCGTGTTGCTAAAACCTTGTATGTCTTCTTCATCTGTGCCATTAAACTATTTTGCTGCTCAAAACGTATTACAAAAACATTATTCAGCCACTCTGTTGCTCTGGTTGACATCTTCCTTTATTCCAGTAAACAAAGATGTAATTTATGCTGAGTCATGTATTGTAATTGAGTTGTTTTATGCCAAAGCCACACCACTGGTTGTTTATGGAAGTGACAACCTCAGAGGCCATTTAATAATAATAACCTTTATGTCTCTAACGTTTTCTAAGGCAGAGTTAAAAGGTGCTTCAAAACAGTGACCAAAAAGTGGATTAAGTGCCAAACATATACATCACTAAGATATATGCATAACAAGTTGTAATAATATGAGGAAATGATAGATTTTAATGTGTTCAGCTACAGAGGAGCATGGCAATGTTACATCGAGTCTAACGGGACTTGTGAAATGCTGGTTAAAACTGAGATGTTGATCAAAGATATAAAACTCAGATTGCTTCGGATTAGTTACTTGCTGAGCAGCACCGTTAGAAATATGATCAGGACCAAGAACAAGGACTTGAACATTATTTGAGTTCAGGTACATAAGAAATAGCGTGCGGCAGAAATGCTGTGAATCCAGATTTTCTTTCAGACTAGCTAAGTTATACAACTGGCAGTAAATGGATAACAGTGCTAGAGCACTTTACATGGGCAAGGGGCACCAGACAGAAACTGAATAAGATAGGTCCAGTGACTGAGATCTGTGGGAAACCACGAGCATGAGGACATTTTGTGAAGTAAAATTGTAAATTGTGACTATGCTGTGTGATAATATGAAAACCTGTAAACCATCTACTTAGGCTAACCCTGTTTTCAAAGTGCTGTATGAGCCAAAAACATCCTCAAAGGTAGGCAATACTTTCTCTTTAATACAACTGTACATGAGGGGAATTTAAAAAATAATTCACCGAGGCCTCATCTCAACTAATTTGGATCACTGAACTGGAAATCTCAGCTGCAATTTGTCCTGTCTTTGCTTTTTTACTAACAACTCTTCCAGGAAGTCCATACTCTAGTTTTGGTGAGTGAAAATCTAGTCTCGTGTTTTACCTGGTATTGGTTAGCCAGTCTGTGTGCATTTATACCTTTACAGTATATGTATGCACCTTGCTAATCAAGCTTCAGATCAGTCCAAACAACCAAAGGTGACCACATCCATCTTTTCCAGAGTATATACTCCACACAACTTAAGCAGTTAAGCAATGACTCATAAGTCAATGACTTAACTGAAAACTCCACTTTATTAGCTGGCAGACTTAACAAACATAAGGCAGAGCAGAGCTGGAACAGAATGACTAAAAAACTAGTCTTGGCAGACCCACAAACAGGAGTACACACAACATAAGAGGAGATCACCACAACAAACAGAAGAAAACTTAGAGCTTAAATGTACACATAAGTAAATCAGGAGATGGAACACACAAGTGAACAGAGGTGAACTAAATTCTGTTGCTTCTAGTCTTTTAAGATCAAGACATAAATAAAACTTGTCTTCTTTGGCTTCTGAGGCCAGTCAGTAATATAACACATATAAAAACATCCTCTGAGCTGTAGCACTTGCAGCACTCCATGCCAATAAGATTAGGAGGGGTTGAGTGCAGATAACTGAGGCAGGGAGGTCCGAGATCTGACACAACAACTTGCAGTCACAGAAGAAAGAATGGCAGACGACAAGATCAGACCTTGTTTATTGCTGGCAATTTTTGTAAAGATCTAACTTGTCACTGTTTTGTGTTGTGTAAAAATGTGTCAAATTAATTAGTTTAATCTGGTCTATGTAGATAATTGGAAAGCACTCTAAAAACTATATTAATGGGCTAAAGGAACCTTTTTATTTTCTTGCAAAGCTTTCACACATTTGAATGCAAACACAGCTAAAGTTTATTAAGCGAGGAGGTGGGGTAGATGGATGGCTCTGCAAAGCACTGGACTTTCTGTTTCAAGCCAAACGTCTGTAATTTAATCATGACTGTTTCACAATTGTAAACACATCATTCACTTTTTTGGCTACCTAAACTAAACCAGCCTCCAACAGCAGTATATTGTTGCACAGTGAATTGTTCTGGTCTTTGTTAGGGATTTATCTCAGCTCAGTTTAGTCACTGAACTGGAACTCTCAGTTATATCTGTCCTTTTGTTGCCTTTTAGTAACATCTTACCCAATTTGCGAATATAGAGGTCAAAAGATGTTTTTCTGTGTCATTTGGCTCAGCTGTCTCATTTTAACCCCATTCAGTTTTATTTCTATAACACATTTAATGTACACATAAAAAAACTAAACTAAACTAAACTAAACTAAATAAATAGAATGTCAAAAAAGTGTAGCAAAAGTCAAAACACCAAAGTAAACAATTGGAAATAAACAAAAAAATCACAAAGAACAAAATGTGGAATATGTCTTGGTGTCAAGGCAAAAAATGATGGGGCACCTAAAGTAAAAGCCAAAAAGTATCTTGAGGTTTATTTTGAAAATGATGGCTGTGTCCTTCAGATTCTGAGTAGGGCTGCAGAAGAGGTCAGCTTACAGGGTTTGAGGAATGTGCTAGCTTGAACTAGCTAGGCTGGTAATTTAATTGACTCAAACCAGAGAATTTATTTTTTAAAATCTGTTGGGTTTTTTTCTTTGTCAACTTGAAATAGAAATTGTTTAACATTTGCAATATTCTTTTTCTAAACTGACTTTTGTTCTGTTTCTTATTCAAATGTTCAGTGATTAAAGATGAACTGTTTTACCTCAGATATTATGATCTCTGCTTTGTGTTGACTTAACTTTCAGAAGTAGCATGACATCCATACACTTATGTAATTAGCAAATAATCTATATCTAAAAAAAAAATCATCAGAGTATGCAGTAGGTTTTTTTTATGTCTTTAATATTTTTTTCCTTTTTTAAATGGTAAGTTTTCCAACATTATATGTCAATGCAAATAAAACATGCTAAGTTGCATAAATGTTCAATAGACAATAAAATAAAAGCCTAAATGTGTATTTTAGACATTTCACCATTATTCTAAAAGATGTGATAGAAAAAATGCACTAAATCTCAAAATAGATCTGTGTAGCATCTTAAATAAAAAAAAAGCAGCTTCTTTCTTCTTCTTCTTTTTTTTTGTTACTTTGTGCCCTTTGTTAATGAAGTTATCTTCACTTCAGCAGATCAAAATGCTGACCATAAGAAGAAAAGGAAATATCTGAGGCCGTATCCTTGAGTTGATTCTTTCATTCCAGAAAAAACATCTCTCAAATACCATCTTCTCATCTGCTGCTGACTTGAGCGAAGTGAAAAATGCTCTTAAATCATGAATATTTTTAAACTCTACCCTTCTGTCTGAATGTGAATGTTAGTAGATGCTGCAAGACTTCAAACCGCATCTGCAGGATGTGACTGCATTGTATTTGTTTTGGTTCTACTACATCAGCTGACTGTATATTTTAAAACTTTTTTTATTTCATTGATCACTTTTTAAGTTTTGGACTAGATGAGCACATAGCAAACATCTTTGACCTGTGAATAATTAATGAAAATGAAATTCTCAGGCAGCACAAGGTGCTGCTTTCAGTTAATCCAAAACTCAGGTTCTGAATAAAGAAGTCTGACCTTCTCCGAGTGTACTGCACCAGCAGTATGGATGAAGCTGATGAGCTCACTCCATTCCTGTTTCAAATCCCTCTCTAAGAATGATGGGGGGGTTTCTTCCGTCTGGTTTGCACAAGTTATTTTTTCCACTGTTACTATTTTACTTATATTTTTTTTGATATGATATATATATGTATGTGTGTATACATGGACATGCAGTGTATGTATGGCTGCCTATGTGTATATTAGTGTGAAAATATCAAAGCAGGTCCATGAATCTCTCTGTTTCTCTACTTTATTGGTAATATCCTGAAAATATAACTAGCTGTTAATGATTTATTTTACTGGTCTTATGATGTGCCCAAAAGGAACAGTACCATTTGCCCTCTGATTGTTTTCAAAGGCATCCTGGAGTCCAGAGAATCTTAAAACAAATTGATCTATAATTGCTATGAATAATATGGTTCTCCCAGCACAATCTGTAGAGCATGGAGGTGATACTGTGAAATAGGCAGGAGTGTGGAAATGCATGAGCCCACCAGCAGGACTGGTGTCTGCTCCTTTGTGTGCAGAGAAATGAGAGCAATACAGCCAAAGTCTCACAACATTACCTCCAGTCTGTTTCTTATGTGTATGTTTCTGACCAAACTGTCAGAAACCAACTCCATAAGGCTGGTATCAGGGCCCAATATCTTTCAGTGGTACCTGTGCTTATACACCAGCGCTGTGCAGCTCAATTGGCATTCACCAGAGAACACCAAAACTGGCAGGTTCACTACTGCCACCCTATTCTTCTCATAGATGTTGCAGGTAATGTAATGTTTTCCATGGTGTCTCCAGGGCACCCATTCTGGTGTTTTCTGGTGAATTCCAGGCACACTGCAAGGTGCTGGGCTGTAAGCACAGGTCCTGCTTAAGGGGGTCAGGTCCTCATTAAAGCCTCTGAGTATCCCACTGGAGGTTATTTTGTAGGCATCCAACAGTGCTCCTAGTATTCCTCCTCACACAAAAGAGTTTATCTAATACCTGTCCAGTTGTCACTTTAATTTGAATCAAAGCAGGTGAAATTGATTGATGATGCTTGTTGGTTTCTAATAGGACAGACCGATTTCCCTAAAGTTTAACAGAATTAGTTTTCTACTGGGATGATCAACTGTTTCTTTATCTTTTTAACAGTGTATCATTCCTGCAGACACGCTCCATACATTAATGCTCTTTGTCAGTTCACTGGATTACTGTACTACAAATTCAATTTGATATGATATTGATGTAAAAGTATTTAGTTTTGGGTTATTTATTGGTTTCAGTGTGACGGCATTTTACACCTAGCTTTCAACAAAGTTTAAAAATAAGAGAAAATTAAGTAAAATCAATAAAATTTTAAAAAGTGTGGAAAACTCAGAAACAATGAAAAGGAAATAAAGGTTTTAACTGTTTTTAAATCTGTGTTCTGATGCGCTGAATGGAGAAGAGGAAAGATTCAGTACTTTACTTAAATACAGCTTTACAGGTGAAAGCAATTCAGCAACATTGGTGGGTAAAAGTAAAAAACGTCCTTCACGATTATAGAAAAGGGCTCTTTTTGAGTTTTTCATATCTTATTGCTGGTGCAGTAAAGTGTGCAGCTTATGGTTGGATGTGATGGAGTAGTTTAATAAGTAACACCGCCTTAAGAGTCTAATTTCTTAAGGAAGGACATGATGAATGGGATTCTTTGCAGACTGGAGTACAATCTACAAAGAATCTCTAGTCTACAGTGGAAGTATGAAGAGATCTAAAAACTGAAATACTCGAGTACAGTGTAGTTTGAACATAAACACAGCGCACGAATTAACACGTGGTTTCGCCACTGAGTGACAGACATTCAGGGTATTGTGCCAGATAACGTCTGCACTGTAGACCCATAACTTCTCTTGTCTTTATAATCCATCCCATGGATAATGCAGCAGACGTCAAAAGATGACATAGAGTGGGCTCACTGTACTCTAGTTTAATTGCGCAGATTTACATCAAATATGGTTCAGCAGGAAATAACGTTTAGCAAATAGGTCTTATCACTCTTTTGCAGGTAGTCTGTTTAATTAAAAACGCTGCGCCTCCACTCACCGGCTCCTAAAGAACTCGGGGGGCGTTAAGACCCAGCAGAGGTACAACAGTGAACATCTGTCGCGGTCTCCTCTGTATGAATTGCGCTTGGGCTCCAGTCTGAAGACACACGGGCAGAGGCAAGCGGGCTGGTACAGCGCGGACGGACTGGAGTGCATTCGGGAGGCGAGCAGATGACGCTGGACCATGAGTGAAAGTGGAGCCTTACGCACTGAACCGCAGCGATAAGACAGCGCGCCGCAAAATGAAGACACCTATGGTAAAGGGTTTTGCCATGTAACCCCGCAGTCAAACTGTTTGTGCTCGCTTTTAAATCCAGCATTGTTCCGTGAAGTGCGCTATAATCGACATAACGCCGCTGTGGCGTACAGTGTCGGATCAAAAGATTAGGATCAGAACAATGGGCGTCCAGCTGTGCGCTCTGTTTGGCACTAAAGCTCCACTACAGCACAGCGCGCTGGATGCTTGATTTGTCTCCGTTTAATACGGATACACTGTAGAAAGTGAACAATATCCGTGTTGCTTTAATATTAACTGATAAGTATTAATTGTAAACTATTTTTTTAAAGAAATAAAGAAAAGAAAACAAATTGAAAGTGCCGTGAGCTGCTCATCCTGTTCATGTACGATTGGCATGAATTCATAGAGGTGATTTATTTTTCTTTTTTACTAGAACTTTTACTTAAAAGCTCTTGGTGTCCTCTGAGGTGTGGCACCTACTGTAAATTACAGTACACATGTGCTCCTCAACGCACCTGATGATTAATATTAATGCATGCAAACTAAGTAAAGAAGATAATTAACAGCCTGACAGCGTCATAAACATTAGCTGTGCCCTTATCATAGTTCGATCAAAGCTGTTTTTAAGTTTTTGGTCGCACGTGACATGCATTACAGGAAGTTGGGCTTTTACTGACAAACCAGCGCCTGCTGCTGCCGCTCATCTTGCATGAAGTCCGTAGGTGCAGGTTAAACTCAGTCCGGTGCAACTCGGCTAATTTGTCCGCATCTGCTTGTGTCTTTGTGTCAGCGCCATGGGGTAGCCGTGCTTCTCGTGCTTCTCCTGTGCGCCAGCTTGTTCCTCGTGTACAACGGCAGCTTCAACGGCGCTTCCAGAGACGCCAACGACACGCGCATCAGGCAGCATGAACAGCTGCGGCGGCCCACCGAAGCCTCCGTCGGGGTCGCCAAGCCTCACCCCCCGGTCCTCCAGGGATACAACAGCATCATCGACCATAAGGTAAACAGATGTGGCTGAGTGCGTGTCTCATAACGCAGAGAACGGGCGCATGGTTCGCTTTAGATGCGTGGTGAATGCGCAGCAGAGTAGGCATCAAAGCTTTTGAAAGTTTTACTTTTCCCCAAACCCCTTTTTTCGGCACTGAATCCTTCCCAGCCTGAGCTGCACACACGCAAATTTCCTCCTGTCCTGACGACCAGTAGCTGTCTTTAGAGAGAGAGAGAGAGAGAGAGAGAGCATCCTCTCTGTCATTTATCACAATTTTCTCCGGCGCTGCGTTGCGCCACATTCAATACCCACCTGTCGTTACTAATAACAGCTTAGGCTACAAATGAAATCCTCGACTGCATTCTTAAGCTCTAATTGATAAGCCCAGGGGACCCGCAGCTAGGTGAACTCTGACGTCATTGTGGGGTTGTATTGACTGCCATCTGTTTACCAAGCCAGGAGAAAACAATCAATGAGAGTACCGGGGAGCGAAGCCTCTGCAAGTAAAGCAGCCCCATTCACCTTGTGAAGGCGTTTTCAGTAAGCGTGCAGGCACAGCGCACTACCATGCAGGCGGTTTGGCTGGTGGGCTCTCGCGACTGTCTGAAACAGCTGGATTTAAGAATGACAAATTTGGAAAAACGTTCTGGCCACAATCATTCATTCAGATGTGCAGGAGCAATACACCAAAATGATTTGTGGCTATTTGTAGTTGCTGTTTCTTTAAGTCTTTTTTAATCACTTTGAGTTGCTGTTGTATCCCTCCACTGTCATATGCCTTATTACTCTTATTACTTATTACTTCTTTTTTTGTTGTTTTAGCCGTGATTTCCTTTTTTTCTTTGCTTCCCTCACATTTTGTATCAATCTGTGCTCATTTTGTGTCCCTATAGGCTTTTTGCATTCCTTCACTAGTAGTCATTTTTTATTGCTCTAGTGTAATTTAGCCTCCACTTATCATTTCACACCTCTCTGTAGTAGTCCTCTTTTTCAACTGAATTTTATTTTTTACTCTTTTTTGCACTGCTTTACATTGATTTTTAGCTATTGTCTTTAACTTTTGAGTCATTTTGTGTCTCTTCTATCATTTTTGCATCCCTGAAATAGAATTTTACCTGTTTAATTGTTCTATGCCTCTTTGATATTTTTTGCATAATTGCAATCTATTCTAAGTATCTATTCTTTTTCATTGTATCTATTCTTTTTCATTGTAATTCCCCTCATTGTTTTATGTGTCTCTGCAATCAGTTTGCATCTTCCTTTACTGATTCTGACTCTCTCTATAGACATTTTGCATCCATCTGAAGTAATTTTACCTATTTTTGTAGTCATTTTGTACCTCTGTTGTTATTTTGTTTCTGTAGTTATTTTTGCATTGGTCTATTGCCATTTTAAATATATTTGATGTCATTTTTAGTCTCTCAGCAGACACGTTAAATCTTTTTGTTGTCACTTTGTGCATCTGTAGTCATTTTGTATCCTTTCCTTGTCATTCCACCTCTTTCTAACAATTTTACATCTGCAGTCATTTTGCATCTGAGTGGTTGTTTAATTGAGTTTTAAACAAGAACAGTCACTTCTCTGGCCCCCTGAGCTCTTGGGCTGCTGGGCTTGTGTCCAGACGGTGCATAAAGTAATCCGTCAGTGGCAGGACTGAAGACACCATGAGTGACAGGCCAATTTGTGCTGCCATCTCTGTCTTAAAGAAAGTATCTGCTACCTGCTAGAAAACAAGTATTAAGTCAACAGATTATGTCATAGGCTGATTTGCATATGAGTAATTGGACCTGCTCTTAGATGAGGCTGTGGCTGTACAAATGAGACAAATATGCAACGTGAGTATGTTCCAGCCACATCTGGGAGTCAACCCACTGTTCCTGAACATCAGAAAAAGTAGCCTGGTTGGTAAATGAACTTCTTCTAAATTAAACACCAGGGGATCTGAAGAGTCATTTAATCTTGTGACAAAGTAATGGAGGTTGGCAACAGATGGTAGAACTATTATTCACTAAAAGAAATCTCACCGGTGCAGAAACCAACAAGTGTGGAAACCTTTAATGCTGCCTGAAAAGTTCAGCTGGCAGTTTTCTCAGGAGACATGCTGCTTGTATTTCTTCGTGAGTTTTTCCTCCGAGTAGCTCTGCTCTACAGAAAATGCACGTTTGTCACCTTTTGGGTGTATTTACTTTACATGTCATCATGGTGATTTCCTATCTGTGTTTCTAGTCAGCCCATGTGTGGCAGGAATGAAGACAGCATGACTGACATGCTGATTTAGGCTTCCATTTCTCTCTATATATCTCTCAAGGGAAGGATGTATCGGCTGCTTTTAAAAACAAAAGGGTTTTAAGTCATTATGTTTTAGGTTGTGTCAAATTAGTATCCCAAAGTTATATATATTATGATATTTTAAATGTTTTTTATTAGATGTGATCAAATTTTTCTCAGTTGTCTAAAATTAAAGGTGTTATTTGGTTTTTTGGTTATGCTGTTAAAACTAAGCAGAACAGCAGTCAGATATTTGGCCAAATTCACAGTTTTACCATATTATCCAAATGGCTTCAAAACAAAACAGGAAATTAACATTATGACTGAATCTGTTAATAACACATGCAAATTTTATTTGTCTAATATGCAATCACTATTATTCACACTTTTTTCTCTCTCTGTGGTATCTCAACATGAGTTTTACACCTTGAATTTGTGGACACATTTAGTAAAAGGCTGTTTCTTTTCTTGTAGTTCATGTTTAGTATTTTGGATCTTTTCTTACCTTACAGTGACAGTAAAACGCTGGCAGGAAATTTGTGACATGCAACAAAGATCCCAGTTAAAGAGTTTGAAGCTTGTAATTGGCTTCCAGGGTGGTTTATATACAGAGGGCCTTTTTGAGTCATTACTTCTTTAAGAGTGGTTAAAAAACCTGGTTTTAGAGTTAAGGTGAGAAGACGATTTTGTAAAGAGAAGGATGTGTGGTTGCAGCCTTACAACACACCTCTCTATGCAGAAAGCTAATGCAGTATTCACCAATACTGCAAATGCGATAGTTGTCCATGTCCACTCTGGAGTCCAGACCACAATTTGCATGTAAGAAGTAGGTACATTTGTGCCAGACACTCCTATTCTGCTTTGGAGTCCAGCCTTTAATTGTATTATATCTGTGAGATTTGTGCTAAATATGCTTCTTTCAAATATGGGAAAACTTTTAATGTTGTGAATTTGATTTAACCAGTGTGGGTTATGGACCTCATTTAATAGAAAACATTCAAATGCAGTTAGTATTTACCCAGAGGTGCAGTCAATGTGCCACTGGCTGTTTAGCTCTTTGACTCTGACTCGGAATTATTGCTCAGCTAGGTCACATAGATCTCTCCAAAGTCAAGCAGAGCAAGAGTAAATACGGAATGAGTCATTGCTGTCATATTTTCGGAAACCCAGGGCACGCAGCACCATCTTTTTTTTCTCACTGCCTCAAATGCCAATATTCAGTGACCATGCATGTTTTGATTTGATGAGGATTTGTCTGTAATGCGTCAGTAAGCCCAGCTAGGGATGAGAATTGATTTTCCTCGAGTGAACTGGAGCAGCCGAGCATCATAAGTAAACTACTAATTTATTTTTTCTCTTGGCAATAAATTTTTTGACATTTTCGCAACAAGGGATATCAATTAGGGCCAGAGCACCACTGAACATCATTTATGCTGCTTGAAACCTGCTATTATGTCACCCGTCTTGTTCTCTCGCTGCAAACTCCAATCAATACTTTATGATCTGAATGCGCAGGCTACTATAGCGTGCAGCACGGTAAAGTCTTCAAAAACTTTCCGTGAACTTTTTTCCTGGGCCGTTATGTACCTGAAAACGTGGCTGAGGTTTTTCTGTGTGTATTAAAGGGTAAAAGTTGTTGGCCTTGTCTCAAATGTGTTCTCCTGCAGTGTTGAATGATCATTGTTTGGGGAGAAAAAAAAATACTGACTCGAACATTTGTCTTCCTCATCTTTGCTTGCTGACCTCGCCGCCATATTGATCTCTCCAAGATATCAGCTGGCTGGCACACGGGCGCAGTGTCAGTCAGCCTTTGACCACCTCACTTTATCTTCCACCAGAGTATTAAACTCATGACAGCTCAGAAACCATTTGGAATCTTATATGTCTTCTGCAGACACTTGGCCAAGATGCTAAAGCATTTGCCAGAGTCCTTAAAATGATTTTCTCTATGACTGTTTGAACCATCTTTGAAATAAATAGATCAATAAATAAATGCATATATGCATTTGAAATCCATTAATTCTTTCATAGCCAGAATTTTCAACACCACATGTTTGACTCAGTTCAGAGTGAAAGGTAATTTATTTTGAGCTACACAGCAGCATTGGTGGGCCTGGACTTGTGCTGTGAATGAGAGTGACCAGATAAGAAAGCAGAGAAAGAAACTTAGGGTGGAGATGAAAAGGGAAAGAAACTCTTGTAGAGTAAGGGCAAAGAGAATGAGAGAAGAGGACAAAACTGGGGAAGGGGAAGGACGAAGAGAATGATAAAAGAGAATATAGGAGCCAGGAAAGGTTCAGCCTGAGAGAATGAGACAAGAGAGTGAAGGAGGAGGCAGAAACTGACACAGAAGTGAAAGATGGAGTGAAATCCCTAAGGGTTTCCTTTCTTCTTGCACTATCCTGCTTTTTATTTTCTCAGTGAGAAGGTGGAGGAGGAGGAGGAGGACTGGAAACCACTCTTGTCTGTCTCTCAGTGGAGATGGGAGGACAAGAAAGCGTCTGTCTTCCTCTGATTGCCTTCCTGACACCAAAAAACATGCAAATTTTGTAAAAAGTGATATCCTGCATGTCAGGTGGAGTTAAGAAAGGGAGGCTGAGGTCCTTATATGTGGCTGGAGAGAAAGGAAACAGGTGGATTTTTCCTGTTTCACAATGCATATTGTGTTTTTCATGTGATTAAAGGTCAAAACCAAGAGAAGCAGCCTGGTTGCTGAGTAGCTGATGTTCTCCAATATAAACTATTCGTTTCTTTCATCTACAGTTAAGTGCCACCTCTCATTTCTTTGTATTTTGCTTGTATTACCTTGTATTTAAGTGGTCTTCAGCAATAGTTCATTAGGCTTTCTGGAAGTCTCTTAATGTATCTTTGGACATTGGCTGCTTTTCCCCTCATTTTTAGTCCTGGCCTTGTACTTGACCATTTTTACATTGATGTTTTTGTTGACTTTTATGGCCACCTAATAATGACCATTCAACCTTTAAAAAAAACCCCACATAGCTCAGACAATGAAGAAGTGATGCATCTTCAGGAACTTGTTACTAGCAGCCTGTCACAATTTCTTTTAATGAATTTACTAAAAATGACAAAGATAACAGTCTGATGGGCATATAATAGTATTTGTGCACCAAAATGCTGCTTTGTAAAGGACTATGTGAAGTGCGTCCTTAAACTGCACAAGTAGAGGACAAAAGAAGAAGTGGCAGGCCTAAAAAATATCTACAGTAGGCGAACCTGAGAGATGCATCTGGCCCTTCAGTTGATCCATCTACTGTTCATTGAAGCCTCTTCAGAAATTGTATCAGTGGAAGGACCATTAATAAGGAAGGGAAACGGGGAGAAAAGGCTAAGGTATGCCAAATTACACAAGAAGTGGACTGAAAATCAGGTCTCACCAAATTAGATGTTTTTGGTTCAAATCTTTGTCAGTATGTACAGAGGAGGTCAGAATTGAGATACAACATTCAGTGTCTATACTCATCTGTAAAAGGTGTCACATTATAGGGCTGCAGTTCAACCAGTGGTGTTGGGGATCTTATCAAAATTGATGGAAATATGACTGCAGAAAAGTGCCATCAGATTTTGATCCACCGTAATAAAATGATTGGCAATAGCTTAATGTTTTAAAATTTCAATGAAACACACTGCCAATGCAACCATGCCTGGATAGAAAATCCCACAGTGGAACACTCTCAGTCATGGATTGGTCTCCCCAGAGCCTGGAACTCAACAATATTGAAGCAGTGTGGGATCATCTTGAGAACGGAACAAAAGGCAGCCAACATCCAACAAAGAGCTCCGGATGTCCTTCAAGAAGCCTGGAGAGCTATTTCTGAAGACTGCTTAAATACATTACAAGATAGCTGCCTATGGGAGTTCAGGCTGTGTTGAAGAATAAAGGTGACGTTCAAGCTCGTTAGAATTATGCAAACTCTGTTTTTGCCTTATATACTGTATTTCTACCTATGTTTGCATTACTATAAAATGACATATGTGAGCAATACTGAAGGGACTGAATACTGAAAGTCCAGGATGACTGTTGTTGAGGGCTAGTTTAAATTTCAGCTGCTGTTGACTTTCATTTTCATCTACAGCTGAGTTCAGGCATTAAACCAGAGGTTCCCAAAGTGTGGGGCCACTGCAGGGGGGGGGGGGGGGGGGGGGGGGGGGGGGGTGAAAAGAGAAAAAAAAAAAAGAACGTTTGGACACTGCTAGCATAATTGACAGGTTTTTGACAGGGCTTCCACACAAACGCAAAGCAGGATATGAAGCGTCGCCAAATATGTTTCCAAACCAACTTCCTTCCAAGCCAAAGACTAGAAAATATGGTGAAGCATATCTTCCCTTTGGCTTCACCTGCACAAGTGCCAAGGTAGGTCTCCCCTGCAGAATTGGTTTTCCCTGCATCGGGAGCACGCACTGGGCTCTCCAAATCACGGACAAACAGTATCCCACATTCTTGATTTTTAGTTCACAAACACTTCTTATAATGACTAACTACAACAAACATTTTTCTTATAAAACAAAGGGGGGGCTAGCAAAAAAAGTTTGGGAACCACTGCATTAAGCTACATGTTTAATATTTGGATAAAGATCATGTTTTGGGTTAAAACCATTTTCAGGATTAAACACATTAAAATGTTCCACTCTCAAGGTTTCCCGGGTGCCGAGCTTCAATCCATCAAAAGATGATGGCACCAGCAAGCATCTTATATCCACTTGCTTAAGGGCTATTATATTATGTAATAGCAGCTTACACAGATGACCTATTGAGTGAACCTGTTAGAGAAGTAGAATCTCTCATTTCCCCATATTTGTTGCCTGCCAGCATTTCTCTGAAATCAAGGTAAATTCCCCCAAATGATCTTTATTTAAAAAAAGTTAAATCCTTGGCTTCTTCAACAGGAATTTTAGCAAATAAAAAGGTAATTTTTCATTCAGTGTGAAATTCAATGGAGTCAATATTAAAGTTGAGAAAATGCTTAGCAAAATGGCATTCATGAGGCCCGGTCTCCTCTATAATGATTTAAAATTATTCTGTCAATCAAGCTTGCTGGGGGGCATCACGCATTTGCGCCCCGGGGTCTCTAAGCTGATGATCTGGGCATGTCAATAGCTGATGTTAGGTTGGAGGTTGTGCTTGTTGCAGTTAATGTAACCTCCACCTGCTCACGTCTCAGCTCTGACTTACTATGCTGCTTTTTTTTAATTTATGTTATTCATCGCCACCTTCACCATCCTGACAACATGTTGAAGTGCAAATCAGTGTTCTGCTTAAGACAAAGAAAAGTGGTGTTCTGATGACATTTTAAACCTATAATTTAATGTCATTTCATTGCATGCTTTCTGCCTCTCCTATTTACACACTCAGCAGTGTTGGTGTCCTGACCACAGACTGTACATAAAAGATGTATGTACCCACCTTGATGTGAGAATTTAGTTTTGAAATTTGCATTTTGGATTTCCACCTTTTAGCATTTTGAACATTGTTGGGAGCCAGCCTTAAGAGGTAACTGGAGGAATTGTAGATTTTTAGTACCTTTGTGGTGGCTTTTTTTTAAGCCCCAGAGGTTCTTACTTAATTGGAAGTTCATCAGTTTTACAAGTCATAAACCAGTGTGTTGCCTTATGGTGGTCTGTGATGAAATTCAAATAATTGGGCAAATTAATGACTATCCACGTTCATTAAAATGTATCCAAAAGCTATCACTGACTTTCACTAACGACAAAAATGTCACCGCTTATGTGGCAATATGTGATTGCTCCTCAGGGAATCATAATAGCTCACCAAATCTTGTAATATTAGTATTTTCTTTTATTTGTGCCGTCCTCAGAGCCGCAGCTCCAGTATGGCCAAAAAACCAGAAACTGTTGTGGGGCAGCAGCAGGCAATCCCACTGAGGCAGAACACGAAATTTACAAAGCAGATTGTTCAGCACAAACTGTGGTCAGAGTGGATTTTTTTAGACATATCAGGGCTGGAAATACTCTGACTAGGTACACTTCGCTTGAAGGCATGAGCATGCGAAGCCATCTGTGCCAAGGAGACATGACAAGGCATCCTTCCCCCAAACGCAGCTTTAGTGACAGCTGGAGAAGTGAGACGTTTGAATATTTCATCTCAGACAGCCACATCTTCGCTGCGCAACGAAGCTATTTTTCACTGTTCATTAGGATTTCGCTCTGCAATCAGCCAGCTGGAAAGCAAGACAGAAAACTCCCCAATTAGGCTGTTATGGCCAAGGACTCTGTAGTCATCTGATGTGAACTAACAGTGTTTGTGAAGTCTGCAGGGCTGTGTGGAAAAAGAGCACAAACGTGTGTGCGTGTGTGTGAGAGAGTTCTGTCTTTGTGCTTTGTACCATTCACAGGGTTTAAATTACAACACAAAATGAAGGAAACATCAGTGACAGATAACTGCTATTTTTATGCAAAGACAATGTTGGAATACTAAAACGGCTCTCCTGACTGAAGAGAGGAGAATAGTGGTTTCGTTATGCCACAGTAGTCCCAATTGGAGCATAGTCTTGGAATTCAACTTATCTCCAGAGTATTCTGCTCCCGCCAAACATAACACAGCTCCAGGCTCTTTCCGGTGTAGGCCTGGAAAGCAATTACTGGTGAAGGGTGGGGTGGCGGGGAGGGGATACTGCCTCTCGATAAGCATTCCCTCAATGGAGTAATCTTGCACTTCGTGCCTTTTGGCATTCTGTGGTTAGGGAATCACTGGTCAAGTTATACATTTTAACATAAAGGATGTGGAGGGAAGATTTCCGGAGGCTTATGCCATGAGCTGAATGGTGATTTAAAGCTTCTCTGCGTTTTAATCTTTGGTAGATGATAGGCTTTAGCATGTGGAGCACCTTCGTCATTCAGTGCCAGAGAGAGCAGCAAAGGATCTGAAAAGGTTAAACTATGATAAATGGATCATACCTTGTGGCACAACATCAGGAGATAGATGATAGCTGCTGCCGTTCTCATGGTTAAGAGCAAATGGAAGACGACGGCTGGCGAGAAGCACTACAATAAAACCGAATTTCTTTGCTTTTCCGTCATCTGGCTCCACAGACACACGAGGCCCGCAACATTACTCAGCTCTTTAGGCATGATTAATGAGCGTGCCCTCCATGGTGCGAGAGAGAAATCATCCAACTATTTTTTTTGTATTTGGCATAGTCTCCTTCTCTATGCCATGAGCATTCCTTCTCCAGATTAGAAACATATTGGATGCCAAGGTTATTAATTATGGAGACATGGGGTTTGCCTAAACAGTGTGCTTCTTGTCCAACAACAGAGCAAAGGAGCAGAGCTCTGTTTTAAGTTTATAAGTAAAACAAGAAAAGACAAAAGAAAAGTTGCAGAAGAAACTTTAACTTTTAAGCACCAGACAGCCGAGAAGACAGAGGCAGCTTCTGTAGCCCTGCGGTGTTTTGCTGATGTGACATTAAATCATTTCCTGTACCACGTTGTCTGCCCTTCAGTCGAAACACTCCCAATTACAGAGCCGACTTTGATGTATATCCCATCATCCCCCCCTCATTGAAGAGATGGTGTCATGGCTGTTCGACAAAGGCTTTCTTTGGTATCCCGCTCACTGATTACACTTCCAGAGGTGCCGAGGAGTAAGCAATTTTCCCGGGTGCATACAGAGCTGCTTCGGGCTCCTTTTGCTTCCTCTCTGATGGAGGAGCGCTGCATTAAATCAAATTATATCAATACCAGCATCTTGTCATGGGAACCTAAATCTCTGTAGTGCAAAAGAGACACTGCAAATAGTCCGGCCCATGTCAAAAACAATTTAAGATGAAATGTTGTTCACTGAGCTGGAAATTGTGCATATGATTCATATCACCTGGCCAATATTGGGCTTTTTTCTTTTCTTTTTTATTATTTGTTAGGTTTTCTAAATGAGTGAAACACATCAGATCAACATGCAAATTTTGTCCTAAATCTGATTTGTCAGGGCCACTTGATCAAAATTGCCTAAGTGTGACTAAAACCAGTTTAAGCTGGTAATTTAATGCAAGCTGAACAGCTCTGATGGAACAACTGGAATTGAACCTGCAGTATGAATTTAGTCTGGACACTGGAGGCATTCTAAATGTTCATGGTGGACGTTATCCTGCTCAACCAGAACAAGTTGCCGGGACTTTGTCTGTTATCGGACCGTATCAGACAAACTGTCCTGAGCTGCCATAACCATAATCTGAGAGGAAGATGGATCTTATTGGAAAAATGGGATTCAGTCTCCTGAAACAGTGTTTGAGTCGCTGTGAAGGTGAAAGAAATGGCTGTATCAAAAAGGGGGGGGGGGGGGGGGGGGGGGAGCAAAAGAGATACAAATCCTGGCTCTCTTGTCTTTGTCCCTGCACAGCTGACCGTGAATGGGCTGTGAATGTCAGGTTTGGAAAGTTACAGATTGCTTATCAGCAGTCAAATAGCTTAGCAATCTCTAACCACTTCATGCATCCAGAGGGGCAACTGGATAACTATCAGATCTAAAAATTGCAGAGTGCAAATGCAGCCAAGAAGCATTCAGACTTGAATTCAGTCACTGAAAAGGTGTAAATGCATCCATCTCTTTGGCGTTCTTTCACAATCTTCACACCTTTTGAATGTAACTGTGTAACAAAGAAACAAATTGAAATGCCAAAAATGTGTCTTCAGTCAAAACTCACCATGTTTCCTCCGCAAAACCTGCACTGTGGTTATGAAACAGACGCCATAATCATGGCACTGTTTCCACATCAGACCCTGTTACAAAGCAGAAAGTGTTAATTATGTTATTGCATAAAAAAAGCAAACTAAAAGATTATGTGTCTGTCTTTTAATATGATCTTTGACTGGCAATTTGATTTGGTCTAAAATGGGTTTGTTGCTGTTAACCTGTACATAATATGTGAGTACACTCTCTGCAAAAGGCAAATCAAGGTTCAGTATGGGTTTATCTGCTTCTGAGCCGAACAATGCCCAAAACAATGAACAAAAGCTTACTAATCAGCGCTCCTCATTCCTAACAATAAAACAAAAGGCAAAGAAGTTAAAAGTCTGCAGTCTAAGATCTGGAACAAAAAGAAAAAAACAAAGGGAAACGTGTTCAATAAAAAAGGCTTCTCACTCCTGTTAACTGCTAATAAGTGCTCGATATTTACTCTGTATCGTTTGCAATTATGAGCTCACAACTAACAAGGCTATCAAAGTCCAACGTTATGTTGCTTACACAGAATTCTCAAGGCTATACAAAGAACTGAACATCGTGTCATTTGTGGCAGCAGAAGACTCTCTGCATCTCTCACTGATGAACCATGATTTTTCCACAAAATGTGACAGCTGGAGTCAGAGGAAGAAAATCTACCTTTTCATTTTGTGTTTCTTCTGATGGACTAGATTTTTACTTGTTTGGCTTTCATCTAATTGATTACAAGCTCATGTACAACTGTTATATTATGATTTTTTTAATTAAAAAAGTCACAACCAGAAAACTTCCTTTTGCTAAGAAGGAATGATGTCCAGCTTACATTTATGAAGCACGCTGAGCAGACCTCATAGAGGTGATGTGAACTCTGGTGCTATTTTTGAGTCATTGCGAAGTGTCTCAAGAATGACAGTCAACACAACATCATTCAGCTCCAAGATGCTCACTGGAAAGGAGTTTGTAAGTAATAAGTAACATTTTCAGGAGCTGTCACCTGAGAAGCGTAAGTTACTAAAATTAGATTGAAGTCAGACAGTTTTCTCCATGTCTCCGTAGCAACAAAAGCAGCAACAAAAAGGCATTTTTAACAAAGAAGAGCATTTTATTTGATGCCACAACTTGAATGAAAGGGATCAAGCCAGTAAGTGGACGTGATTCTATCTGAGGTCCAATTCTGTGCTCATGTTAAAAAAACGATAGAAGGTAGAAAATGGAAAATGTTATCTGTGTGTAAGAGTTGATCACATGATAAATAATCCCTTTTGATAATACGAGGCATTTCCACAAACGTATGTGTGATGCCTATGTCCTTTTTCTTTCAGCGTGGATAAAGGAGATTTCATAATGCAGAAGGTGCAATCTCAAAATCATGATAAAAGCAACTAAAGCAGCAAAAGCTGGTCATTATACAAAGGTAGGGTTAAAAATACATCTTAAACCATATCAGTAAACAAGTTCCAGCCGTCTCCTAGTGTCTAGGAGACTTCAGCTGTGCTAACGGTGAAAGAGATCTTACTTGGAAATCCTCTTTTTGTCACGTCTCTGATCACACGTTGTCTCCATTCCTTTGAAAGCCAAGGTGTTAGTGGCGCTCTGCAGTGAACATGAACAGTAAAGGAGGCAGTAATTTTAGGAGTGTGGAGGAGAGGATCTGTCCTTGCAGCTCTCCCTGTTCTCACACTTCTTGTCAATCCTTGAAAAAAGCTAGTGTGACTGTTCGTTTGTTTGTGCTGGAAAGTTCAAACCGAGGCATTTCGCCACTTCACGATTGTCCAAACATCAGCTCCAAAGTGGCTATACTGAAGCCTGTAAGAACGGTGATGAACCGCTCACCTCCATCATCCTTGAGAAGTCGGTAAATACGGACTTTAACTTTCCAAAGGTCCTGTCCAAGCCTCAGCGGTTGCAAGTAGGTCATGCTAATATATAGGGCAACAGTTGAAGTTCCCATAATTGTCAGTGTGACAAAATTGATTTTGAAGGTGTAGTTGGTGTGGTCTTTTTCCTAGTGGTGTTGCAAAATTGCATTAAAAAAAAAAACGCTGCAGTTTTAATCATATCAAACTCCCATCCAACTCAGCAAAGTCCACTGAAAATAAGCAAATCACAAAGAAGCTTTTCCTGAAGAGATTTTAAAAAAATGGAGGTGAAGCTGAGCACCGCCAAAGGACACTGAACAGCTTTAAGAGGAACTAAAAAAGAAATGTGTCTGCACAGTGCAGCGTATTTCAGACAGCCTTTAACATGTACCTCACAGCTGCACTAAATATGCAAAGAACAATTAGTGCTGGTCTTATTATTTATATTTCCTTTTTCTTGGTGGGTTTTTTGGCCGTTAATACGTCAGAACAGTGGAGAATGGACAGGAAAGCTGGGACAGAGCAAGGGAAGACATGCATTAAATTACTAATAAATTTACTTCATTGGTGATGATCAGATTGTCTTTTTGTAATAAAAATTTCATTAGGGATCAGTGAGCCCCCCTCCTCATGGCTGGGTGTGAAATACTTTTAATAGTTTTCATTTTTATTTTTAAACAGATGCACACAAGGTTATCCTTTGGCATCTGTGCTGTGATGCATAGCAGTAAACCAGTCTAACCACCAGCTCCTCACACAAAGATGCTCAGGCAGGACCCGTTTGGATCACATTGTAACACACCAGGCAGCTCTGGTGTAAATGCGCTACCCTTTTAACAGGGATGATGGAAAAGTGATGATGCTTTAACCCGAATTACATTTTTTTTTACTCCTAACCCAGTAGGTGACTGAAAACAAAACTGAACCATTAGTGAAACTGCACTGCTTCTTATGACAAGTAACATTAATTTTAATGATCCAATTGCTGTTATGGGAATAGCAAACCTACTATGGTTTTGTTGTGTGGGTGTGTTGTGTTCCTGTCGCTCCTCCTCCTGTCTTTAGGGCTATCTACACAGGAAGCGACAGCAGCAGCATGGTGACCAGAGACCATATGAAGTCAGTGACTTTTGGCAACTTCAAATGATAACAGATGACATAACCACTGGCGATGAAAAATGAGCAGGTCCTGAGCTAAAATTTGTTTATTTGCAGTTGACTCTACTCAGTAGTTATGAATGAAAGTGTTTAAGCTGAGCGGATGGTCTGCACCACACAGCCACAGCTCTGGGCAGAACTGTGTGTTATCAGTTGCTTAACCTTCTAGATGAAGGAGCGATTAACTTATTGATGTAACCCTTTCTATCGATCAGTTTTGTTGCAGTGTTTCTTTTCTTTTTCTTTTTTTAATGGTAATAGTGGCTTAATATTAGTTAAACTGGTAACAAAAATCTATTTTCTGGTACAGAGTTTGCCTCCCTATCTCCTTGGGAAGGAGACAAAGGCCTTCAGTTTAGGGATAAAATGCTGAAACTTTACCTCTCAAGTTCACTTAAATCCAGTTCCTGAAGATCGATAGGTGAATAAACTTTAACAGAGGTAGGGACCAGTGAACTTCCCTGGCACTCTAACAGTAGCCATCTAAATAATGTGTATAGTCACAAGCAGAGATGGGATAATCCGATTACTTTTTTCAAGTAACGAGTAAAGTAAGGGATTACTATTGCAAAAAGGGTAATTAGATTACTGTTACTTTCCCGTAAGCACACTGCGTTACTAAAGCCGTGATTTTTTTGCAAGTGTCTCATGACAATGACGGAAGCGAGTGCGATGTTCATGGCAACAGCTGTGTGCAGATCAACAATGGATAATATATCGAGTGCGGGAGAGTATATGATCGTGCAGCGTTTAACGTGTGGAAGTACTGACCTTACTTTGAGTTTGATTCCGTAAAAAGTGACAAAAACATTAGCGTCCGCTGTTCACTGCGTGGGAAGAAAACTTCTTTTTACAGTGAAAAAAACCCCTAAACTTCCGAGCAAGCACCGAGTGCGCTGCCACGGGAATGTGAAATTCACAGAGAAACTCACGGATTCTTCCACTGACTGCTACGACACACCTGCACCAGGGCAAACATCCACCTGTCCCACTCCTGCTATACAGGTGAAAATAGAGCAACAGGACCGCTGAGTCTTTGATTTGATTTATTTTCTGCTGTGTTTCACTTGCATTTATTTGAAAGAGTGAGTGAAACACAAACACAAAAACCTATTTTATTTTATGTGCTGGAATGTGCAGAAAATAGGTTTAAATGTTAAACATTTTTCTTCCAGTCAGAGAATGTTGCATATAATTTAATGTTTGCTTGATGCATAAAGTTAAAAGATTAAAACTAATAAAACAAGTTTTAAAAAGAGACTTTTCCATTTGATTACATTTTGTATGCTGGATTATGCAGAAAAAGTAGAATTGGGCTGAAAGATCTATCGCTTTATTACCTATTCAGGTTGTAAATCATGTTTTTAAAAAGTAACTAAGTAACTAAGTAACTAATTACTTTTGAAAATAAGTAATCAGTAAAGTAACAGGATTACTTTTTGGGGAAGTAATCAGTAATTAGTTACTGATTACTTTTTTCAAATAACTTGACCAACACTGGTCACAAGCTAGTGTACTCATAGTGCCAGTCCCAAGGAAGAGCACCTGGTATAAAATCTGTGCCAAATTAAATGAAATCCATCTGTTTTGAAGATGTTGTTCTGTCTTGGGAAATAAGAGAGAAGCTGTAAAAGCAAGTACCCCAAATACATAGTATTTATTAATTTTGTTATGCATTGTTGACTCTTGTGAAGCACTTTGTGATTGTATATCTTGAAAGGTCTATATAAATAAAGTTTTACTTGCATATTATCTATTTAAATAGGGTTTTTTAATGGTTTTTTTTTTTTTTTTTAGAAAGCTAACGATCCAAACTACTAAATATAGTGTAATTAACTCTCAGTGTATCATGTAAAATCACTGGTTATTAAAACATCTTAAAATAAAACAACCAGGCTTTAAGCAGCAGCTTTAATGTAGAATCAGTGGATGTTTGTGCTTTAAGGTGAGCAAAAAATCTAATGAGACTGTGTTCACAGTGAGCCAGCAGATGGATTACATTTTTTTTAAATGTGAGAAAATATAAATTGAATGCACTTTAGCAGCAAAAATAAAGCAATCTAATAAAATATTCTCAAGTCTTTGAAACAACACTTTTTCCTCTGAGATTGTATTGAGTCATCTCATCCCACTACATCTGCACTCGAGATAACCAAATGAAGCTAAGTTACTTCAGCGCACGTAGTTATTTGAGTCAAATTGCTCTTCTTTGATTGATAGAAGTGCAGAAGTTTCCTCCTAGACCCTGCTGATTCATCAGCAAAGTTTATCCCATCAGCACTGAGCTCAGAATAAAGTTTTGGAACAAAATAATGTTCACATTTCAAAACTGGAAGCACTCCTAATTGTCATTTTTGCTCTGAAGAAGAATGATATAAAGACAGCTGGCTGCAGCTAATAAAATTAACAGATACTGAAGCTCATTTCAGCAATGCAAAAGAGTCTATTTATGAGCTGAAGATGACTCCATTTCCACAGCTCATAATCAGTGTTAATTCCTCCTCCTATCATCATCATCATCTCATTAATAATGCAAAGAAAGCTCTGATGATGATCATGATCATCATCATCATTATGGCATCAGATGCTCAGCTAGTATCTGAGAAGAACAATATCGACCGCCTGGGCATTACAATCAGTTTTATTGCTTCTACAAATCCATTCAGAGTTACAGACTTCAGCCACTGAGAAAATGACTGTGCATTCCTGAAAAAATGTCTTTTTCTCCCTGACTGAAACATTTTGTTTATCCGAAAGCTGCAGTCAGCTGTAACCTGTAGGTTAAGATTAAGATTTTACATTTACAATAAATGTTTGATTTTAACGAAGCTCTGGATTCTACGCTGTGGTCTTGAATGCTATTTTTTTTAAGTTAAAATGTAAGTTAAATGGTTACAGAGGTATCTTCTTTTAAACCATGAAACACTAAACCACTATAAAACTGTAGGGATGGGGATCAAACTGCCATGAAATTGTGACATGCTTTTTTTTCTAAAAAATTCAGAATGCCATCATGTTGGACTCATAATAGTAAGCTTTTGCACACCTGAGTCACATAAAAGCCTTTATTCTTCCATGTCTTCTGTTTAGAGTTGAGAGAAAACCACTCTACTCTAAAGCTGTGTACACATTAGAAGTGATTTGCTCATTTGGTGATTTGCTTGGAAGCTGACAGCTGGCCCCTTGCAGACCTTCCAGGCCCTGTGTCATGGCTCCTCAGCGTCCTTCCCCATTTCCCTTATCCCTGTGCCAGTTTGTGAAATGGCAGACTCTCCTTCCTGGTGGGATCAGATAGGCATTTCCCTCGCCTGCTTCTGTCAACTGGGGCCAGCACACCTGTTTTCCATCTTCAATTACCCGCACATAGAAGGACCAGCTCTTCATCCTCTCTTATTGCCAGATAGAGAATACTGTGTGGAAACCAGTCTAGCTTCAGGAAAACTTTCTTGTAGTTAATCTCTCAGTGAAATTACCTCTTCCTCTCCATCTGCCTATATCCCCCCCAGTGTTCCAGCCTCCATTCCTTCAGTCAAGCAAACAAACACCCGCTGTGGAAAACCTGTGTGGAGGAAAACCCACCTGCCTGCCTGCTCTCACGCTACCTCCCCTTGTTTGAACAAACCTTCCTTCTTTAATGAAAGTTAGAGGCTAGACACTCTGGTTGAATGGATAACCCTCTAACATATTTACTGGTTAACATATTAACAGGTCATATGCCAGTCAACAGAGTCCTGCTCTCTCATTGGTAGTCGCTTCAGTTGCTCAAGGGGAAAAGCTTCTTGTCATCAGCAGTTTTTCAACCATAGTTACTTGAAGTTGTTGAATGTTATTGACTTTCTGTGGTCTCAGGTCACCACATCGCACCAAATCCATTCTGGAAATAGCAGTGACATCACGACCAGAGACCACAGAAAGTCAATGACACTGTGCAACTTTCAGCAAGCAAAGATGAAACAACCACTGGCAGCGTGAAGTGGGCAAAATAAACTCCACCCAACATCCAGATGAATGATTGAAACAACCACCAATGAGAGTGTAAGATACATGTGATTGGCCCATGACCTAATAGTAAAAACATTGGATGGTTACCTAGGCAACCAGAACCTGGCATGTCCATAAGTGACTAATCATCAGCTTTTCAATATGTTACTCTCCCTTCACCCCCAACTGGTTGCAGCAGATGACCGCCCCTCCCTGAGCATGGTTCTGCTGGAGGTTTCTTCCTGTTAAAAGGGAGTTTTTCCTTCCCACTGTTGCCAAGTGCTTGTTCAGAGGGGGGATTGTTTGATTATTGGGGTTTTCTCTGTATCATTGTAGGGTCTCGACCTTGAGTTTAACCTAGGCAATCAGAGCCTGGAATATCCACAAGTGACTAGAAATCAGCTTCAAAGCATGAATGCAGTTTTAGACCTATAATTAGAGTCTGTACTGGAACTGTAAATAATAAATTATGAGCAGCCTATCCCTGTTTTAATATCTCATAATAACACTCAAAGATATAAAAAAGTTTAAGGCGATGAATACACATTAATGGAGCAGAACTTTGCTCTTCATCTGTTTGGAACTACTTCGAATCGGTGAGTCATCAGTTAGTCTAATAACGTTTCATTAGTCTGGGCCATTTATCTGTAAACAAATACTTTTTATTTGCGGTTGTTTTTCAAGAATTGCATTAAGTGAAGTCTTTGAATGCTTCCTTTACTTCTGCAGCTGTGAGATGCTTACCTTTTCTTCATCGGCTGATCAGGGCTCATTAAGGGATAATACACTGTGGGAGCCTCTTTCTGAGAGAAAGCTGTTAGTATGCATGTGTGCATTGTTTGTGTCTTTATGAATTCCTGCTAGGCAGAATACGCTTAGGGTTAGGCTAATGAGCCTGGCGTATGTGGGGAGGCTCATCACCTTGGTGAAATAATCAGTAAAGAGACAGAGAGGAAAAAACACAACAACTCCCAAACACTTGTTTACTGACGTGAGCCGCTTCCAGTGTCGCTGCTAAGAATCATTACTTTCATTGTGAAGATCAAGGTGTGTAAATGTAACTCATTCGTACGTTTCTAATCACCAGTTTCGTGATTGTTGCATATCAGGTGTGTATCCATTGACTAAATGAATAGGCATTAGCCTGGCAATAAGCATTAGCATCCGGATTCATTTCATTAGCATTTTCCTATTAAGATGTGTGTATCTGTGAATGCAGCGGAAAAATGCATAAACAGGCTCTCCTCTATGTGGTGGAAGAATCACTTGGATTCTTTCCTTAAATACAAGTACCAAAATTGTAGTTTAAAATAATACTTCAGTAAAACAAGACAAGCATTAAGTCCGCAGCTGAAACTGCTTGTTTTTTCAGAAAAATGGCTCAGGGGTTCATGTCTTCCACTACACTCAATCCTTATTTTATTAGATACAACCTGGTAGTAGAATTGACTTTTTGCCTTCATACTGCCTTTATTCTTCAATGCATACATTTGTAAAGGTCCTCAAAGCATTCCTCAGAGATTTTGGTCCATGCTGAAATGATGGTATCAGGCAGTTGATGCAGATTTCTGGGTATCACTTTCATGATTCCTGTAATTATTTCATTCCACCAAATCACAATAGTGCTCTGCTGGATTTAGATCTGGTGAATGTAGAGGCCTTTTGAGTACAGCCAGCTCGCTGTGTTCAAGAAACCAGCCTGGGATTATATAAGCATTGTGACATGGGGCATTACCTGGCTGAAAGTAGCTCTTACAACATGGCCGTAAAGGACTGCAGTTTAAATGATACTTGATTGGTACAAAGTGTGCCAGGAAAAAAACATCCTCCCCACATCTTTCCACCACCAGCAGCTGAGTTGTTGATACAAGGAAGGAAGCTTTTGTGTTTTTTCTTGCCAAATTTTGACCCCTACCATCTGAGTGCTGGAGCCGAAATCGAGACTCATCAGAGACCAAGAAATGCTTTTCCAGTTTTCTATTGTCCAGTCTTGATGAGCATGCAACCACTGTAGCCTCAGTTTCTTCTTTGTAGCTGATTGGACACATGTTGTAGTCTTTTGCTGCTTTATGCTGGCTATAGTAAGTGTTAAATGTGTACCTGTTTTCTTTTTATCAGCCTAAACCAGCCTAACCATTCTCCTCTGATCTCTTCATCGTCTATTTATTGCTACCAAGAGAACTGCCACTAACTAAGAGATATTTTTGTTTTTGTTTTTCCCTTTTCTGGACATTCATCTGTAGACCGATAGTTAAGGTGAAAATAAGATCACCCATCATCACTTTCCTAGATGTTTAAATCACATTCAAAGTCACATAAATTCTGTTTCTTCCCAATTCTGATGCTTCTAACAACATCGGCCTCTGCCTTCTGTCAGATGAGAAGCAGTCAAACAGGAGAACACGATAAAAGCCAGTGAATGGTTGATACACTACTGAAAGTCCTGTCAAAGGTCCTTTACTATTATGTGAAGTATTTACATTTGATTTGAACTTTATTCACATTAAACCATCTGGCAGTTTAAAAGGGAAAGTCAGTCACATTTTCGTCCCACTTTGCTGTAGATTTGAACATAATTTTGAGAAGAAGAAGGTGAGAATTAATGTGAGTCTTCGTCTGCTCCTGGTATTTCGCTACAAGGTGCATTGAGATAAACAGCTGGTGGTGCTTATCTTCCAGACGGATGTTATTGCTGCTCAAATGCAGGTGTGGAAAATATGGTGTTTCTGCTTGATTCATTCATTAATTTGAGAAATGTTTCCCCATTGGAGGGATCAGGTGGGGGTTTTTTTATGTTGAGTATGTGTCACAGCAACTTTCCCATCAAACCCAAGACTTTTTGAGGGTATTTACTGTTACTGACCGATGGTCTATTGGCAGTAAAGCTGACTTTACTCTTTATCTGTTGCTCAAGAAACACAAGTTCTGCAAAGGCTAAATCTTCAAAGATGACATGGTTTTCTGTTTTTTTATTTGAAGATTCAATTCATTTTACGACCCGTCTAGGGGCCAGGCCATAACACGAGTGAAGCACTCGCTCCCCGAAGACCCAATCAGTGACAGGAAACAAATCCGTTCGTTACAAGGTGATTTATTTACAATGTGATGCAAGAGGAACAACAAAACGGGAGTGTCAACACTTCGGGGTGAACCAAGGCCAAAATAATAAACAAAACGAAGCTAAACTGATTCCCACACACCTAACCTTACCAAAATAAGAGCCAAAACTAAAGACTGCTTGGACGTTGGGAGAAACGTGAGAACCGGCCTTCATTTGATGGGCGTGTCCTCCAGCTGGAACCAGTCACTCTGCAGCTGTATATCCACGCACCAAGCTATTGCCCCGATTTTTAATAACTATTCCCAGAATTTCCCTTAAGTTTTCAGTGTTTTGAGCACAAATTAACTGATGGATGGAAAAGCAAGCTTAAAAAGACTGAAGGTTTTTGCACTGGTCTATAATTTGAGGACAGTGATGCCTCATAGCAAGAAGGTTCCTGTTTCGAATTCCTGACTTGGGCCTTTCCCTATATAGTTTACATGTTCCCCCTGTGTTTTCCTCTGGTAACTTCCTTCCAAAGACTAGAGGCCACTTGGCAACCAACAAACAGAGAAATGGAGACCATTTGCTTTAAAGTAAAAGTGGCACCTTTTGAATCCTGCTGAAAGTAAGCCCTCCAATTCCAGTTTGCACTTTTTTCCAAGTTTCAGTGTGAAGTTGGATAGTATTTGCAGGTATTTGCAGACATTTCTTTATGCAAGCTATGAGCAACTGCAGCAATCTGCTTGTGACCAAAGCAATCACAAAGAATTAGATTTGTTTCACCGTGCAACAGCCAGCCACCACCTGCCAGCATGGCGGTTAATTGGTGACTGTAAATTGGCTGTGGATGTAAGGCAGTTGAAGTGCTTGATGAGCATAGAATACAGGACAGTATGAATGAACGATTAAGATGTGACTTGTAGTCTAAAGCGTTTTGAGTGGTTAGTAAGATGAGAAAAACATTGTATATATACATATATATGCAAGTACTTTTTCTTAAATAAAAACCTTCTTCAGCTTTTAAGTAGTGACAGATGTCAAAGACAGTATTTTTCCTCTGAAACGTAGTGGAGTGTCATAGCATAGGACGGAAATTTTCAATAAAAGTACATGAAACCTGTACTTGAGTTCAATATTTGAGTAAATCTAACAGACACCGTGATGCACAAAGCACAGAGAGATTGAAAGACACACTCACGTGTCCTGCTTGCCAATATGAAATCTGTCTTCCCAGGAGATTCTTCCTGCCTGACAAGTGTAGTCACTGGCAGCTGGTGTTTTATACACACACATCCACACACGCACACACACCCCTTTTGGTTACTGTCTCTCATTATCCTCTGTTCCACCACATAATGGACACACTCCAAATAGAATATTTAGTACAGAAAATGTTTTCACAGGGAAGCGGAGCTTTTGCCCACATACGGCTTGCAGTATTGCCGATGTATTATTGATGTCTTCTTTTTGTTTTTCTCGGGCTTGTCGTTATATTGCTACAACACAACAATAATTGCTCCTATGGGATTTAGCTTGACGTGATTTATTTTTTTGCACTCCAAGATTAACAGCCCGTCTCCAGTCTGGAAGAAGTTGTTTTTGGTTTCTGTAAAAATTGCCAGTTTGCCCTTGCTCACAACAAACTTGTCATCTCAAGTTTGACAGTTAGCAGTTCGTCTGAGTGCCGTATTCAGATTTCCTCCCGTCGTCCCTGCCCATGCATATATTCGGTTCCACGCTAAGATTATGCTGCACCTTTTTATCTTCCAGTTTCATTTTCAACTCTCTGTATCTTGTGCAGAAAAGGGACTTTTGCAGTGGAGGGGCAGACGTGACGGGAAAGTGAAACAGCGGCTTACAACTTGCGCTCAGACGTCTCCTCCGAGTCATTACTCTCACCAGACTTCTCTTAACAAGATCATCTTCTCGTTATTGATTCAGCCCATTGTTTACCACACTGCGCTGGGCAATAACCATGCCTATCACTCTCAACAAACTGATCTGAGAGGATTATGGGAACATCAGCACACCACATCAGTAAATGGTAGGATGATCACGGCGACTGTGAGCTCACTCGCAAATGTGAAATCTTCTCAATCTTAGAATTAAACTCTGGTGTCTGGAGGCATTCAGAGAGGGAAATCCTGCAGATGTTTTAATGATGTTTGCGAGGCTGCTGCTTTCTCTCGCATAATGACCCTTTCAGATATCATAATTTCGATAACGGTCTGAAGCAAGTGAGTGTGCATTTCTAACTTTTCCTCATCAAAGCAGGCCCCTGAAATCCCTGCCTTTTTCTCTGAAGGAGCTGCCCTACATTTCTTGGTCTCCAAAGTGCTTCTTTCTCTGACAGCCACTCCTTTTTCTTGCTCCTCTTTTTCATCTATCAGATTGCCTTTCATTTTCTTCCCCTCCTCGGCCCGCCTCTGTCTGTCACAGCAACCCCTTTCTCTCTATCTCCTTTTTCGCCTTCCTCCAGTCTTTCTGCCTCCCTCGCTCTTCCTAATGTCCCTCTGTCGTTTCCCCTTGGCTTTTTCCTCCTTTATCTTCTCCGCATGCCACCTCCTGGTGCAATTTTGGAGCAAAAAGGGGGCGCAGGAGAGATTCTCTGACCTGGTAAATTGCACCTCATCTTTTGTATTCATGCCAAAGCAATCTCTCCTACAGGGGTGTATTGGTGTGGTCCTCATAGCAGTATCTCTCTCCTCTTCCATTTGGGTGGAGGGTAAAGGGACAAGCAATGGCTGCATCATTGTACAGTCTGTACCAGCGGCAAACAGGCTGATATGGAGCCAATTAAGTAAAAAGTGTGTTGTAACAAGGTGCAACCCGACAGCCTTCACACTCCAGCTCGCTGTTCGGGTCCAGTCTTTCCAGCTCACGGCAGGAAGAGGCGTTTATTGTCTTTTCCAGGTCACCCACACTGGACAAGGTGAGGAACAGGAAGAGGAGGAGGTTTAGGTATTATCGGGGAGAAAAGAATAAGGCAGAAGCAAGGTGCAGCTTTGTTCTCTTCACCTTTTTATGCAGGTGGTGAGGAAAGTTGAGGTTTAATGACACAGAGTCCTGCCTGCGGGGCTGTACAAAAGCTGCAGAGGTGTTTGGGATACAAGGGCATTTTTTGATTGGGGAGGCAGAGAAGTGAGTACAGCCAGAAAAAACGTGTGGGTGGGAGCAATAATAGCATCACCTGTAAAGCAGAACTCACTCCAGTGTGGTTACGTTTTTTTCTCGTTCAACTTTGAGGTAACTTTTGAGGATGGGGTTTATTTGTTTGCAAATCATAATTTGCAACACGAGCGCATCACAAAACCTTAAATTTGTACAACTCCACACAACGCAGAGAGTATCTACTATTTTTCTGCCTTATCATCATTGTAATGAAAGCCTTTGCAAAACAATCACAGCATTTAAAAAGAACATAATCCTCCTGCAAGCACCTTTCTGCCGGATTAGTTTGCAGCATTAACACTTTAATTCTACTTTTCAGTTTGTGGTCACTGAGAAGGAAATGTTTACTTTGCAGAGTTGAAAAATCTTTGCTCATGCCATCATAAAACACTTTGCAATGTTTTGGCATGTGATAATTCCTCAAAGTAATGGATCTATTTCTCAAATGTATTTCTCTGCCCCAATCATATTTCATTGTCTCACTAGAAACAACACGCCCACTCTAATGCAGTTTTTTTAATGCAGCATTGTTAGACGTCCTATTTTGAAGCAGGGAACGCTGACTACTTCACATAAAACATAAATATTGCAGCTTGGCAAAAACTAGACTGGACAGGCATGAAATTTTGAGTATTAAGGGTTTGTTGTAGGTAGTGTAATGCTTTTCTGAGGATTCATCAGTTATTGCATGACCCCAGAAGGGAACTGTTTTCGTTCTCCTAGCTGAGATCATCTTGAAAATACCTTTGAAACACATTTGATAATGCAGGAAAACTACAATTGTGCTATTTTCCGTTTTGAGGAAAGCTCTAAACCTAAGCGATATTCAATTGTGTGATTCAATCATCAAAAAAGTGTAACATTTTTGTGGAGCAGACCCTTGACAAAAAGGAATTCATTGTTTTCCTCCAGGATGAAATTTAAATCATTGTAGCATTGTAAAGACCTGTCATCTGTCTGTTGCTACTCTCTCTAGATACCTCACTGCTGATAAAATAGTAACTTGTAACTTGTGAGAGACACAATTTCAGTTCTTAACTGCTTTATCCGACTGCATCAGTTGACTACCAATTTATCTGTAGCCTTTTTGACACATGATCTCCGGACAACGTCGAGAGAAACGGTCTCAGATGTAGGAAAAGAAAGGAAATGGTTTCAGATGTGTGTCACTACTGGAAACACCAATTTGGTTCAGGTCTGAGTGTTTCCTGGGTAGAGCGTGCAGTTGGCAGCAGACACGACGCCCACTCTTGCCTTTGCTTGAGCTGTTCTCACATACATGCTATTGTCAGTGTTGGGGAGTAACGGAATACATGTACCGCCGTTACGTATTCAGAATACAAAATATGAGTAACTGTATTCCGTTACAGTTACCGTTTAAAAAGGTGGTATTCAGAATACAGTTACTTTGGTGAAATAAATGGAATACACGGCGGTACTTCCTTGTTTCATATTGTCGCGGGTCAGGATTGTTTGGGTTTGTTTGACAGCTACGTTTTGTTGTTCCAGGCGGCAGTGTTACGTTTGCCATGGTTACAGGGTGACGCTCTCTCTCTGCCTGTTTCCTGGGTGAGAGAGCGCTTTTTTGTTGTTGTTGTTGTGCTAAGCTAAAAGGCAGAATGCTACAGGCATAGCTCTAAAGAATGTAGCCTGATGGGCAGTGTAGTCCGTGCTGCAGGGAGAATGGACTGTCATACACGTTATGTGTCTGTGAGCGAGGGAGGGAGAGAAAGGAAAAGTCCGAGCTGTCACGGAGCAAAAACGGGAGCTGGAAGCATGTAAATATAATAATAACCACTGCAGCCAAGAAGAGTGCCTGACGAGCCCATTTGTAAGTAAGCTATTAAGACTCAACTGTACACTGTGTTCGTGTTTTCCTCCGGAAACAATAAGTTCCGTTGGAGCAGCCTTTCAACGCCTCTCTCTGTCTCCCGCAAGCAAAGTTGACCCAGACAACAAAGTAAAGCTAGTTTTCGGCTACCAGCCCGACACTAACCCGACGTATTAGCCAGAGGTCCCTTTACTACGTTTCGGACCTTCAGTAACAGTAATAAATCACAGCAATAGTACATTCACGTAGTTGTAAACAGCATGATAATATATTAAGTATTCCATAGTATTCAGAATACGTTACTCTCATTGAGTAACGTAACGGAATACGTTACAGAATACATTTTGGGGCATGTATTCAGTATTCTGTAGTGGAATACATTTTAAAAGTAACCTTCCCAACACTGGCTATTGTGAGCTAGCTTGTTACAAGGTTTAATATCTGATCTGACTGTATCGGACATTTGCATTCTCACATGCACCTCTGTCAGGTCACATCCAGACAAGCTTGTGTGTGTATGGCAGCTCTAATGCACACTCACGATTAGATGAAAGTTCATCTTCTTTTAGTTGTAATGTTTAATGTGTCGGGATATAAAAATCATCAAAAATCATTTGCTCCTCAGCAGGTCTTAAAATTAGGAAAATAAACCCTAACCTTCGGATGAACTACAAAACATGACATATTACATCGTGTCATTATTTATTTATGAAGAAATGAGCCAAGATGCAGAAACAGGGTGTGAAAAATTCAGCACACTTGTGACTCAGTCGCTTTTAGAACTACCTTTAGCTGCAATTAATTTTCGGTATGATTTTATCAGCCTCTCACTTCATTGTGAAGGAATTTGGCCTAATCTTCTTTATAACGTTGCCTCTGTTCGTTGAGATTTGCAGGTATTCTTTTATCCACAGGCCCCTTAAGGTCCTGTCACAGCATTTCATTCAGGCTGACGTCTGGACTTTGACAGAAACATTGCAACATCTTGATACTTTCTTTTTTTAGCTATTCTGTTGTACACTACTAGAAAAAACAAGATCTCAAATCAGAACTCAGTGGGAAAAATAATAATACTGGGCAACATCTGTACTGATGGACTGGGTGATGGGTAGAAATGAAAGGATGGCCCCAGATGCTTGCATGCCTGTTTAACAGTGTTGGGGCATGCTCCTAGGTGATGGATAGTGTCCTGGAGAATCTCCTCCCAGATCTGGAGCAGGGCCTCACTGAGCTCCTGGACAGTCTGATGTGCAAGTTGGCAGAGTTAGATGGACCGACACATAATGTCCCAGAGGTGTTCTTTGGATTCAGAGCAGGCGAGCGTTGGGGCCCCTGCCTGGAACTGACTGCATACTCTTGCCACATAATGTCTCATTAAAAAGTGCTCTTTTAATTTCTTTATCAGAGAGGATTTGCTGCTGTAGATATTTTCCTGTTGCATTTAGGGCTGTGCGATATGACCAAAATCTCATATCCCGATATAAGAATTCTATCGTCCGATAACGATATAAATCACAAAAATGTAACATTTTCTGTAAATGTCTCGTCTTGCGGGAAGTGTTTCCAGCTGCGCGTCATGTAGCTGGAGTCGAGTGTTTTAACCGATGCATGAAACTATACATTTTTAGACATAAGTTGTAACGGCAGCCGTTTTCTTTGTGGGTATTTATTACACGGCGTGCTGCGGGTAAAAGCCTGTTCTAACGTTTTAGTCTAAGGTTTATTTTTTTAACACCTGGCGGCTCTTTTTTACTTCTCATACGTAAATAATCTGCTCTTTCACGTGATTCAGTTTATTTTGAAAAGTCTCAACAGGATCTTGAGCTTTATTGTGAAAGTTTTATGTGGAACATAAACAAGCGGACATGCGATGCTGTTACCGTCGTTGTTTCTAACGACAACGCATAAAAACAGGTGCTTGTCCGTCCGTAGTGTGGTTATATAAAATATAAGAGAAAGAGAGAACTTTAAGAAATTAATATAGCCACTACAGTGACCATCAAAACGATGAAAAAAATATTGCCATAAACAGTTTATTTTGCGACACCACAAAACAAACGATAATAATAATAATAATAATAATAATAATAATAATAATAATAATGCATTGGGTTTATATAGCGCTTTTCAAGGCACCCAAAGCGCTTTGCAATGCCATTATTCATTCACTCTCACATTCATACACTGGTGGAGGCAAGCTACGGTTGTAGCCACAGATAGCGTAAGAAGAAACGATAGACGTTTTTATATCGTCATCCGATATATATCGTTATATCGAACAGCCCTAGTTGCATTACCTTGTTTCAGTCGAGCTTTAGTCTCACATTTGACTCTAGAATACTTTGCTATACAGAGGACTTCTTGGTTGGCTCAATGACAGCAAGGTGTCCAGGTCCCATAGCTGCAAAACAAGCCCAAATCACCCCTTCACCACTCCGGAAAACAGTTTGTATGAGGTGTTTGTGCTGATAGACTGTCTTTGCCCTTAGCCAAATGGGCATTATGGCCAGACTTCTTCACTTTGGTTTCACTGGGTTTTTTTTTTTCAGTGACTCTAAGCATTACACAGTCTGACCTTGAGGTGAATTTGTTTGGAGACCGATGACTGTCTTAAATGTTTTCCCACTTGTGAATAATCGTTCTCATTGTAGAATGACAGACTTCAAACTGTTTGGAAATTGCCTTATAACCTTTCCCAGACTGATGGGCAGCAACAATTGCTTCTTTAAGATCACTGTTGATGTCTTTGCTCCTTGGCATTTTGTTACCGCACATCTAAATGCAATAGAGTTGTTCAACACTTGCAGATGATCAATTAATTAAGTGCATTTCATTAGCAGTAGCTGGCTGCTACTTACTCTTTTAATTCCTGTGGAATCAGTGAGGGTACACTTAGTTTCCCACATGCTGCTTTTGCATTTTGGCTTAATTTTTGTTAAATTAATAATAACATAGTGGAATGTGTCTGATGTTTTGCAGTTCATCTTATGCTGTATTTACCTCATTTTAAGAGCTACAGAGGACCTTTTTATCTTTATTATGTCCTGATAAATTTAAACCTTAAAACTGGCAGAAGGGTGTCTTTTCTTTTTACTATGAATGTATAATTTTAATGTTTCTGTCTAACCCACTATTTCTTCCAAATTCAGTCTTTTCTGTCATCTGCCATTTTTACAAATTTAAAACAGCACAAGGTTCTGATTTTCACTTGCTGGGCTATTGAGCTGTGGGTTCAGTAGTTCAATTTGTGAGTCTGAAGTATTTTTGTTCCTGAACTTGATTTTTAGAAAGCAGCTGCTGCTGTTGTTTAAAAGTGCTACTGAAGTATTTTGCTGCTGTTGGTGTTTGCGTGACTTAGAATGATGTCCTCTAAATTGTTGCATCCCTACCCTACAGCCGTACACGTTTACGGTTACTTTGATCGCAAACACGCACGTTAAATCTCTGCTCTGTAGACACTGTAAGTGTTGAATGCCCCCCCGCCCATCCCAACACATACACACACCACACAGTAAAGGGCTCTCTTTACACTACTGCGTGCTTTGAAGATCAGAGCTCCGCCACCGGTGCCTTCTATTCTTCAAACACTCTCGATGATATCAGCTTTCATTTCAACTAGTACTCCTCTAACAAGATCATCAGCCACGTCACTTATCCAAAAAAAAAACACTCTCAGCCTCCATCAGTGAATTTTCATTACTCTCTTTTTAGGTCAGATGTTGGGTTTTTTTTTTTTTCTGGAGTAGATAATTGCCCTCCATCAAAGGCGTCTTCTTTAAAGATCAACACTGAAAACTCTGCCCTAATTAAGACTAGAGCATCAGAGCCACAGGAGCTGTCAACCTGGAGTATGACTGCTGACCGCCGGATTCCCTAATTGCTCCTGTTTCGTTATCCACTCTCTCCTCCTCTTCCTCCTCCTCCTCCCGTCTTCATTAGTCCTCGGCTTACTTCCCACCTCGGCTCTCCCTAATGACTGGTCAAACGTGCAAGCCAGACAAACAGCTCCAAACAAGCCCTCCTACATCGACTCTGCCCTGCAGCTCTCAACCTGCTGGAGTGTCTCTTTTTTCCCAGTGTATGTGTGTCAGCGCACATCAGCACAATAGAAGCAGGTTTGATTTTTTTTTTTTTCCCCCTCTGAATACACAGCCTTTACCGACATAACTGAATTCGTTGTTTTCCACTCTGCCGTTGCCTGCAGCTGTTGAGATTTTACTCTAATTGGTAACTGCAGCCGTACCGCCCCTCTAGTCCGCTCCTCCTTTGCTCCTACAGCCTCTAATTGGTGTTTTGTTTCTCTGTTCGCTTATGCTCTGTTCACTCACTCTTTTATGCTCACCATCCCTATTTAAAATAAAAAAAAAAAGGTTTATTTATCCTCCCAATTTCTCCTTCCATTTCTGCCCTCATCGGTTTCTCCTTCTAATCATCCCATATCATAAATTGCACATTTTGCTGCTCGCAGCAGGAACAAGCTTTGAAATGAAGCAAATTTTAGGGTATTTTTCTTGTTGGTTATCAGATTTATTCATTTATTTTAGGCCTTTTTCATGGGCTATTTTAATGAATGATAAAATTATGTATTATCATTTGTTGTATACACTGGATTAATCCCAGTGAGATTTATTATTTCTTTAGCCCAGAACAACTGACCTCAGATGGCTTTTTTCTATTTGTTTTGCTTGGAAGATTATTTGTAATGGTTTGTTTCTGCTGCATATTTAGCCATGGCTGCACAGATTCCAGTGTCATTTTGACTTTCGGTCTCACATAACTATTTTACCATCTAGTGAAAGATTTTTTCTTCAGTGTTTTCCTTGCTATGACTGTAATTGGACTGGTTTTTATATAGTGCTTTTCTTTTCTACTTTGATTTCCCTAGTCTAGCTATCATTCACATACATTCAATAATTATACAGGCTACACAGATACATGCAATAGGTCTAGGATGCCAGCCTGGTTCTGCTGGAGGTTTCTTCCTGTTAAAAGGGAGTTTTTTCCTCCTGTTGCTAAAGCGTTTGCTTATAGGGGGTCATATAATTGTTGGTGTTTTCTCTCTGTATTATTGTAGGGTCTTTGCCTTATAATATATAACACCTTGAGGTGACACTTGTTGCCAAGCATACTTTGATATGCAGATTGAAGCAGTCAGGTATTGAGCCCCACCTCCCTACAGCATCGTTACCAAATCAGTGTTTCAATTTCTCAATTATTCAAATTGTGATAAATATGAGCAAAACCCCTAGCAGGTCTTATTACTTTAATTGGTAACTGTTAGTTAAAATGTAAAAAAAGAAATGTGCTATTCATAAGCAATGTTGGCAAAATCATTGTCAGAGCCCTATGATACTAGTGTTAGCAGAGCTTCTATACAGAGGACTTGATTTCCTATTAATTCTATTACTTCCTATTCATTTCCATTCATTTCCAGTTTCCTATTATTCCTGTTTTATTGGAATTGGCTTCAGTTCACCGGGAAACTCAGGAGGTAGTTCTCAATGAAAAAGAGAGAATGGAGCTAAATGGCTAAAATAATTATTTTCCCACTCACAGCAAAATATTTATTTTAGCTTATTCAGCAATATTACTCATTAATTATCAGAACTGCAATAAAACAGTCGAGACTTGTATTTGTTTTTCTTTCAGAAATGTGCTGACATTCTGCCAGTTTGTGCTGATTAAAATTACAGCAGGACACTCGGTGGCTGGCCCTCTCTAAACAATAACTATAACAATACATTAGGAGCATGTAGTATATTCCAGCTGGCTGTGGTGACCAGTAATGTGAAATCAGTTTTTATGACCTGCAGTTGTGTTTTAAAGTGACTGAATATGCGTTTGTGATGTCACTTATGGATGGGTCAGTAGTTGGCTCCCTGGTCTTCTGTAAATGAAGCTTTCTATGATGTATCTAACTTTTTTTTTTTTCGTGGTAACCTAAACCAGTATTAGTTTTGGAATAAATGTGAAACTGGCAAAATTCAGTATGTGTACCAGCTACACACCGTCTAGCTTCAAATACTGACTTTCTTGATCCTCAGGAGTAAAAACACTCATATATGTTGCTTGAGGAATGCTTATGTGGGTCGGTAGGACGAAAGCAAGTGCTATGACTCTTTAGGTGGTAGACTTGGCATGGCCAAAATAATCACATGCACAGATAAATATTTCGCATCTGATGGGGGCAGGACCAAATTATAGCTTCAGACAGCTGGTTTTGCTTCTACTGGCTCTGTAACGCCTTCCTTAATGTCTGTAATGTCTTTAAATTTTGCACAGCTACAGGCTGTGTCTCTCTCACCCCTGTGACACTACAATATAAAATATGACCCATCAGTCATTAATGAGCCATGGAAGACAGAAGTCACTTTCACAGTCTACATTAGCAGGATGGCATGCAAAAAAGAGATTTAAATTGACGTCATAATTTCCCCTTCGGCTCTTTTCTAAGAAGGCCTCATGAGCATTTTTGCCTCAAGCTAATATTAAAGTCTGACTGTTGTAGAACGCTTTCCTCTGAGGAGGCTATAGAAAACAAAGGGATCTTTGACAAGCCTAAAGGTCAGCCTGGAGGAGGCTAAAAAGGCTCTGCTCTGTTGTAGCATCTCTGGGCAATACCAGACAGCCAGACAGCATCCCGCTGGGCTGGATGATTGCTGCCTCTCATTGCTCACATTTACCGGCCATATCTTCCATTTCGCATCCTTGAAGTCCCCGCATCCTCGCTAAGCCCTCGCTCGCCCCCCAACCCCCTTCCCATCGCATTCATGCACATGAAATCAATAACAACACTTGAATGCTATTTCTCCGCTCTGAGAGGGAATGGCATACGTCAGGCGTAATGGTTCAGTGCAGTGTAAGTATTCCTCAAGGGACAGAGCTGAGCAGGGGGATGGTGGAAGGGAGTCGGGTGAGGAATTAAAGCTGATTTCATGCCCCCTTAAGACCCATGTGAGTTTTAACCACCAATTATTGCCTGTGTTACCCATGGGCAGCCAGGGGCTGTGAGTGCTGACCACGAAGCCAATCAGGGTAGCTGCGCCGCACAGTCTTTTTCAACAACAATCACACCGTAATCATAAGTGATTATATGAGTCCACCGCGGCTTGTATTCCTCTTTCTATTTAATTATATTCTCTTATATATACTTTGCAAATGCCACTCAATAATGCCAGCCTTCTGACTCACACACAAGATCAAAAGGACATTAATATGACAAGAAATATATCTTGAATGGCAAACATCATGTTTATTCAGTTCAACACCAGACCGTAATGGCCCCCAAATACCCACCCAGCTATTCCGTTTCCTTCTTCACGCCTCCCCAGGTGGTCTGGAGCTGAACTGCTTCTCTCTTTCATCACCTCCACCATCCCTCAAAGTTAATCCCCCACCCAGCTCTGACAGCCATGTTTTCTTCGGGTCAGGTAGTCAGGCGGGTTGTGTGGTGTGGAGGTACTGATGGCTCCTGCAGCCCCGTGAAGGACAGGCTCGGTGGAAGCGGAGTGTTCAGATGCAGACAGAATGAGGAAACCGAGGAGGGCGGCCTCCTCGCTCTGGGTTGTCGCTCCGGCAGGTTGAGCACAGATCAGACAGTGACTGGCTGTTGTCTGTGTGCATGTTGTTGTTTTTGTTCCTTTACTAGGACACTGTGGATGGATGGGCTTTAAAAAAAAACACGGCAGGTTCACGGCAAGTCCCACAAGTGGGACAAGGTTATCCTTCATCTCTCTGAGAAAAACCTTACTATAAAATAAAAATAAAAAAACCTTTTATACGTGAGATGATTTTAAATGGAAGTTATTTATGCTGGAATAGTTTTATCCTTTTTTATGGGTTGTTTTAGATTTAAACTTTCACCAAATACGATTAGAATCTGTTTTGCAAAAATAACCATTACTAAATAATCAGTAGTTAGTTGCAAACCTTGAGTTTCCTTGAAATAATACATAGATAAAAATTCTTTATTGTTGCTTAGTCATTGCATTGGCTTAAAAAATCTAAACAAGCTCTCAGGATGTCATGAAGGTTTAATATAAGAGAGGTTGAGCTCTAAACTTCTCTGTTATGTCCTCTTCTGCAGACATCATCACCTGCAGGGCTTAATTTGTCCCAGATCCTGCTAGAATAGGAGCTGGTGCCTCCCAGACTGGGACCGGCACTTATTTCACTGGATCCAGCACCTCACTTGTCACTAATGAAATCTACCTGGAGAGAACTGGTAAAATGTCAAACAGAAAATCAGATTTCTTCAAACCATTAGATTGGCTTGATTCTCAGCAGGCCAAAGTCATTTTGGCAGTTCAGACGGCATGGCTATAATTGCCAGCACGTTCTTCTTTCAAGGGCATCAAATATTGCAGTTTTGCCAAAGCCGCTGGCGTCTCAGAGATATGCGCAAGGTGTCCTTTGGCTTCGATACCTTGCCAGTATTTGACACCCTGAGGATGAGGACAGGTTCTAATAGCTGCAGCACAGCAGGTAGCAAAAGCAGTGCTGCAGAGAGGGAACGACAGGAAAGTGAAGGTCAACTAGAGGGAGCTGCGAACTGTAAACAACTGCTCATTGTGAAAGTTGAGACTATTAAATGTAAATAATAATGATTTGTTTGCTGATGTTTTTTCTTGTGTAAGTGTCTGAAAAGTAGTTTTTAGGAAAATCCCTGATGTATCAGTGTTACTGTAAAGCCCGGACAATATAAAAGAAAAAAAAAAGCCAACAATCATGCGATGCTCTATGCGCAAGCACCAGGCGATGATGTGAAGAAAAAACTCCTTTTGTAAAAGGAAGAGACCTCTGGCAGAACCAGGCTCAGTGAGAGGCAGTCATCTGCTCTGACTGGTTGGGTAGAGTGAGGGGAAAGAGGAGAGAAGAAAGAGAGGATAGGGACAGACAACAAAACACAGACTGTGTGAGAGATGAGATCAAATTTAACAACATACAGCTGTGGTGTATAAACACCTGGGGAGTGAAAAGAGGTGAGTGGAAAAGAAATGCAGAGGGTATCGCAGGAAGACCCCCAGCAGCCTGAGCCTATAGCATGATAAGTAAGGGATGCTTCAGGGTCAACTGATTCCAGCCCTAACTGTATGCTTTATCAAAAAGGAAAGTTTTAAGTCTAATCTTAGGAGTAGAGAGAGTGTCTGTCTCCCAAAGCCAGAACTGCTTCCGCAGGAGTGCGGGCTGGTAGCTGAAGGCTCTGCCTCTCATTCTACTTTTGGAAACTCAAAGAGTCACAAGTAAGCCTACAGACTGAGGTGGTTCCTTTAAAGGTTTATTAGAGAACTGATGTAAGTGAAACAACAAAAAAGCATCGGCAGGTCATGTTCAGCTATGAAGACGAACATTTTAGACTTTTAAAAAATCTTTCTTTGTGTGTGAAATGCTACCTTTTTTAATGAAATTGTGTGAGATGTTAAGAGGCCCCAGATACACACTGCTTTTGAGTAACAGTCAGGAGCCAAGAGTTTAGTGTTTACCAGTGTTTTGCAGTTTTTAAAATTATTGTACTCCCAACTGCCACAAAAGCAAAGCCACTGACAGATGAAGTGAATAACATTACAATTTTCTGCTGGTAAAGCTTTACTGCTGGTATGTAAATGGTGCTTTGACACACAACACCTACTCAAAGATTGTTAAAGGCCAAGAAGGCCCTCCCTCCCATGCCCACTGGACTGAAAGGATTTGTCACCAGCGCTACAAACCACTGGAAATCGCCATAACTCCCAGAGGTGCCTCGGTGATTTTGTGGCAAGAGGGGGACCTACACAGTATTAGTCAGCTGGTTTTATTGTAATAGCTGATTGGTGAATGACTACTGGCTTAAAAGTAGACTATTTTCCTTTAAATTGTGCTGGAGGAAAATATGAAGTACCATTGAAATTGGATAAAATTACCTTTCACTCCCTAAAGAACTGCACAGTTTGTCGTATACCTACTGCAGAACGACTCCTCCCAGCCTTTATATCAAATCACCCTTTTATAGAGAAACTGTGGCTCAGTGGAATAGTTTTTTTTTATTCTGCTGAATTATCTCAAAAATAAAAAGATTCCTGGAAAAATCAGAAAAGCTTTTAATCAGAGCAGCTAGACTGTTTTATGGTACAGCAGAAAATACTTTTTCTGATTTTTTTCCCCTCATCTGTGTCTTTTTCCCACTGCTGGTAAGACAAAACATAATCAGGATTGGGAAATTCACTGAGTTGCATTATTGATCACAGCTTTGATCAGGTGTTGTAACCAGAGACTGATAAAAGAAAGAAAAACTCTTAACACTCAGAGTTTAAATGTAGCATATCTTTTAATTATGTTCAAAGGCATTTTGTTCAGTAAGGAGGAACAAAGGCAGCGATTTCAAAGACATAAATGATAGATGTGTCTTGAATTATAAACCATTTGTTGCATGAATCTTTAAATGGAGTTCGAATTTCAGGAGGGTTTCGAGGATAAATTAGATGTGAAAGATATTTTCGGTTCTTTGGAGTCAGCAGGCGCTCGCGTCCCATCTCGAGGTAAACCACAGTTTACCTGGACTTTATCGCCTCAACCCAGAACCACCATATTGGATGGGTCACGTAATTCCGGCTGGAATGGAGAACCTCGTCCAGAGCATGCAGCTTATTTCTTAGTAATAGCCTGACCGAGCTCCCCAAAGAGGCCAATTCTGGCCAGCAAGGCCCACTTAAATGCTCCGTGAGACAGAGGAGGAGAGAATAAGGTCTGTGGAGCCACTTAAAAGCCCCTGGGTAAAAATGGGATTTCTGACCTGCTCCGCTGGTGTCGCAGCTCTTCAGCCAGATTAGCTGTCAAAGCTCTGCCAGGTGGGAGAGGAAGGGCCAGGGGAAGACGGGAGGAACTGATGGATGCTGGTGCTGTTCTTGGTGATGATGTAGACCACCAGGACCTCATTAGCTCAACATTTCATCAAACACAGTGGCACCAGCATGGCTCTCTGTGCCTCCATCCATCTCTCTCTTGGCCCTCTTTCTCTCCCTCCTTTACATATCCTTGATTTCCGTACCTCTTCTGTGGTCCTCTTTTCGTTCCTGCCTCTTTTCCATCTTTCTGTCACCTCCCCCCCCCCCTTTTTTTTTTCTCCCTGCACCTTAAGGTCTCATTAAACAGATGAGCCCGCTCCGCCACTAATCTGCCACTAAGTCAAAGTCGGCAGATGACGACGATAATGGCACATCTTCCTCCACCCCCGCTCCACCCCCACACATATCAGGCTATTATCATTTGTTCTTGTTAATGCCAAGAAAATGTAAATTTGTTATGGCTATAAGAGTGTAAATAACTACCACACGTATCAGCTGGGGTGATATTTCAGGGCACATTAGAGGGCTCTGCAGGGCTGGTTTGCATATCATTGATTTTCAGTGCAGTGGTGTGTGTCTGTGTATGTGTGGCAGTGCGAGGGGAATCACAGACATGCCCACACATACATGCAAAGCATATGTGCAGCAGCTTCATACATACCAACAACATGCAGGGCAGCTTTACATATATAAATAGGGCTATGCAAATGATTTATGTGCATGCCGTAGTGAAAAAGAGGTCACACTTACATCAGCGAGCCGTGGTGTTGTATGTTTTTAGTCATAGACACAGATGTAATTTAAAATGAACAAGAGACCTATTCATTCGCTATTCATTAATTACTTATTTTCCTTATTCTCTGTCATATACTGTTACGGGGATGGATATTAGTATAACACATGGCCAAAGTTTCAAATATTAAAGCCAGTTTTGACACCCTTCGCCATCCTTCCTTTATCAGAATTAAGCTGGCGTAAAGGGAGGGCAAGGGAGCTTGTTTATTTTATGCTGCACCATGGCTCAGCATAAAGTAAAATTTAAAAAAAATGCTTCTAACTGTGAATTGTGAAAAGCAGCTGTATTAGAGTCCAAGAATACAAGCCTGGAAATGAACATAATCGGCTGCTTTAATAATAGAGCAAAAGAAAAAAGGAGCTCTGCTGTGGCAGCTCATATATGGACAGGAGCAAGAAGAAAAACACCATCTACAAAGTAGAAATGAATTCAAATAAATATGTTCATGTTGTAAATACCCTCATGTTCATCAGGCAAAAGCAGTATTTATGCTATCCTTACAGCTGTCAGTATAATGATGAATATTGTTGTGATAGTCTGTGTTTCTATTGACATGGTTGTCCTGTGTGCTGTATTTTATTAACAATATAATGTTTTGTGAGTTTCCCATAAAGTATTGCAGGTGAATTTTCTGCATCTTGGTGTTGGTTTTGGAGGTAAACACACATTTTTCTGTTGTGTGGGAGTGAGAGAAAGATTTAAGGTGAATCCTTTATAAGACCCCGGGGTTTCTACCAATCGCAAAGCAATATGACAAGCTACATATACCCAGGAGGCTCTGTCGCTACCCATTTGTCAACAAAGCATTTTCTGCCTCAAACACATTGTGAAGCTTTTTACCAAAGTTCCCCTAGGTGTGCATTTCTGTCTGCTTTGCATTTCTCTGTATAAACCAAGGCTAAACAGAACTTCACAGCGTTTTTGACTTGTGGAAAAAAGAGTTTGTAGACTTTCAAACAAATAACTGCAGAAAACTAACAGAGAAATTCTGCTGCTGTGCTTCAGGGGTATTCACGGAAGGATGTGGAAGCCAAATATTGTGAGAAAGTTCATGTTTGCTTACTTCCTGTTTTTTTTTTTCTTCTTCTTCTTCTTTGCCCTCTTCTCTCACTCAGCCTCTCAGGATGCACTGCCACACCTGCGCCCTGGTGACTAGCTCAGGTCACCTCATTGGAGGCGGTCGGGGTGAAGAGATCGACCGAGCCGAGTGCGTGATCCGCATGAACGACGCTCCCACCGCCAGAGGTTACGCCCGTGACGTCGGTCGCCGCACCTCCCTGCGTGTCATAGCACACTCCAGCATGCAGCGGGTCTTGCGGAGTCGCAACGAACTGCTCAACGCCAGCCAGGACACAGTATTTATCTTCTGGGGCCCTAGCAATTACATGAGGCATGATGGGAAGGGCCTAGTGTACAACAACCTGAGGCTCATGAAAGAGGTGCTGCCCAAGCTCAAAGTCTACATGATCTCCTGGCAGAAGATGCTGCAGTTTGATGAACTCTTCAAGAAGGAGACCGGCAAGGACAGGTGAGGGCGTCACTGCATCAGAATCCATCATCATCAGAAGTCTAATAATAGTTCAGCTAAAGCTATAATTTAATTAATATTTAATCAGTTTTATAAAGTTTTAATCATTCTGCCCTTAAACAAACTTAACAGGTTGATTTTTATAGTTTGTACAAATGCGTTACTATCTGATCAGTCAAACATTCACATGTCACTTTCTCTGTGGAAATCAACCATATGCCACTAGGCTGTAGTCCCTCCCACATACTGTATCGAAAGCAAGGAAAGATTTTCAGTCACTACCAATTTCATTCACTTGTGTGATTCATCTGACCTTCAGGGCAGCACAGTCAATACTTTTCAAGCTACAAGTTTCACAGCTTCTTCAGCTATTACATCAGCAGAAAATTCAGCCATATTTCTCTTGTGAATTTGTCCAAAACTTTTCCAACGCATATTGCACAAAGATTAGTAAATTGGTGAATTTGGTGCAAGACTTATCGACAGCGAATGCTTTACAATGAGCTCATGTTACTGATAATGATGCTGGAATAGTGTTGCATTTTTGTTATGTGGAGTTTTTGCATTGCAAGAATGCATGCGGGACCAAAGATATGTTAACTTCGGCTTCTCTTGTTTGTCTGTGCTGTTGTTGGTCCTTTAGTTGGGCTTATGTAAAAGACAAAACTCACAGTGCAAAGAACATCTTGTAATGGAGTGAAACCAAATGCTTAAAACTGTCCTCTGCAGCCATCGTTTGCTCTTCTCAGCCATCTTTCTTTGATCTTTGTTGTCTTTTATTTTGAACCCTTCTCCGATTTTTCCGTTTTCTGTTCAAGCGAACTTTTTATCCAATCAGATTTCAACCTACACATAACATTTGAGTCACAGACAATGCTGTTTGAGGACTATAAACACGTCTTGGTTGAACTTCCACAATCCTTATTTTTGTGTAGGCTGAGAAACAAAAGTGGGACCATAAATCTGGCCCGATCCCATTCAGAGCACATAGTCTATAGTAACTATACCATATGCCTTCTCCCAAATAGTCTCTTTTATTCCAGCACCGTATGAAAGTCAGCTTGTTTTGTGTTGTAAAAGCGTATTTGTCTGTCAAACCATGGCTATGCATTTAGTAATACAGTACATACCATGCTTGCAGGAAACCCTTAAACTAAATGGACAAGAGTAGGTGGTTGCAAAGCATGCCTCTGCATTCATAATCCGTGTTGTGTTTGAAAAACAGACTTTAGCAAGTAAACCTGGATGTCATGGAAACATGAACGTGCAAGTTTCTCGCATAAAGAAGTCTCAGATATTGTAATTTATTTCCAAAACTACTTGAATGCGTCTCAGAGGGATCTACTTTAAAGTAGTAAAGAAAGGAATGTAAGTGACAAAACAAGCTTTCACTTTCTTTTGTGTGGTGTCCTAATGGCTTCCTAAAAATTACCCCGAGTTTCAGTTGCAAAATGAACAGTGTTAAAGGACTCCGTTTTAATGAGTCGGAGATGAGTTCTCAGCCCTGTGGCCATTAACTCTTAATGAAAACCCACCCATACAAACACTGTTTGTGTCTCCGTCGCTTTATCTGAGCCTTTGTTTGGGGTGCCATCGGAGATTGAATCTGACTTCAGCTTAAGATAGATGCTGTGGGGGAAATCGCCGAGCAGAGGATTTGGTGAATGGCTCAGACATCAATCCTTCAGAATCTGTGCCTACAATCATGGTAAATGTTTACAGTGAGCAGGCTTTCTCTGTTATTGTTCGTATTTACAGTTTCTCATCCTTTCTAGCACCAGGCATTAACATCAGTGAGAATTATTCGAGGTCCTTTCTGCTCCATGGAGCGTGGAAGCAGAGAGAAATAAAGCCTTAATATATTAGTGTTATATCTTTGTAATGCTTGAGATAAAAATTTACCAGAAGCTCTGTGCATGCAAAATGTCCCGTACCTTTATGAAGCAATATTTTATCTAATTTGGAAAATGAATCCCGTGTTCTTTAAGAACTGGGAGCCTGTGGACGCAGCATTAAAAGCAGAGTTTCTGGGTAATCAACCGTGCAATCGGCAACCCTGCAAGCTTAATTGTAATTATAGGTTATGCCTTTTCAGTAAAGAGAACTAATATGGTGTAGGATGATGCCACATCCTGCAGTTTTTAATAACACATACAGAAGAGAGAAGGGAAGCAGGTGTCCCTCTGCATCCTTTCTGGTAAATTGCTAGAATGAGCCTTAACTGGTGATTAGAGTCAAATTAGCTTTTGAAATAACTTTTTTCTCCCTTGTCTGTGTTTTCTGTTCCCATGATGCTTTGTTGTAATTGTTAACAGCCCAACTGTGGTTTCTGCTGAAGCTAGCTGCAGTGTAAAATATGATGATTTGAGATAGGTCAGTTATCAAAAAGATCTAGGTTGAATCCCTTTAACAGTGCGTCTTACATCAAACCTTGGCAGTCGTATTGAAGCGTGCTTTGATGGCTTATGAACATTGGTTAAAAATAGGAAAAGAGAAAAGCCACAGCAGGGCAGCTGTGCATCAGAGAGCAAGGAGACAGCTGGAACAGTGGACAAATTACATAGCTGTGAAGAACAGCTGACAGGGACTCATTTATAAAACTGACTTTTGATCAGTTTTGATCTTAAGCAGGATTTACAGTAAGCAGAAGCAAAACTTAACTTTGAGTTTATTTTAAAGCAACGTTTTGACTTGTAATACGTTTTCTGCAGGTTATGTAGAGGTGTTTCAGTTTGGGTTGTAAACACGGTCTGCGGTGACCTTTGTAGTTCTGTCCTTCTGCTCAACTCCCCTTGTTCTACTGCAACATTACGCTGGTTCCCAAAACAAAATAAAAGGGTCTGCTGCAAGAAATCTGCCAGTGATTGGCAGATGAAGCCTGCAGATCTGTCCACAGTGTTTTTATTCCCATGGAAATTACCTAACATTGTGTAATTACACAATTCTACACACTTCTACATAATGTTACATACTTTGAAATAAAAAAGTTGAACCCTAGAGTGTTATTGGGAGATATTATTGGTTATGTTATTTTTGTGACTTTTAAAAAAAATTCTATGTTGCTAATCAAGGTCATGGAAGTTACCCTCAATGGTTCCTCAGTTATTTAAAGTAAAATATTTTCTACAAAGTGTATTTGTCAAAGATGTAAGAAAAACTTATAAACTCAAAGGAACATTTTTAATGACTGACAATGCTCACAAATGTAACACAAATATAAAAGTACAGTCCTGTCCAGTCGTCTAGGCAACCACTTCATGTCACTTGGTGAAATTTAATTCATAAACTTGATTGAGCATGTGTATACACCTAAGTATAGGTTGTGCTATCCTAAAGCATGGTATTTGACGGGCTGACACAACAACAGTCTCCGTCTTTCCATAAAAGAGCAGAGCAGGCAGCTGCAAAAGAAAAGAGTGCATTTTAACAGTAACAGTGTTTCCACACAAAAAACATTATAGATATAAATTGTAAATATAACAAGAAGTAATTAAATCAAAACTAAGTAAGTCACAGATTTCAAATTACTAAATCAATTAGCAGTAATAAGACTCACAGTAAAATTAATATCAATATATGCAATTTAAGTCTAATAAAAACTGTTATAAGGTCATAAAACTGAGGAAAATCAGAAATACCTCTAAGTGTGGCTTATTAAATGCATCTGATGTATGTCTGAAAATTGACTTGCCAGTTTTAGGTGAAGATACGGTCCCACCACTTTTCATGTCATAAAGTTTCACTAATTTCTAGAAATACTACAAAAATATCATATGTCAAAAAATTAGAACAACTGTGCAGCCACAAAAGCTGTGACTTTCATTAATTTACCACTGTTACTTTCGATGTTATGGTCAGTGATGTAAGAGTAGATGGGGTGAAAAATAAAATTTCCTAAATTCCAGAAGAACACTGAAGTTTGAAATGCTCCAGGGAACTTCAGATTGTTAAGATGCATTTATGTCACTACCTGTCACATCACCTGATTTTTGCAGAGAAGTCCATATAGTTCTACAGCCACAGAGAGGTTTGGGGAGGACAATTTTGATGTCTTTCAAAGTTACCATATAGGGTTCTCTGCCAGATAAAGCCTATAGAAATCAACAAGGCTATCTGCTACAGTGACGATATAATCCTAAGTCTTTATCCTTGTTTGCCAACCAAAGATGTGTTGTCCTTCATTGCCAGCATTTGATCTACCAAGAAGTTGGGTGTTCTCCCTCGATGGTGTCGCAGAGCAGACAGAGCAGGCAGCAGATAGCAAGCCAGATGAGATGGAAAGAGGAGGGATACATAACAGACAGCTTGAAAGGCAGACTGACAGATCTGTAAAGATCACGGGCTCGAGGCTGATTGGCTCAGAGCCCTGACAGATCACTGGACAAGAATTGGCATTTTGAATGAGCAAGAAAGAGCAACAGTAACAGCCCATATCACCAAGTGCAACTGATATTTAAGGTAACAGTACAGATCTTCTAAGTTGAACTTACAAAACAGTGAGGGGAAATAAAATTTAAGTTGATTTGAGATTTATAAATTACAAGTTAAAAGTGGTATTTTCAGAGCGTGCTTAAACTGAGATTTGTATGCCTTTTTATAAATAAGTGCCCAAAACGAAGAGCTTCTGATCTTTCGAGGTAAAATTTGAGAATATTCAACAGGCTCAGCAGTGAAAAAGCTCCCTGCTAAATGAAAAGAATAGGACACATTTACAAACCAAGTAACCTTTAAAGGCCATGAAGACACCCACACGTTTCCACTTATTTTGGATGATAAGACTTTTGCTCAGGTTGAAGGTGGGCAAAACCTTTGCTGTGACTCATGAAATGTCACAGGACTCCTTAAGCTATTATGACCAAGATAAAGGTGTAATTGGTCACACAAACAACACAAACTGATGAAAGATGTGATGTGCCTCATATCAATGCATGCGGTGTGGAGATTTCCACTATTTCTACATAGGTTTTCATTGTTTAAAGACTTGTTGAGACTTGTTCTCCTTCTACTCTGTGTTGTAGTAAAAGTGCTTGCCTGGGCTCACTCACCAGTGGAAGGAAATATTTTTGCTGATCTTCTTAAATTTCAGTTAAAATGTCAACATTTATCTATTAAAGCTTAGACCCACACAGAATTGAAGAGTGCAGTCTAAAGTCTGAACTTGAAGTCAATTTACAGTCCAACACCAAACTGAAGCGAGGATTCAGGTTTGCTGCTTGTAGAGAATGAACATTAGAAAAGACATATAATGAGGGGAATGTACAGTAGTAGGAAAAGATTATATGTGGAAGGAGACTGCAAACAAAACATATTCAGGCTACATTATTGCTGCCATTTCCATGGATATAAAAAAATACAAGAGAAACTGTGATCAGACAGAACGTGATGTGGAAGTCAAGTAGATACAGAGGCGACTAGAAAAAGTGAAGGAGTTTAAATTAGTAATCAACCCTAAACACTGCAATCACTCAGGATGAAAGTGTCAGGTATAAATAACCTTGTGCACACACAAAATGAACTCACATATTTTTATACTTTTTCTTTATTGGAGTGTTATGAAATAATGATGCTTCACAGATGTTTCAGCTTGAACTTACAACAGCAAAGCATACCTGTATGTGACCTTCACACAGTAATAACAATAATAGGCTCAAAGACAGTATAGCTGCTATATATGTATAGTAGCAGTCAGTGGTTTGCACACACTCATCATTGTGGTCATTTGGGGCTTTTAATTATTTTTTTAAACTTTTCTTTTCCCAGGGTGGAAAAATAAACAGCAGCCATCTGTATTGGCTTTAAAAATACGAATTGGATGCACAAGTTTGAATTTATTTAGGATCTTCTCTGATCCACACAGACTCAAAAGTACAGCTCAAATATATCCATACACTTGCACTAATATTTGGTTAAATATCCCTTAAAAGCTTCTTGATGGCTACAAAAAGCATCTTTGCAAGGTGCAAGTTCCTAACATAGTTTTGGCTGGATATTTGACCAGCTCTGCTTGGCATAATTGGTGAAGTTCATTCAAATTTCCTCGATTTCCTGGCACCAACCTGGCTTTTAAGTGCAGTCCACAAATTTTTAAAAAGGTTGAGGTCGAGGCTTTGGGACGACCATTCCAGAAACTTAATGTTAGTGTGTAACAAAGTTTCAAGCATCTATAAAAATCTAGGAAATCATTAAAAACCCCAAATTACCATGACATTCATGATCATAAACTTCTGACCACAATTGCACAAATATAACTAAAAAACCCAACTCCATTCACCCCAAAGAGATTTAAGTCATTTCTCTCATTAGGAATGAAATGCAATGGAAAGTAAAATCTTATGTTGAAATATAGAAATGTGATTTTAAGACTCAAAAAGGAAAGCTTAACATGCAATTAAACTTATAGCTAAATGTGTACCTTTTCTGGATTTACAATCCCAAACCATGTAAACATGAGAAGCAGCACTGCTCTCCTTCACAGGGATAAATGTGTCGTCCCACTCACAGCTTGCCTCAAGTCCTTTAAAAAGACAGTCATTGAAGCTAAGAGCTTGACATTTCACACCACATTATTCATCAGCATGTTCATAAACAAGGAAATGAGGAAGACTTCTTAAGTGAGATTAGCTGCATGCCTTCTGACTAAGACCTCCACACATCCACCACAGATTGGTTGGTGTCAAAATGCTGTGCTTTGAACTCTCAAAGTTTTCAAATTTGCAAAAGAAGAGCTTGTGTGTATGTATGCCTTTGTGTGTGTGTGTGTGTGTGTGTGTTTGAGAGACAGGGCTGTTGTTATATTAAAGCCCGGTGGCCATGTTTGCATATCAAAACAAATCAGCATGTTCCAGACAAACTGGGTCCTGTCTTAATTAAATGAAAATGAGAAGCCTGTGCTTCTTCTGCGATAGCATCACTTTGGGTCGACAGTGTTGTTTGCTGCATGGACAGACTCTAATAAAGCAGCAAGTCACACAAAAGGGTGTTGTCACTGTTCATAACACTGTGGCCAGTGTGGGCCGATTGATTTGGTGGGTCTGGATTGTTCAACCACATTTTAGATCAACAGCCATTTTGTGGTGCGTTTTTCCAGCAAACACAAAGCTTTATTGGACCACAGAGAAATAAGGAGCGGCTGTACCTGAAGAGGTTGTTTTTGCTTGATTTGAAGGAAGAGAGCAAACTAAGACTGGGTTTATAGTCTCTATTTACTGTAGCTGTAGTGCATGTTTGTCCTCCGCTATTTTTATTTAACCGAATGAGTATCTTCAAAAGTTCCCACTGTGGAGGATAAAAGTAGCAAGGCAAAATATTTCAGAAGTTGGTGAAATCTTAATGTCTGTACAGAGCTAAGAAAAAAAATTTACAAGTAGTTTTTAGAATGATTTTTATTTGTTAAGGGAAAAACAACAATCCAAATCTACCTGGCTCTTTGTGAAAAAGTAAGCTTCTTTGTTTTCCTGCCTCTCACTTCGCACCTAGTCCAAGAAGATGACTGCTGTCCCTGAGCCTGGCTCAATTCAATGTTATTTATATGGCACCAAATCACAACAACAACCGCTTCAAGTCGCTTTATATTGTAAGGTAAAGGCCCTACAATAACACAGAGAATACCCCATTAATCAAGCGACCCCCTTTGAGTAAGCACTTGGCAATAGCGGGAAGGAAAAACTCCCTTTTTAACAGTAAGAAACCTCACTGCAACTACCTTATAACATATGTCACATTCAAATGACTGGTTAGCTGGTACTAGATGAATAAAACTGAAATGAAGTGATGACTGTTGTCTCATAGGTGCTCAAACAGATTGACATCAAGCCAAATAAACACCTTCAACTCTTTGTTGTGTTCCTGAAACAATATTTTGAAGTGGATCCCTTCTTTTAAACACTCATTCTTGTTGATTTTGTCTTAAAGAATCTTTCATGAAAATTAGAAAACCAGTGAAGATCTCTGCATGATTTATTAATTATTTCAGTGCGGACCTCGGTGAGAGTTCCCTTAAATTTCACAGCAGTCTACTCCTTGGCTTTCTGAGATGTTTCTTTTTACATCAAAGTCTGACCGACACTGCACCACAGCTTGTCTAAAAATGCATCAAAGCATAGACTTAAAGCCTTGCCATGACAAAACAGCAGAGTTTAACTTTTTAGGTAAGCTCTAGGGTGCTGTCTATAATGCCTTCTCATACACTTTAAACACTGGTAACATTTCCTCGCTCCCTTATTGCCTTCCCAGGAAGACATTTCTCTGCCACCTTCCTAAGAAAGAGAAATGCTCAAAGTTTAGGTGCTAAACAGGGCTTTCTTTCAGGATTTTTGCTTGACATATACCCCACAAGCCCACCCCCCCAACTCCCTGCACTGTTGTATCTGTGAGAAAACGAGGGAGAGAAGGTCTGAACACCTTTTCAAACAGCCAGGTAAACCCTCCACTCCAAATGTGTCACCTCATCAACAGCAGGCGAGCAGAGTTTCGAGATGCCTGCTTGGTTGTTCTTGTCAAGACTTTTCTTATCAGGGCCCAGGCTTTGTTTCTTTGTCTTGCCAAGTTAAAGCCTTGGCTGCTGCGGATGCTGATGCATATGTGTGGGAACAGACAAGAAGGAGTAACAAGCTTTGAGAAGCAGCAGGGTGATGAGGCCGGTCGGGAGATAAGGAACGCATGCTGTCAAAGTGCTCTCAAGCAAGAGTTTGAATATGAGCCTGCTCACTTTTCCTCCGCCACATCATTTTAAAACTATAATGAACTGTGCTTGGAAACGAATCAAAGGAACGAGCGCAGAAAATTTTTTGACACCTTTACCGTGTAGCATCCTGTTGCTTCAGTATAATGATCGCAATGTGTGCATAACTAAATCGCACCAGATGTGGTTGACATTCACGGTCATTGTCACTTTGATGATTGGGATTTTTTGAAGCACTGCAGAGAGGTTGATGCATGTGATGTTGAGGGAAAGTTTTCAGAAGTGATGAAATGGTAGAAACTCTGCATTCAAACTGTCACTAGGACAAAATCTGAGCCAAGATGAGAAACAGAGCCCTGTGGCTACACAAGTAAAAGACCCCCAAATCTCCTACAGTGGAGTAAGACATCAAAAACTTAAAAGAGACACATACTGTAAATGACCACAAACCATACAGCAAAGTTGAAAAGTTGTTTTATTGTTATGCATCTTCTAGAGCTTTTACTATATGTTTGCAGATGTTTTGTGTCATTTTGCTTCTTTTTTTTAGGTTTTGTGACTCTGCCTGAGGGGTGTTCTATAAAGAGAGATTAATGGGCCAGAGTTTTCAGTGTCACAATGGTGCATCCCTTTTTACCTGGCTGGATCACTATGGTAACTTATGCTGAACACATAATGGCTCCGGAGCAGGTTATGTTCAGAGCTTCACTTTAATATTGTGTGTAAATGCCACATTTTCACTCATTCTTTTCCTGACTGCAGGCAGTGAGTGGGAGATGGATTCCTTTCTTTGACTGGGTATTTGCCTGCATTGAGTTGGTGATGCAGCTGACGTGTAAATATAAATATATAAATAAATATAAGTAAATATGTTAAATATAAATATAAGTAAATATATTCATGGTGGAGGATAGGTTAATTGATTAATCCAAAATTGCCCATAGGTGTGAATGCGCGAGTGAATGTGAGTGCGAATGGTTGTCTGTCTCTATGTGTTAACCCTGCGACAGACTGGCGACCTGTCCAGGGTGTACCCCGCCTCTTGCCCTATGGCAGCTGGGATAGGCTCCAGCACCACTCGCGACCCTGAAAAGGATAAGCGGAAGTGAATGGATGGATGGATGGATATTCATGGTGCAAATTTGCTGCCAACTTGCAGATATTGCAGGTAATTGATCAGTCTAATTATAGGCTATATATCACTGGGAATATTAAATCAGTACAGTGGTTTCTGTGTATCCCTCATTATGGGATGGAGCTTCTCAAGTAGTCTGTAATGTTTGATGTTTCACACCTGTGCAGATGTCACATTAGACGAAAACGGTGGAGCTCAGAATAAGTGGTAAACAAATAAATGAAACGCTGAATTCACAAGATTAGATGTTTATGTCGGTATTCCCCTCTTTCCTTATTTGCACCGCCAGTATGTCTTTCACATTTTATATATATTTTTATATTCTTTATAAGACCTCTTGCAATATCTCAAACTGGAGTAGGTGGCACTTAGTTGGCCCATTTTCTGCAGAAGAAGAGTCGCCTGACGAGACTGCCTCTTTTATGTAAGCACGCACAGAAACTGAAGCAGAAAGCCTGGGAACCCATCATCTCTGAGTAGGACTTCAGTTATACTGACTGGAAACAAACTTTCTTTGTTTAACATATTTTCTATGTAATCTTATGGATTAGTTTCCTTGCATTGCTTTGTACTTTTGCGTTCTGCATCTCCTTGTAGTGATGTCATGGCGGGTAAAGTCCAGCCTTGTTGGCATGTTCACTAATCCGTCTGTGGCTTTACTTTTTAATTGGTGTTAATTACTAAATTATTAGCAGGCTAAACCAAGTTGGTTATCATAGCAAAAAACACACCTGCGGTCAGCAATATGTTGACATTAGCATTTACTGTCAAAACAATTCACTTTTTTTCCCATCATCTCCCTACTTGCATTGAGTACACGTGACTCCGCCAGAGCTGGAATTGCTGTTTTTATCACCAGAGCATTTTATAAATGCAATATGCAGGCTAAACTTGTTTTGAAATCTAAAATTAATGGTGACATTATGCGAAACAAATTGTCTAAGAACATCAGACAAAGTCGGTGTATCCTCAGCTGACTCATTTTCACCATAAGGTTTTCTTAGCTTTGTTTCATCTGCCAAAATTATGCATACATTAGAGGTTGCGGGTCTTTATAGTTTCCTCTTATAACTGCCCTTTGTAGTTGTGTTGGACTTTGAATTATGAAAGAGGAAAAGCATTTAATGCATTAGTTAGACCACATTTTGCCTCATTCACTGTGCTCCATTTATTTTTTTTCTCATAAAGCTTCAGTAAAAGTTGCAGTGTTTATTTACCAAAAGCCATCTAAAAGTGCATCAAACACTGAGAGATTAATGCATCCACTGGTTACCAATAACAGTTCTATTCAGGATAGTTCAGCTGTTCAGCAGGGGAAGCTCGATGAGAACCACATTTGAGTCTAATTCAGCTTAAGGATTCAATTGTGCTGTAGTTTGTAGCATAAACCTTCTACATCAGCTCATATTTGAATCACTTCACAGTGTGTACGAGGGAGCTATGATGCATTTTCTAATAAATTTTCATAAGATGATTTGATGAATTCTGATTTTTGCAAAATGTTTTTGGACCACCGCAGCTCAACTCATCTGCATGAATTTTAGTTGGAAGGGATTACAGCTGTGGCTACAGGCCAGCGAGCTGGAGATCAGTATCATTGTGAGGTTTTGTTGCTACTATACTGTGAAAATGAGACCATGCTGGTAACGCTGTGAGACTGTAGGCAAAGCTATGTTTTAAACTAAATACTGGCATTCTCATGTTGACGTTTAGCAGTTAAATGGTCTGCATTTATACAGCACCTTCCCACCTTCTGTAGGTTCAACAAAGTGCTTTACAGCATGTTCTCATTCAGCAGGTCTCACACAGGCTGCTAAACACACGTGGCAGTGCAGTCCTGCCATAGGGAGCATCAAGTAGTTTTATTTACCAACAGTATAGAACATCAGTCGCTAACTTTTATGCTGTAAGTCAGAGAGACTCTACAATAATAGAAAGAGAATCGCAACAATCCAGCAATCTGCTGTGAGGAAGCACTTGGTCAAAGTGAAACTTGGGTACAGTTTTCCTCCCAAGACTTTACTTTGCCTTTGGGTTAGCAGGGTCATTCTCAGGCCTTTTCCTGTGTTGAAATCCTTCAGAAGCTGAAATAAAAAATGCTTCATACCGCAGCTAAACAGATTTTTAGTTTCATTATTAATCAAAAATAAAAAGAGCCAAGAACAATTTGCAAGAAGGTAAATGATTCATGCCACACAACAGCAAACAAATGACTGGGGTTGTGTTTGTTTTTCCTAAATGAGGTTTGTTCAGCTGAGTACAGCTGAGGTCGATGGGAATTTTGTTACTTTTGCATATTTTTCATAGTTGCAGTGTACAAGGGCAAAGGTCGAAGGATCACCAAAGTAGCTGGGCTTCATGCTCTGTTGGGATATTTTTGTTTGAATGAATTTATTTAATCAGCATCCAAAGGTCATTTCAAAAGATCTGCTGTGCTTTTATACTAGAATCTAAATGAAAAGCACTGCTCTATAAACATGTCAGTGCAGCGATATCGTAAACTTCGTTTGAAAATTGAACCGAAATTATTAAGCTTATTTTCATTTCATCTTCAGGTGTAACTTAAAGGTTTTCAGCGACCTCTAGAAGTGTTGCGAGTTTCAGTACACTGGAGACCATCAAATCTACACAAAACCAACAAGTATGATAGTAAGGCAGCATTTTTTTTTCAGTCCTATGATGGAGTACATGTTGGAGCACATTTAGATTTTTTTAAGTGCAATGTTAATATTTCATTTTTTTTTTCATAACATCATGTCTGATTAGCGGTCAGCTCTTTTCTTCCTGAAGGCAGGCAGATCATTCTGCATGCTGAAGGTATGTCATCCAACTATCGACACTTCATGCAGAGCAAGGCTCTTTTCTGATTAAGGATTTGATTATTTGACAGGGTTCATTTGTACCAGTCGATGCATAAGATGGATTTGTATTTTAATGAAGCTGTGGGGGAACTTGAATGATCTTGCAGCCAGGAATATCGACCTCAGGATTTAGACAGATCTTTATTCTGCCCTAATACGCCAATGTGAGATTTTCTAATGATCTATCCCAGTTTTTCAGTTTTCATCCTTGTGGTCTCCCACGCACTAAATCCATCTAACTATCTTCTTTCACCCCCTACATCCTCCTCCTTTCCTCTGTAGGAAAATATCGAAGACCTGGCTGAGCACCGGCTGGTTCACTATGACCATCGCCCTGGAGCTGTGCGATAGGATCAATGTCTATGGCATGGTGGCGCCTGACTTCTGCAGGTGAGACAGTGGAGCTGAAAGTCAAAGATCATCACTAGCTCCACCAGCAAGCACCATCATTGAGATTTTTTTAAAAGGAGAGCCATAAATGCAGTAACTTCAAATATGAATTCATAGCAGCACAGCCGCCTGATAAGAAAGATTAAAACTAAATATATTAAGACAGCTGAAAATGAAATTTCAGTGTGGCTGGAGAGGGTTTTGGAATACTTAAATTGCTTGTGTATTAGTAAATAATAATTCAGTAAACTGACAAGTATTCATAATGTTGAAAGAAAAGACAGAGTCCTGGGTTTTCTTCTGTTTCAGAAACATTATTACAGAGCCAGCGCCTGTTAACAGAGGTGTTAGATTTACACTGATCATCCAAATACAATGTACAATTTCAGATGGGGGAAAAAACGACAGTGAAAGGATTTTTACTAATACAGAGCGCCTGGTCAAATTCCCTGCTATTGCATTAAAGCTTGAGTCATGCCTCCCTTTGCTTTTTCTGGCTTTGTCTACCTTTTTGTGCTGGTACATTTGGTTTGCTTTCTGCACCATTCAATATCCCCACAACAAGCTTTTTACTTTTTCATTCGCTGCAGTGTGGCATCAATAAAAATATCCAACAATTGACCGACACACAATGGATTATCTGGTCCCGAGGCTGGGAAAGCGCACATTGGTCGTGAACTCTGAATACAGACAACTGAAAAGCTGCATTGCTTTATTGCATTTAAAATCAGAATGTTTTTGTCCTCCACATGTTCTGTATTATTCAGTATGCAAATGCAAATATAAGAGCACCCAGCCATGAACTGGAACATGCGTGCGTGAGGGATAATGCCTCGTGTGTAGCCTGAAGGCAGGCATATTTTACCAGAGTGATTTCTGTTTGAGAGATGCTTTTTGTTAGGTCAGGTTAATGCATGTACTATAATGCTGATTAGATGATAAGAAGTCATTTTGTTGACAAGCAGAACTATATATTGCCATCTTATGAGGACAGTGTACGTTCAGTATATACTGACTAAACACTTGCTAGTACCGTGTTAAACCTCTTTTTTTCCTTTTCTTCAGAACTGGCTTTTTTCTTTGGGCATAGACTCAACACGGTTCCTCTGAGATATTGACATGACAGCATCACACAGCATCAGCAGATTTGTCAGCCGTATATCCATGATGCGAATCTCCCACATCCACTACATCCCACAGGTGCTCTATTGGAGTGAGATTTAGTGACTATAGATGCCATTTGAGTGCAGTGAACTCACTGCCATTTTAAAGAAACCAGTCTGAGTTGATTTCAGCTCAAAATCAAATATCCTGCTGGAAGCAGCCATGGTAACGTCGTGGTCATGATGGGATGGCTATCCCAACAATACTCATGTAGCCTGTGCCATTTAAACAATGCTCACTTGGTACCAAGAGGCACAAAGGCTCAGTTTTGGTGAGCTCATATGAGCTGTAGCCTCAGGTTATTCTTATCAGCAGGCAGGATTGGCACCCAATGTGGGCTTTTGCTGCTGTAGCCCATCGGCTTCGAGGTTCAATGTGTGGTGCATTCAGAGATGCTCTTCTGCATACTTTGGTTGTAAGGAGTTCAGTTCCTGCTCCCTTACTATCAGCTCAAAGCAGTCTTTGCATTCTCCTCTTGATCACATCTACATCCCTAAATGCACTGAGGTACTGCCATGTGATTTGCTTTGTAGATATTTGTGTTAACAAGCTGCTAAAAAGGTTAACCTAGCAAAGTGGCCGGTGAGTGCCGGTGTTACTAAAATGCAGCATCTGACTGTTTCTGCTGTCAGAGAGCAATCTCGATTCAATGCAGTAGTTTAGAATAAAATTTTAGCCTGAAGCTAAAGATTCCAACTTTACGTTTTTAATCGCTCTTCTTGAAAGTTCCAATTAAAGAAAATCTGGGACTCTTTTAAACACTGTTTAACAACATTGTTAGTTATTGTTGATAAGGAACATTACAGCATTGTTCTATGATGTGTTGACTTTTCATAAGATGAAAGGATGTAAATATGTTAAACTTTGTGTAATTGCGTTTTTAATTAATTAAGTTAATTAGCCTATTAAGGGCTAATTATGCAATTAAAATAGTAAAGAAGCATATAAATTATTCCAACTTTGAGATTTTTCTTGGTTGCAGCAAAATTATTAAATAATTCATTCATTAATAGAAAGAAGTAAATTAAATTCTAGCAAATGCAACAGATGCAAGCCAAATTAGATGTTAAAAAAAAGTGTATAAAATCAATGCATCAATACTGTAGATTCACAGTACAGGGAACTTTCAGAGAAGCGCTCTCATCCTGATACTGGTCCTCTATAGGAGAAATGAACTATGGGTTATGCAGCAGTTTGTGACTCCTTCTTGCTTCTGGCAACCAAATTAACCAGCCTCGTTAGCAGAGTTTAATGGTTTGAATTACAGCTCACGTCTCATCGGTCTCAGCCTGTGCTTTAATTGGGGGATTTTATTGAACAGGGAACAAATCTTATTAGATTTCTCAATAAAAAAGAACAAACTGTAAAATGTTCTGTGTATCTTTGTCCTTGGCTGTGATTGCTTAAAGAATATTTTTTTTATTTTGGGTTTTAGCACAAATTCAATATAGACAATAACGATGAGGGTGTGCTGCTGTTTCATTTCTTTGAGCAATCACTGGCCTAAGCCAATATTTAGCGTGTCTCTTAGTTTACATCATGACTGCAGTCAGTCGATTTTTACTGAATGCAATGTTACTGAGAATTTAAAAGTGTACCTCAAATGCCATGTCAGATTCACTTTATTGACATTCAAGTGTGTGTATAAATATATAACGCTAAAGCATTAATAAATAAATAACAAATATAAATAATGCATGAATTGTAATATTAAAATATTCTTTACAAGACTTTAGTGCTGCCTTTTCTGTTATGTAACTTTTTTCAGTCGTAAGATGCAGGGGGATTTTGTTTACTTTATTAAATTGCTGCTACATGCTGTTTATGGACTGCTTTTAAAATGCCCGCCTTTCCTTTTTTCCCAAAGGAACACGTTTTTGTAAAAACAAATTGATTCTAAAGAAGTTTAAAAAAATGTTAGTAAGTCAATTTTGGGGCCTGTGATTTTTACACAGTGGCCAGATTTCTCAAAGTAATTTTTTTTGTTTGTTCGTTTTTTTATAAATGATTGAACAAAGTGGTGAAGTACATTTCCCCACATTTTAAGGTGCTTTTAGAACTCACAGTCTTTATTGCACTCCCAGCGTGTGCAGAGAGGCTGGGGAACAACATGAAACCGTCCCTGTTAGGCTTTCATGACAATGTCTTACTTGGCACAAACTGTACAACGCTGAACAACTTCTGTTACAACAAAGTTTCAGTGTTGTGCAAGACACCTGGAAACAAAGAAATAAAAGGATACATCTGCCACTGAAATTATAAAAACAGAAGGGGTTCAGAACTAATTATTTTCCAGATCTTACAAAAAAATTATATAATACAGTTGAAAAATTTCATTTTACTGTTGCAGTTTTTTAACTGAAACAAATCTAACAAAGCCAGCACCCTTGTCTTTTCATGCTATTAAAGCATTTCGAGTGATGTAAACCAGCGCTATCATTTGCTCAGCAGCTGCAATATCTTACAAACTCACATTTAAAATGTATCACGGCCAGAAATGGATACAATCTGAGTCCAAGACTCAAATTTGATTTGAGCTCATATTGAATGGAAAAATGGGCAGATGTGGAAAAATCTAATGGCATAATGATTAATATATGAAGATAAATTGCTCTATGGACGTGATGACTGGCGCAGGTGAAAATGCTAAAATGCCTCATTAATATTTCAGCAGAATCTCAGCTATTATGACAGATGTGTGTGAAGAAGTGATTTAACACTGGGCAAAATTCAGAAATGAAAATTGTTTGAAATACACAAACAGGAAGTCTACTTTCTTCGCCATCTAATTTAATTTAAATGAAAATCTGAGCAGTTAATCTGCAAAGGAAAATTAAGCTGGAAAATCATTAACACCATTAAGATTGGGTTTTCCAATTTTAGAAACAGAATACGGTGCAGAGTATTTGCTACACTGTTATAACACAATAATATGTTGTCAGCTTTGTGAGAGCAGTTTGTTTGGCTTGCTCTTTGTTCAAGCTTACAATGCCCTTGTGTATAAAGAAATATTTTCCTAGCCTGGTAAAGAAAGAATTCTCCCTGACCTCAAGTACATCCGACACTTCAGAGCATTCAGGGTCTACAATGTTGTGCCAAGCCTCAAAGCAGAAGGCTGTAATGCTGTTTACTAAGAAACAGAACATGCAAGTTTCAACACATTTTGGGCATGTATGGTGTTGTGTACTTCTACTTTTAAAAAAGAAAGACATAGATGTTCTTTCTAGATGCTCCAGCTCCTCCCACAGTCCAAAGGTGCACAAGTTAGGTTAGCAATTCTATATTCTTTCTAAATTGGTGTGAATATGAGCATGAATGTTTGTCTGCCTCTCTTTGCCAGCTTTGAGACAGACTGGCCCTATGACCTTCAGACCTTCTCGTCCTATGACAGCTTAAACAAAAAAGAAAATAGAAGGAAATGATTAAACTGTCTGAGAAATCAAAGACACTCTATGCTCAAGTTTGTGTAAAGGGTGGAGGGGAAAAAATGGGCAGAGCAAATTACAAATTCTGAGGGGTGTAGATATTGAGAGCATTGTTTTCCTTTTTATTCCACGAAAAAATAAGCACACAAACAGGTGTTCAAACTCGGTGCATACTGACTCTAACTCAGCACCCAAAGATTGATTTTGAGCAGATAACAGAAGCAGTTGTGAGCAGTCAGGGTGTAACCTTGTAATTTTCTAACACTGTAACATTTATTTCTACCTGGTTCTATAGTAGAACCACAACCAGGACTGTGTGGGATTTTGGCAAGTTGAAGAAACCTAAGATTGTTTGTAACAGTGCAGGTGAGAAAAAGAATTACCTACTAAGTCACGTAATAATTTATATTGCAAGCGCCAGTAGATGTTACTTTGTGCAGGCTGTGATCAGCCTTATGTACCATGAAACTTTTTTTTTGCAACCAGTGAAACACACTGCAACGTAAGAAAACACCAGCAAATACAAAAGTGCTGCAAAAGCACACAAAACACAACAGAAGTGTTTTTGGGGGAGACGATGATTTGATGGAACAGTTGCAGAAGTGACAAGCTAACAGTAAACAGCTAATAGCAAACGTGTATCTATAGTATTATAAGAATCATGCAAATAAAACACATTACCTTGCATCTTTTTCTCCTTCACAACACCAACAAATACTCTGCTACTTTTAACTGTGTCTCAGCGCAGTCTTTCACATGTTCTGGTTTCTGTCACTTCACTAAGTGTTCTGTCATGTTATTGTGTCCCCAGAAACACTGCTGTTGTGTTTTCTGTAGGGTTTATTTTTATTTAGACAGTGTTTTACTCAACGTCTGTAGTGTTTTGAGTGCTTTTACAGCATTTTTCTATTTGCTAGTGTTTTAGGTTTGACCTCTCCGGGCCACTGTACACTGAAGTCAATCCCATCCATCCACAAGTCAAAATGTTGGATTGTTATCTCAAAATTTCAACTTGTAATTCAAAACTGAGAAAATAACTATCTCTGCTAAATTGTGGCAAAAAGTGTATTTTTTTCAGTCACACTTCTATATTTTTCACTTCATGATTCAATCTTGTAAAGCACTTTAAAGTGCATTTATTGTAGTGAATCTCATTGTACGTCTTTTCTCTCTTTACACTAATCTCAAGTGATGAGCGAAACAGCTGCCCTCCCATCACTTTGTTCTGCCTATGAAGTGGGAGCTCCCTCCCCCACTGTCGCCAACTGGAATCTCGCCGGGTTTCTGTCTATACAACTGCAATGTCTTTACTTTACAAAGTAATCCCAGGTGCCCTGCAATGTCTGTTGAATGATAAATACAACTGAACTCAGTTGGATTTGAATGAAATGTTGATATATGAAGTGCCATGAACTTAAACCAAGCACAAGAGACTTATTATTCATGTTCAAACAGAGCTGCGGCTTTTAGCTTTTTTTCTTTGCTTAGCTTTTCCGCTCACTCTTCAGCAGCAGGTGGCATTTAAAAAGTCATAAAAACTAGTTAAATTTAGCTGTGTGGGCCCTGCAAACCTCAAACAAATGAATGCAGATCAGTCTCTCTCCCTCACCTTGAAATGAAAAATGCATTCTGGTGTCACATGAACCTCTGTGACTCATTAAAGTGGTTTTAAATGTCAACAGTCTCTTCCCTCTCCCTCTCTCTTTCCATCACTGCAGGGAGCCTCAGAACCACTCTGTCCCCTATCACTACTATGAGCCACGTGGCCCAGATGAGTGCGCTATGTACATTTCTCACGAGCGTGGGCGACGGGGCAGTCACCACCGCTTTATAACAGAGAAGCGCGTCTTCGCCAACTGGGCACGGACATTTGACATCCATTTCTACCAGCCGGACTGGAGCCCCCCGCCTCTCCCAGCCAACCGGACGCTTGAGGGGACAGTCACTGCAGCTCCGCTGAAGACGTGACTTTTGTGGGGTCAAAGAAAATGCTTTTTGAAATTTGTGTAAGGACTGTAAAGATTTGCATTCAGGGGTTGTGGCACCCTTGAAACAACGAATAAAACATGAAGGAAAATTAGTCATTACAGATGAAAACAGATGCAGCTCCAGCAGTGTTTTGTTTACTGTGGTGAACCAATTCAAACTTGAACAACCCTCACTGAAAGCCTTGTAAAGTGAGGTAATACAAGAAGGCAACATCACTACACACTCTGCTCATGGTGCATGCATGCAATGTCTTACTGTGGACTCTCTAGCTCGTCGTGCATATGTGTGTGTGTGTGTATGCATATGTTTACTAGAGGGATCACATGGGATATAAACTTGAGTCTGGTCTATCGACAAAGTCACTGTTGAATCAAGGATCTGTGCAGAATTCACTGCAGGATTCGTGGAAAGAAAAATACCATTAGAATGTTTTGAAATCTTGCTACTGGAGGCAGTGCAAGGTGAATACAAATAATGGTGTAGCTCGAGTTAAATTTGGCTATTTGAAAGTGTGAACAATCACTGTTCAGGTGTGATATTCCTCTGCATTTTTCAAAGATAGGGGAGGTCAAGTTGAATGAGATTTGTTAGACCTCCCATGTCACACAACAAAGGCTCAGACACCTTCAAAGCGTTTTTATAAATCACTTCCCTGACTTTCATTTAGGCTGCCTTTCAGATGTGTGCATTATGAGCTCACCCTAACTCAAACGTCCCGATGTCGAACAGTCTGGCTGAATGACAAGCGTGTACTGGTAGGTTTTATCCTGTGCGTATGTGTGTGTGTGCACCTCCTCTGGTCCCAGATGTATGTATCATAAGGCTTTGTTGGCTCCTGTCACCAGTTAATAGTGAGATCATATAGCTACCAGCTGGGTGTAAATGCACAAGCATGTCACACAAGACAGGTAGGAGATTAGGATCGAGGGCAGGGATGCAGCAGCAGCTATCCATCCAACTGTGTTTCTGCTGCCAGGTCTGAAAGCCCAAATCAACGCGCAGGAGAATTACACCGTTTCAGTGAATGCTGGGTTTTCCTTTTACTTTTTTTTTTTTAAATTAAACTGGTGAGTATGTAATATGTCACTCTCTTGTTCTCATTTACATACATATACACTCTACTCTTGTTTACTACAATATATAGTACATGTAGACTCCCGCTCTTGATTTTCTTTCCCTCCTTTCTTGATCCATGAATAAGAATCTGGCGTCGATCAGGATAAAGCGATGAGACGTGGGGTTATCTTAATGATACATCCTGGTGCTAAGTCCCTATTGATTTTACTCTCATCTCTGTAATGTGAGTAATGAGAGCAGAGATGCCGTGGGTCAGATACATGGGTGCTAGCACCATGAGGGCATGTTTCACATTACATTTCCTCGGCGGAGACAAAGACACAACTGCTTCTCATACATCATGAACAGCTGCTGCAGTGTCTGCGGTATGCTGCCAGGCTGAGAGTGCTTCTAACTTTGTACTGCAGCGAGAATCTGGATTTTTTTTTTTTCTGGAGAGATGTTCACTCATCCATCAATGACAGTGTGTTATTTGTGTCTGTTAGCAATATGGTAAGTAGTTGAATATTTTTATTTTTCGCCTAATTAAACAAATCATGCTGTGTAGGTTTGCAAATACTCACTCTTTGCATTACAGATGATCGCTTTGGTTTAGAAAATGCAAGAAAACAGTGAAAAATGCTCATCTAAATTACCCAGGCTACCGTGATATTTCCTGATTGTCCAAAATCTGAAGATTTTTATCAAACAGCGATAAAATCCTGAGAAAGAAGCAAATCTCTACCAGTGGTATTTTTGATATCTTTGCTTCATAAATAACTTAAATAGTTTGACACTTTGGAAGATCTGATTATTCCCTTTCTTGCAGAGAGTTAGATGAAAAGACTGTTACCTCTCTCATGGCTGTAGCCGGTTAGCGTAGCACAAGCTGAAAGTTAAATGTAAAAAGAAAATAATAATAATAAAAGCCATCTGCGCTACTATTTGTTTTGTGGTAGTCAAATGAAACATACAGAAGCAAGTCTTAACAGCATCCTCACTCCCCCTGTATAAGCATGAATGGTATCAATCTTGTTGTCTGTAAAATCTGTTGTTAGTTTTATGTTGACCAGTTGACTAATCGTTTGAAAACTCGGTAAAGCACCATTTATCGGTAGCTTTGTTGTAAACTAAGTACTGTAAGACAGAGGTGAAAATGCAGGGAAAAAATTGGAATATAACTTCGGTACTTGTGTTCAGCAGTGACCAGGAGGGAAAGATGATGTATGTAGGCTGTGTGCAGGCGAGAGAGCCAGTGATTCACCTTCACCCTTGAGTGACAGCAGCTGCCATTTTCACTTTTCAATCTTGTTCTTCCTGTCTGGTTGTGACATCAGGCTGTGTCGTACTGAAATAATAATGAAACACGGGACTAGCTACAAGGCTCTCTCATTACTCCCCAGAGCTACAAATAGATTCTTGACCATGTTCATAACTGAGTGTGGGAGCATTTTTTTGTGTTTGAAAATTGCACTGTACTGCCATCTCATAGAAGATGAGGAATATAAATCAAGCTGACAAAGAAAAGGGAATTGAAATATGCAGTAAAAGGACAATTTAGTTATTAGACTGTGGAGCTTTTACCAGATCAATAAAATCTACTTAATTCATATCGGGATGATTAAAGGCTCATTGCATTCTCTAATACTCAGAAATATTAACATAACAGGACTGTAATTAAAAATCTTCATCTGAAGTCAGATGCTATAAAGTTGTTTTGTCACTAAACAGGATATGCAGGCTTTTAGATTTTTTTATATCATATAGAACAAGAAGCACCCTGAGAGTGCAAACCTCTGCCAAGGCAGCTTTCTCTCTGGGCAGGATCTACTTTTAAAGGAATCCTATTAAATTTTGGATATATTTATTTTGTTTTCTTTGTTCCTTTTAAATGTACTTTAAAATTTATTGTTTGTAGTGCAGTAAAAATAACACGTTATGGGGTCAACTTGAAAAAAAAGGCAGATGTGAAATGTGAAAGTGGGATCAGAGGTCGTTATATAGGACATTATTTGGATATTTTCATGCAAACTGTAATGTGATATGTAGAATCCCCATATATCATTCCCCTGTATGCCTGTATGTTGTCACTACAAATAATGGCAGTAAGAAACATATGTTTAAATAGCTCTGTATGGCATTATTATCACTTTGAACTTCAGATCAGTCTTAAAGGACAGATCAAAGGTCAATCGAGCAATTACATTTTAAATCTTTATAAGGTACTTTATGTTTGCTGAAAATACACACCACACTTGATTTCTAATTTTTAAGGATTTTTGTTCATTTTTGACCAATAAATCGTTAAGCTGGCCTCAAAAACCTTGATGTATGTAACGTACATTTTAAGTGTACTCAGAGTTGAGCTTCCAAACTTGGCACACAGGTCCACCTTAAGCCCCTAGCAAGCACCTATCCATCCATCCATCCTCTTCTGCTTATCCTCATTAGGGTGGCGGAGGGGGGGGGGATCCTATCCCAACTGTAGCAACCACCTAAAAACAACTAAATTCACGAGCCTTTTATGCTACAAATGCTACAATAGGGATTTTAAAGCATCCTGTTGAAGTCCTATAACTAGTAAGTTAAGCCATTATTAAGATTCTCGTTCTATTATGTATGAGGGCTTGTAGTTTGCACATTTCTCATACATGAGTATAAAAATTACACACAAAAAACACTGGTCTTTCATTAAGAAACTGAGGGCCTTTATATTGAAAGTCAGATATTTCTCAGCATTGTGATAATGTTGTAAAATGAAATCGTTTTTATTTTGAAATACCGGCAGAAGCAGCTTTAAATTGTGAATGGCATCTTAAATAGTTGAAGCTGTCCTGATTTGCCTTTAAACTACAAACAGCCTGACTTATAAATTCAGTCATTGTTTTCCTCTTACTGTATGTCTATACTAAAAACCTCAGACAGATGGATTAATTGGTTTAAATGTTTGAAAATGACAAACGAGCTCGTTATCATAGTGATTGAACAGTTTTTCTAAGACAAACTGTGCAGGACTATAGTTTTAATAAAAAACTATAGTATAAAAACAATAAAGACTGCACCTGACAATGTAAAGCATGATTTTTTTTATTTGCAACAATTCCAACAATGACACTTCAAACTGAAAACCAGCAGGGATGCCATGGCCTTAAAATGTGCCACTAATCCTTTTCAGTACATCCCAGCAGTATTTATCAATTCCTAATTAACACGACCCAGATACACGACAGAAAAGGCTGGATGAATGGACAAATTAAAAATAACCGATTTGGGTCTATTGAAGTTTTTTGGTTTGGTTGGGCTACTGATGTATGACAATGCGTATTAGAGCTATTACAGAATAAAAAGAAAATTACGGAGCTCTGGGATGGGGGTAATAATCTGAGAAATTTCTGAGATTAAAGTCGTAAATTTATATTTAAAAAAAAAAAACTTCAAAACTACTGAGACAATAAAGCCAAAACTTAGCGAGGAAAAAGTCATGAAAGTTATTACATAATGTCATGCACGTTCATTAGTGAGGAAGCTATTGAGTTGTATGCACATGATAAAAGAGCAGGGACTACATAGACATCTATAGGGCTACAAATCCCTCCACATCATGCATAAACTGAGTCTGCTCATCCAGATATCTGTCTTGACATTCACTGCGAACATCAAGACGATATCTCCCAAATTAAAAGTGGTATTTGTGCATATTTGTGTAGCTATAGTATGTTATAGCTGTTATAGCAGTTTAAAAAGTTCTGCATCTGGATCTAGCTTTGGATCAATTCCAAAAGCTAATCATCTTCAAGTTGGACCAAGCCCCCGCCTCTGGTAAAGATTTCAATGCAATCAATCATTTTGATACAAATAATTACATAACCTCCTTGGCGGAGGTAAATATGGTGATGCTGGGCTAAAATAAGAGTTCTTTATTAGCATTTATTGATAAATCCAATAATGAAGTATAGGTTATAACCTTGTTAGGTTATCTACTTGAGGCATAAGTAAGCAGCAGGATCTGCTGGTAATGAGTTGAGCCAACCTCACACAGATGCATGAATGCATGGATGATAAATGACTTTAATCTCTGAATTTTATCCCCCTCCATCAGCTGGCTCTGTAATTTTTCTTTTAACGTACAGCAGTCCTATTATGCTGTGGTAACAATGGGTTCTCGAGCCAGTGTAGAACTGTTTCCCAGTTCTGATGTTGTTGAATGAAATGGTATTACCAAAGGATTCCTGCATATACAATCTACTCTGACAAGTTTAGTTTTTATGTGTTTGGTGTATAAATTCTTTCAACAGCCGTATTAAAATGTAACATTACAGCAGGGATGAGAAAACAATTTAGGATTTTGCAAATTAAGACTGTTTAATACGAGGCTTCTGTGGGAAACTAAATTAAACGCTCTGTAGAAAATTTAAAGGCCTGGAGTTACAGTACTGCAATAAATCTCAGAAAATACTAGAGAAAAAAAATCTCAAAGCCCAAGGTGATGTCCTGAAATACCTCATTTGTTAGACCAATACTCTAAAAGACTCAGATCTAGTCATTTACAAGAGCATAATACAGGAAAAAAGCACAGTATTTAAACTGGAGCAAACAGTATTTTTCTGCTTCATACCAACTTGATTAATGTGAATTATTAGATTAGCTGATCAGAGAATGATCTTTTCAATACTTTCTGGTACACAACTAAAAGGAAAACAACCTGTGCAATTATTCTACAATGCGCCTAAGTGATACACAGCAAGGGGCGGATGTGGCTCAGGTGGTAGAGCAAGTCATCTGCCACTTGGAAGGTCGGTGGATCGATGCTTGACACCTATGCGTGTGAATGAGACTTGCAGTAAAAAGTGCTTTAAATGCTCAACTGAGTAAAAAGGTGATATATATAAATACCAATCCATTTAATTGAGTAGTTTAGTAGCTACTCTGAAACTTTTACACAATTTTCCTGAGCGGTATTGTAGCTCTAAAGGGCAATTTTAATGAGCCTTATGTTATTATAAATAGTCTATAGGTATAATTATATGAAACTTACCTCTATCATTGTCATCTGCCTGTTTTAAAAAAAAAATGTGATGGCAAGGCCAGCTTTCAAGCTACTGCCCCACAGTCGGTCTCCTCTGGTCATTTTGATGTGTAGCTCTGGAAGGTTGTGTTTGAAATGTGTTTCCTCCTTGTCTTCACACTGTGATGGCATACTGGGTGTGTGTGGTTGGTGCCTACTTGGTAAAAAAAAAAAAACTATTGGTTGTTGTGACAGTTTTTCCACAGGTGACATTTTAGGAGAGAGACCTTTATGGACATTGTTGGATTTTGTTCAGTCTTGACCTTTGAGGCAGTTCTGTTATTAGAAATGGTCACCAAAATGGTCTCTAAGGTTACAAAAATCTTTACATCTCAGTCCTAGCATTCATAATAAGACCCATCTATTCCCCGGTCTCATGAATTTTTCTACGTTGGGTAAAATCAACATATATATGAATTTAAAATGACAATCTGGATCAAAAGCTGGAAAGCTGTTCGTGTTTATTACAGGGCTGCAATTATAAAAGTAAGCCATAGTAAGAATATCTCTGTGCACTGAATGTTGTTTCCTCCCTTAAAGTTTGAGAGAAAGCCATTTAAATTCAAAAGTACAGTAAGCGAGCACCATGGAGTATGATTTATGCCAGTTTTTGTTGCAGATGAGTGAAAATCTGTGACTGCTAAAATTACTATTATCATTCCTGGGAATGATTGACAACACAAAGGCTCACTGACAGGCAAGCAGCTGGAAATCCGGAGTTTCCATGGAAATTGGACAACCTGTCAGACACACAGTCTCCAAACAGCGTTCGTGTGCTTGTGTGTAAATCATTAAATTTAGCAGGCTGCCACATGGGGCCAATGTCGACGCTGTTCCACTTCTAAAGACAATGAGCAGATGGGTGTGCGCTCACTGGTGAATACCGACTCTGCTCGTCTTTTGAACAACCTGTGTGACATATTCAGAGCACCGTGCCCGACTCTTCAGCCTGAAATCTCTCAGCCTTTTTGGAGATGGCTGCTCCAATATTGTCCTGTCACTGGTTTCTCCCCACCAAGTGAGGTGTGAAGGCAGATAGACACTGATCTTTATTAGCATTGGGGAAATCATAGTGGCAGCAGAGTCAAGCGCTACGCTCAAAGGCTGACTATATTCAATTCCACAGAGTGCCGAAGTGGGATGGAGAGGACGTGGAGTCCATTTTGAAGTGGATTTAAGATCAAATGCATCCATCTGGGATACAGTTGCTTTATTTTGGCAAATGGGGACATCTCAGGTCTGCTCTGCCACCCTTGGGCCCAGTTGCTTTTCTTTTGAGACACAATACTGAGTGAAAGAACTGCATTTGAAAACCTCCCTGGTTGTTTGAAATGTTTCCAGTAAAGGGGAAAAAAAGGAAGACAGAGCAGGGTTGCAAGTCAACTCAAGCAGCACTGATTTCAAGGATGTATTTGTGGCATAAATATGCTTAGATTATCAGCTCTGCCAGGCATACCTTCAAGGTTTGGAACAGTAAAAGCAGATCGGGTGCCTTTAAATAGTATTACTCTGTAACACCATTTAAGAGTAATTAAGTAAGCTCAATATCTTCTCAAAAAAAGAACCAAATCAGGCAGTTAAAGATGTAAATTTATTCCTTTGATTCAGTGTTTCATGTTTAATCAGGGCATCAAAATCCTCCAGTTCAGGATATAAAAATGTTCCTGTGCTCTCTGACGGCAAAGCAGGAGGAATACGATTACAGGAACTAGAAAATAGGGAAGGAAAAGGAAATAAGAAGAAGTAAGTGTTGCATAAATAATGTATAAGAAAAGGTACAATGTGGCTGACGCAGCAGCTGCATTCCAAAACATATGGTTTCATTTCCAACTCCATCTATTTTCTACTTTAGCTGCAAGGAAGAGTGGCAGCGGACACGCAATGGGTGGGTTTAATCCATATGCTCCGAGCATCACTCACCTCCCTCCAACAATAAGCCTAATGTAGAGTGGTTATACAAGACCAGAAGGGGAGAGAGTACTTCTATGCTGAGGCGTGTTTTCCTCTTTTTACCCCGTGTGGGACAGCCGGTGGCTTACTAGGTTATCACTCACTTATCGCTGCCCTAGCACGGGACGCAGAATGGCTGGGGAAATGGCTGTCCATCACCCAGAATACAATCAGCAGAGTACAAGGCTGGGGAGCTAATGGATGTTTCCACAGGGAGGGCAATTTAGTGAATGGGGAAAGTGGATGGGTCCATCACGAGAGATGGGATTATGTGCGATTGTTATCCTTCACAAGTGTGATATGACGGTCAAAGGGTGTAATGTATCTGGACAGGAGAGACATTAAATACTGATCTCTCTACAGCCCACTCACACCCAATCAGCCAGCCCTCGTTTCACAATTTCTTTTTCTGACCGTGCAGACATTCTGAGTAGCACTTAAACAAAAAGGCTGCTGCTAAAATATGCAGAGCAACGCGCTGCCAAAAATAAATTAAATTCTTATCTGCAGACTCAGTTTAGTGCATTTTTAACCAAAAACAGTGCAGTTGTGGAATGGCTCGACAAAAACAGAACATCTGACAGACACACACAAAGAAAAATAAATGTCCAAGTCTTTGCAAAACAAAACCCATAAAATTATTGTAAAATGGCTGTGTGATGCAGTTGTCCTTTTTTTTTTTATATATAAAACATTTAACACAGAGCACAAATGTTTACATCTATGAGCTGGGGTCATTTCAAAGTAAAAGAGAAAAAAAAAGGCACCAAGAATCACTCAGTTTCCAAACAAGCAGCAGATGTCATTCCAAACAATTCGGTTTCATTTCCAGGAATATAAGCCTGTCACAAACCGCTCCTTCCCTCAAATATCACGGGTCTGCAGCTTTACATCCAGCGGTGTAAACACAGGAGGCTCAGAAGATGTGTTTGAGATGCTTGATGCCGTAGGTCTTGAAAAACACCAGGAGGATTAAAGTCCACAGGCCCAGGATGAAGCCATCAGGAGGGTGCCAGTCTTTCTGCTTTGGTTTCTGAATCGCAGGAGGGGTGAGGCAGGTAAGGTAAGGTGGGGGGTGGGGGAGGGAAAGCAGAGGGGAGCGGGGTGAGATTGCAGGTTAGTAATAGTGTGTATATTTCTCCTGTTGAGGCCACCGCTGATTGTTCTGTCATTCACGCAGGCAGGCAGGCGCAGAATTGCACGCACACACTCGCTTTATCTCTTCACGCACTTTATGTACACGATCTGCCGTCTCACACACACAAACACGCAAAGGTTCGCACAAAAAAAGCAGGTGGTAAAGCTCATCAGTACACCTCCCCTGTCTTGTGTTTGTCCCATTCACTGCCACATCATCACTTTGTGTATGATTATACTTTTAAATCTCGCTCGTATTAAACATGCATCTCACAAGGAGCACATTTATATGCTAATGCGGCTGCAATATTCTGCAGGGAGATGAGATTTAACCTCTAAAAAAATCTTCCTAACTCCACTGCTGGCGACAAAGCTATAGATGGGCTGCGAGGATGCACTTAAGAGATTTCTGTTATCCCTCCCTATACAAGCTGTCATTATCCAGTCGGGAAATCACCAGTCAGACAAGGCATTCCCTAAAGCCAAAACCTGAAAACTTGGCAAAGCGGATGAACACACAGCAAAGTGCTCAAAGTCCGACTGAGCCACAAACTGTACACACAACAGTAGGACGACATATAGTACTATAAAGCAGCTCTGAAAGTGCTTAGGAGATCTGTGTCTGTGCAGCTTTCCTCAGTACTACTCCAGTATCCAGTACATCTACTCCTTCTGATACACATCAATATTGGCTTGGCACACACACCCACTTGCACATACTGCAGTAGAAGCCAGAGCCTAGCTGACAGCAGACTGACAGGCCCTAGGGGATTAGACACTGGGGTGAAAGCCTAGTCCACAGTCATTATTACCCACAACCTCACAGCCAGCGTACAGGCAAAAGACAAGTTTTAAAGTTAACTACAACGGACCCTGTAAATCAAGTGAAACCAGCACCAATAGCAATCTATAATCCTCACACAGGATTTGCTGATATTTCTGCAGCTCTAGCCACTTTCCACATATTGTTTTGATCTTATGTATTTACAGAGTGATTCATGCTGAGTCACTCTCATCCATGCAATTGTTTTTCTAATTGTATTTTCAGTAAAAGTTTACATGCACAAAGTAGTGACGCATCTGGCAAGCCTGGCTATTCTTCTCATGAATATACCAACAACCCAAAGAACAGTGGAGATTTAGCACTCAGTGAGATGTGGCATGTAATGTCTGCTCATATTTGTCCTCTTTTTTTTTTGCTTACTCTTTCATCAGATATTTTTACCAGCTGCAATAGTGTAGCTGGTATTGTTTTCATCTTCTGAGTCAGCCTGTCTGTGTGTGTGCATCATCATGCAAATGTGGTCCTGGAGGCACCTACTTTTGTAAGTTCTTTTAGCACATGTTTACGTCTGGCAGATTTTGTGATAAAGCAACAACTGTGCAAGATAGTAATGGAACTTTATAGCTGTGTAGTTGAGACTAAAATGAAGACTGAAGTTTAAAGATGGCTGTGGTCAGAGATACGAGTCCAGACTAGTCATAAAAAACGTATTAGTGCATCGCAAAAAAACCTAAATATTGTGATTCTGTAACTTATTTCACATGAGGTAAACTGACATATTCCAAGTGAAATATTTAAAGACTTTGTTTATTTTATTTTAGTTTATTTACTTATTTATTTATTTATTCCTGCAGATAAATAAAAAATGATTTACAATGTCCACAACCTGAAAAGTATACTCAAGTATACTTTGTTTGTATACTCAACACTTTGTGTTGGGGCTCATTTAGTATGAATTATGACGATCAGGTTGTGGCACTGCTGAGGTGTTATTGAAGCCTGGGTTGCTTTGATGGTAGCCTTCATCTCTATTTTTGGGTCTTTCTCATTTTCCTCTTGACAAATCAGGTCAAGCAAGTTGGTTAGCCCACCAAACACAGTAATAGCATGGTCAGCAAACCATTTAGTACTAGTTTTGGCACTGCTGACAGGTGCTCAGCCCTGCTGGTAGAGGAAATCGCCAACTCCATAAAGTTTGCCAACAATTCAGAGCATGAAGCACTCTAAAATCTCCTGGTAGATGGCTGTGTTCACTTTGGACTTGATAAAACACAACGGATCGACCACCACCAACACCAGCAGATGACATGGTGCCCCAAATCATCACAGAAACTTCACACTGGACTTCAAACACCTAGCCTTTCCACTCTTCCTCCAGAGTCCAGGACCTTGATTTCCAAATGAAATGCTAAATTTACTTTCATCTGAACAACAGTCCAGCTCTTTTTCTCCTTAGCCAACCTAAGACGCTTCTGAAGTTGCCTCTGGTTCAGAAGTGGCTCGATATCAGACATATTCCACTGATTTAGCCCCCCTTTTTTTGCATCTTGGCTCTAGATGCACTCCCACCACCTCAGTCCAGCAGTCCTTATGATTGTGGTTGCATGTACTAAACTAGTTCGAGAAATGCACATATTTGTACTGTTTAAATAGTAATTTACTCAAACTTATAATTAAATATTTTAATAATTTCAGATAGTATAAAACAAATCTAATATCTATATTAACTAAAGGGCCCTAAAGATCTAGAAAAACTGTTTGGGATCACTGGGTACTATTATAAAATCAGAGTATACAGTGTAATGAGTTAATGATGATGCAGATAGAATATTTATTTAATCTAATCCTGTTGACTGACTGGCAGCGTTTCCGTTTTGAAAGTCTTAAGTTGCTTTGAAAATACACTCAAGTAGGCAATGTTATATTCTGCTGAATTTCCCTTCATATAAGCAGTGAGGACTGCTGATTTGGCATAAGAAGAGTGGAATCCTCTGATGTATTTGTGTGTATGTGTATATTAGAGGATAGGACAGAGTTCTGTACCATTAGTTGAATATATGCAGTATCTGAAATAACCACCTGCCAAGCACCAAATGCTGTCTTTGGCATCTAAAACCTCAAACACTGGCTGAAATTGTATGATTCAAATAACTCTGTTACATTAAGATTTGGGTGGGTTTTTTTGCTTGCTAATTACTCTATACTTTGTCCATCAGCCAATTAAATCAAAGGTAAACAATGGCTCCATCTCAGTCTTTTCAATGGCCAACTTAATGCTCCTGTTATACAAAGTAGGCTTATTTCATTTTGTGAAGACAGGGTGATGATGATGAAATTGACCCAATGATTATTACAGTGATCCATAGACACACGCGCACACGCAAAACACCTGATTCTATTCATGCATTATTACATGTTTCTTAGAATAATGAATGTTAATTGCTTTGCCTGGTGAAAATGACTCTAACTTCTTATTAGTTTAAAAGCTTTTGGTAAGTGAAGCGAAAACCTAATTTCAGGAAACGTGTGTGGCTGCGTTCTCGTGCCTCATTGCAGTGTACGTCTTCTCAAGGCTGTCGTTTCAATAGAAAGTCCAGGTTACGTGATAACGCTGCCAATTTCTTATGTAGAAAGACAGAGGACAGCAGTAAAATTGGATTACGTCTGAGCCCAAATTTATTTAACAGCTCAATCAAGTCAAATCAATAGAGCTCCACTGCCATCCAGAATGCTAAAGCAGAGACGTTTGAAGCCCACAACTAAGCTTTAGGGCAGTTGTGGACAGATCAAGGCTGGAGGTCCAAGGTAAAGACCTTCCCTTTTCAAGCATCATTTGTACAGCATACATTGGCCAGAATATTCCAATTGTATTCACTGTAACCACACGCTTGTTTTGGAAGCAAGGTGGGCTTGGGAACGAGGCGGTATTCCCTTCAAATGAGCTGGAGAGTTAGCTGGGGTGAGGAAAAATCTGGTGTTCTCTGCTTAGATTATTGTCCTGAATAAACAGTGGATGAATATTCATTTTAGCATCAAAAACAAACATGATAATAAAAAATTTTTAAAGGAGGTATCAGTCACACCAAGTGCGTTTACATGAACAAAGGTATAATGTTAGGTGCTTCTGTGGAACATGCATCTCCCACAGCCAGTACTTTTCCTAGATACAGTACATACTGTATCCACTAGCGTTCAGCACTTCAAGAGAAACATCCTTTCGTGTGCCATCGAAGGGGCATATGAAAGGAATAAACCGCCATATGCAACCACAGCAGATGAGGCAGAAGGCCGGAGCTGGAAAGTGAGGTTACGTCCAGTGGAGGTGGGCTGCACGGGCTTCTTAACCATCGAAGGCCACTGAAGGAGGTGGGTAACAGAGGGCTTAGATTGTTGGTCAAAGAGCTTTCCAATGTTGATGGAAAAAGCAGTCACTATGGAAGGAGCCGAAGGCGGCAGTGTGGGCATCCAAATGACCAGTGGGCACAAAGCAACATACCGTCCAGTCTGATCAGACTGATCCGACTGCCTCGGCGGCGTACACAACTGGTGTGCTGCAATGGTGGAAACATCACCATATGATAAGCAGCAAACTCACCCCACCTAGAAGGCTTCTCTAACCCACTCAGGGCAAGTGCTGCGTTTCACTGACAAGGATTGTAACATCTAGTCCTATGAATAAATTAAAGTGAGCAGAGAAGAAAATGAAGCTGAAAATATAAAGACATGTTTTTAGCATCTGAATCATGCTTTTTTTGAGATACTGACTAAATTTAAGGAAGCTTCTCAGATGACTGATTTTGGTCTTGTTTGTCTGACATCAGACATAACAGGCATCGCAGTGGGTGTTTCATCCAAAAATAGCCCGGAGTTAAAGGCCTTGAAGACTTTCTTACTTTCTTATCAACACTATTTACTGACAAAGTCAGAACACTTTCATTTATTTTAAATGAGAGAGATTTACTGAATGAGTCAGATTCTGAGGGCAGCTGTGGGTGTGTGTTTTTTTCATGTTACTAAACAACTGTCCATCAAATATGCTCAAACTATATCCACCGAGTGCTAATGAAACTGAGAAACACAGGTTTTTAGTGTAAAAGTGTCAAATAAAAAAACCAAACACCTTTTTTTCCTCTTAAATTTGATTTAGTCATTTGAAATAAATCCATGACTAGAGTATACAATTCATCTGCCTACACAGGTGACAATAGCTTGGATTTGTGCAGAACCCCAGATTAAGGCATATTTCTTTGAATCAAGTGCACTTTACCTTACCTATACATATTCTGTGGCTACAGTGGTTGTACACAGAGTACATCTGCAATACTATGTGTAGATATAAACACAGCATGGGAGCTACTGGTCAACACCTCTAATCTAATCCTAAGTATTTATACACTTCAAACTCTAACTTCTATTATTATGAGACTAAAAAGATCAGATTAGTCAGATATATATTAACAACGTCTTATATTACCAGCATTAACAGACCATCCATCCATCATCTTAAATGTGTATCCAGAATTCGACATCCAGTCATGGTTTACACAGTGGGAGGTTGGAGCCTATGCCAGCTGAATACATCCTTACTAGGGTGTCAATGAGACAGACAACAGTTCACTCTCGCACCTAAATCCTACCTGCAAAGACCTCCACACAGAAAGGCTCTAGCAGGGGGAACCTTCTTGGGCACCAGGGCTAACTTCTGCACGATACTGGCCATGTTAACAGACCTCTAACACAAATCTCTCCAAAATAACTATAAAAAGAATTATGCAGTCATGTTACAGGCTCTGATTTGTCACTGACACTGCAAGCTGAATCCTCACTGTTTCAAAAGACCGGTCAAATTTGACCTGTCTGTTCCAGTTCAGTTGAAACAGAGGCGTCTCCCCAAATTCAAATTAAATTTGCCAGCATGCTTGAGTCATCTCCCTCCATTTTTTCCTGTCAAATGGACACTGAGCTGCAACAACAGTGATCTCTCCCACTGAGATGCTGACACAATCACGCAAATACTGCTGTGCCAGTTTGAAATGCCGTGGCAAGGTCACTGATTTAGAAACACGTCAACAGTCAATTTTTATATATGAACACAGAGATTCTGTGAGGTTTTTCTGTTTTCATTCTCTATCAGAGGTAAATCTGAATTACTTGACAAAAATAGTTGGGAGTCTCTCAGAGGAGGACACAAAAAGGCTGACAGAAAGACATTGAGACTGGCGGGCGAGGCAGAGCCTGGCTGGATATGTTCATAAAGATGAATGGGAGTGTGTGACTGTCAGGGGGCAGTTGACCTCTGTGACAGCTGTAGGCAAAGGTGTGCGTGACTGTATTTGTTTGTGGGTGTGCATGTGCGTCTTAAGACGCAGTCCCTGGGGTGAAGAAGACCAAAGGGAGATGGAGTGAATGTGACAGGAAGCCACATCAGCACAGCTGGCAGAGAGAAGCATATACAAAGAAGAAGGTAAAGGGAATACTAAAGATATAAGAAGGAAAAAAAGGAAAAAAACAAAGAGGAGAAAGGACCACCGCACCATTTGGCTGCAAATAACTAATGATTATTTTAGTTATTTTTAAACAATACTGTTGGGGAGATTTTACACAATAATCAAACAACTAGTCAAATGTTACTTTTACATAAAGTAATCCTTTAAGTATACTTTACATTTTTGTTTTATTCCTGTGTCTAGTAAGTGTACTTAGCGAAACATTTGACATTTGTTACCTCTGTTGTACAAACTATATAATGGAGACTATAAGGATAAGAGGAAAAAAGATGCACTTGTTAAGAACAATACCAAATATAAACCTCCCAAAGACCGAATAATTATAGCTTTATATCAGCTGACTTACATATACTGTGCTCTGAAAAAGTCTTGAGCTACTTCTTGTTTTCATATGTTGCTTCCAAGAAGCCAGATATTCTTATCATTTTTTTAAAAAAAAAAAGCTTTTCAATTTGTTTTGGACATTGTACGCTTTTTCACTCATTTTTAGTTCAGTCCTTGTGACTAACAAATTTTATAGGTTAGTGTCAAACCACTTAACACTGACTTATAAATTAAAGCATAAAGAGGTACCTAACACAAGGGATGAACCAGTGTTTTGTCTTTAAAATGTGCTTTAAATTGTATATTTAGGCACTTTGTTACTAAGCAGCCTTTCAAATGGATAACTGGTTTCCATTTCTTTATCTGAATATGCTGAAGATAACAAAGTTTAAGATTCTCAGGTGATTCTCAGTGGATTACTGATATATCTCAGCATGGTGTGAAGTGTGTCCTTAAAAATCTGAGGAAATTGGACAAGTAGAGGACAAAAGAAGTGTTAGGCCTTAAAAAAAAACAAACAATCTACAGCAGAGAAATAGAGGGAAAAAAATCCAGCAAAGACCTGACTCGGGACCTGAGAGATGCATCTGGTGCTTCAGTTGATCCATCTACCGTTCACTGAATCTTCATCAGAAATGGTCTCAGTGGAAGGGCGGCTGTCAAGAAGCCATTCTTAAGAAACGTAAACTTGGAGAAAAGGCTGAGGTGCGGCAAGTTACACAACAACTGGACTAAAAATCAGAAGCAACGCATCTTATGAAGTGAGGAATCCAAATTAAAAATGTTAACGTTAAATTAGGAGAGCGTGAAATTAGTTCACATTTGGAAATGTTAAACTTAATCAAATAACTTACATTAACAGTTAAGGTATTACTTTTATGTCAATTAACCAATACCCTAAATTACTGATAGAAACTTTGGTTGTATAGCAGCTTTTTAAAGTGGGAAATGTCTGCTATAATCTGTCATTAGATGTGCATAAGAGTTTTGTATCTGTGCCCTTTTACCCCAAAAACGAAATAAAAAAAGCAAACTCAGGTATGAGGGAGGCAGAGGATAAAACTACTAGAAATAGGAAGGTCAGAGAGAAGCAGTTAAGTAGCCAGTGTTCACTGACCTTCACTGACAAAACCATTCACATCCCACCGCCAAGGACAGGAACCAACACTCAAGCAGCATGTTACCATTACATACACATTGTGTTGTGTGTTCAGTTCACCAGTACAATCAATTAAGAGCTACCCATCTGATTGATCGGAGCTAATTAACATGGGCTTGCAGGATGCTAATGGTCGCTGAGGGAGTTCCGAAACACCCTGCCAAACACTAGCACTCCAAGGTCAAAACTGCAGCAAATTTTATGTTGTGCAAAGCCAGATGAAGGAACAGCAGCTGCTGTGCACTGCCAGGACACTCCACTGTATTGCTGTGACATTTAAGCCTTACGCAAGTACTGAAACAGTCAAAGTAGTGGGTGCATTAGTCTCTCATAAAGCATGATTTGTTTTGTCTCTCTCTTTTTTTAGAGGATATTATTCATAATTACTGAGCAAAGAAAATTCCAGTTGATATTTGATTAAACAGAGACTGACACAGTGAGCCGTTCCTGTGATCCATACAATCCTAACATTCAGCTCTGAAAAGAGTTACTGCTGCAAAGAGGATACTGTAGGAGGATTGGGAGAGGGTTAGGAAGCAGGCGAAGCATTAATTTTCACTGTTTCCATTTTCAATTCTCTAGAGCCATATGGGGTGGCGTCAAGCTGGCAAAAGAACAAATAACAATTTGACGCCAGAGACCAGGACTCACAGCAGCGAGGGAAGCGAAAAGAAGTACAACACACATGAGAGGAAGGGGGGAAAGAAAGGAGAGTTCCTTCTAGTTATTTCCAGAAATGAACCCACAGTGATTTGGCAATGACAATCGGATGAGATGTGTGAATTTGGAAAGAGAAGGTGTCAGGACAAGGGGACTAACCCTGAAAGCACTAGTGAGACAACTGCCAACAGTGACAGGGCATTAATCATCTCCTACCATCCACACATCCACAATCGCAATGAGGGAAGCTTGTCTACACACCATACAGCCCAGCCATACATATATATATATATATCTACTGTCAGTCACTTTGATGACTTTTCTATTTACAAGCCATGGTCTGGTCTAATAGGAAATGGAAAAAAAACAACAACAATAAGATATCTGAGAGTACTGAACACTATTTGACAGCTAATCAACAAGAAGAGAACTGTCAATAGTCTTGATGGACATTGGTCATTCTGCTGCAGTACAGATGGACTTTGGAGACGGGCAGATAGATGACTCAGTCTGCCAGGACTCCCATCTTCAATCCAGCGGGAGTGCAGGCTTATAATCAAAATCTCTGTCAGGGGTCACTGGGTTGACGAGTGTGTTTGTCTGTTGGGTGCTGGGTGCAAATATAAGAGGGAGAGGGGGAAAAAAAACAAAAACACACACACACATATAAAGAGAAGCAGGAGGGAGTCAAAATAGAGAGCACCAAGAAATAAAACCAAGCAGACAGCAGAGCTTTAAAGGAGAGCGTCTCTGTAAGCGACTGTTTTGTTAGTTTGCTTTTTTTTTTTAAATAGTGAGATTATTACTAAAAATAAATAAATAAATAAAAAATCAATTGATAAACTACTGTTATATGAGAAGGCAGCTGATCTTTAAGAGACCAGTTTTTGCCATTTATCTGGGGCAGTCTTCAGCTAATTTCCTAGAGTGCCGCTGGCTGTGGAGACCCCCTCCTGTTTCCAATCATGACACTCAATAAGCATCTGACAGGACTCAGGCCTTTGGTCAGCTACATTCACTTCGGCCAACTAACTGTGACTTCTTTGTTCACACTAAAGTCAGTGTCAGCCAGTGATGTTTCCAGCAGCAGGACCCAAAGATTTTCTTTTATATTTTGCCATTTACTCGGTTCAGCTGGATTTGACCTCTGCTATCAACACCAATAGTTTAGTGTCTGTTGACATGAGGGAGACAAAAAAAGAAAGAATCAAAGCAAACGACAGCGACAGCAGCTCTACTATGGCCATTGAAGCCTGAATCAGAAGCATTTCAAATGTTTATCCTTTACAAATGACTCAAAGTGATCATTGTACCCCTTTTAACAGAAGTGCAGACCACTGTTCTTCAGACCCCTCAAAACAGCAGCTTCAATCCAGGCTTTGGTTCAAAATCCCAAAGCCCATTTGGACACTTGGTTAAGCATCTCAAAGCATCTCCCTTTATTTAAGCATTGAAAGCCAAGGTAACTTACTGTAGTAGTATCTGGTAATATCATTTTTTGGCATCATTAGGCAAAAATCCATAATAATCATTCATTTGATATAAGTGGTCTGACAAAAAATATCACCTTCTTCACCTCCTCTAGTCCTTATCCTCAAACCTAAGACAATCTAGTCTAGAAAATGTGTTTTCTGTGTTCCTGTCCAGGCATTTCACTCTGATGGTGTAAATCCTGACTGAGTATGACAAATCCTGCAGGAAAAGTTGATATTTACACAGAGAATAACTGCACAAACTTTAAAGATCACATAAAAAAGTAATTTATCACAAAAGGAACTAAAAAGGTAGATGAGAATAAACGGAAAAAAAATGTCAATATCATAAAATGCTTACAAGACTGAGAAAATTTCATGATAGCATTAGCCTCAGGTTGGTTTTAGAGATTGTTGTTATTTTTCTCTGTGAGAGTAAGCTGCTGATTTCATTTTGAATGGCTTTTAATGATAAGCTATTTAAAAAAAGACTAACTCCTGGGCTGGCTTTCTGGCAGTGGCTTGTCAATCATAAACAGCCGTACTCATTAAGAAAGAGATGCATGAGCTGCAGGAGGAGGGTTGTACTTTCAAATCCTTAGTATTTCTACCTACGACTTCTCTAAAGTGAGAGAAACAATTGCTCAACTGTCACATTTTGCTCAGCAGAAAAACTGTTGTATTAAATAGTCCAATTTTATTTTCACTTTAATCCATGATCTCTCAAAGGCTTTGCAAGATGACATCCCATTAAGTTTAGACAGCATGCCTATGACTAAGACTTACTGTAAGGAAGAACTAAGTCTTGAATGCTTATTATAGACAGATATTAAAACGACAAGGTGATATCCATTAAGTGCAGAATACGCTCTGGAGGGACACTGCTAACATAGACTTCAGGAAGCATCTATTATGTAGACAAAAGGGCTTTTTATTAACATAAAACAATAAAACTGTTTGTGGTGCACCATTTCATTTATTAAATGAACATATTTTCACTTGCTACTACTCAATCGAACTGAAATATCGTTAATAAAATAAGGTTGTTGTAGCAGACACTGAGCAAAATGAACAATAATTTGGAGTTATGACTGCCCACCTCTTCAATCCAAGTCCATTATTCGTTCTTCTTTTAGCTCTATTTTCTTTTCATCAGCTCCTGTGGGACTTTTCTGACTATTAGTTCCTAAATGCTCCAATATATTCTGAAGCAAGAGAACCTAGTTACAGTGTAATATTACTCAGACTAAAAAAATATCTTTGTCTGATGAGGTGTTCACTGTGTCTGATCAGCTTGCCATCTTTCACGCTGCATGTTGTCAGCACAACAAAATGACTTTGGATCACTCTTTGAGCCTCAACAAAAGCACAGTCTGATTTTCTGTTTGCTTTTCTGTCTTTTACGTTAGAGCTCCACATTGTGGAAGCTGTCACTCAATGGAGAAGGTAGAAATATTTTTTGATATGCTGTCTTTTTGCCTGGACGTTGCCAGGTGTTCCACATGTGACATCACCTGTATCATGTATCAGCATCAACTGTCATATGTCAACTCATTTTTTGGTCCCAACAGTCTACATTTCTGCTTGATCCATTTTCATGGCTGAATCTGGAATAACAACCTTATCCCAGATGATTGAGCTGAATCTACAAAAAGAAATCAGGGCTTATGATGCTAATTATCTGTGGGTTTTTCCACTGTGGATGGCTGGTTAACATTTAACTAATCCAAAGAAAGGTTGTACAGGGTTTTCACCAGTCTATTAAAATGCAGACAGCTTACTGTGGCTTGCCTTGGGAAAATTTTGTTTTAATCATAAGTTAATTTTACCAATATATGATGTAGGCCCACATTTATATGAACCTAGATGTTCACTGTAAATGTGACCAGCTTCATTGAGTTTAAAATATGTCTAGTAGTTTACTTTAATTCCTTCATGCTGGAATGCCAGAGCTAATCAGTCTGTAGAGATGTTAGTCAACTTCACTTTAAAAAAAACAGTCATAAAGTTTGATTAAATCCAAACAGACCATTTATCATTTCGACAAATATAAAAATTGGCTAAAACTGTTTGAAGAACAAAGAATAAGAAACAAAAAAGACTGAAAAAAAAGAACCAGGAAAATGTTGTGGCTTAATACCATTTATCCTTCAGCTATCATCTGGCCAATTATTTTCACTAATTAAATTAGGCAAAGCTTCATTGTGTCTGTTTGAACAGGGGTGTCAAACATAAGGCTCAGAGGCCAGAATGAGCCCAGCAATGACTCCAATCCGGCTCATTGGACGACTTTTGAAAATGTGAAGGAAGGCATCCATTCTGCACTACATTAATTAAGTCATAAAAGAAACGTTCCTGTTTTTCCACTATCTACTGTCTGCAGTTTATTTCTTACAATTTAAGCCCAAAGAGTCATGCTGACAGATTTCTTTCATTTACTACAGCAGGATTTTTTTGTCATGTAGAAAAACTGAGACATACTGTTGAACTGGCACTTATATTGAGCTATCTCACAGATTAAGTTCAAATTAAGACTGACAGACAGGAAAGTTTCACTGTGTCGGCCCACTGAAGATCAAAGTGTGCTGTATGTGGCCCACAATGTAAAATGACTTTGACAGCCCTGGCTTTGAGGCATGCAATGTTCAGACAATTTGCAGTATTGCACCTGAATAATGCTATGTTAGATGAGTGCTATGCAAAGCTAAAAAAACATGTCAGTAAAAGCAAAACTAACTAGATGCTCCGTTCACCACATTTCATCTGATCATCATACATCGCATTTACATATGCAGGAACTAATTAAAACACGCAAAGAAAAACTAAGCAACACACTCCACATTCAGAGTGCATACAAAGTGACTTTTTAGGTTTCCAAAGTTCAATCAAATCTGGTCTTGCCCTGCAAATGCACTGTGTACACGTCGATATAAACGTGTCCACTCTCTGTATTTTAAAAAGGCGGGCAGCTCACAAGGCTGAACCCCAAATGTAATCACCAATAATGTCTACTCTTGCTCGAGGCAAAGATTAATGTGGATTCTTTACTTTTGTGAGGCATAAGTTGAAGTGGAAATACGGAAATTGTATTTTTAATAGTCTCATAATGGAAAAATCTTACGAGAGTAATACAAGACCAGAGCCGGGCTATTCTGAATGCACAGCGCGCATTCTAAAGCTGGATTGAGGAGGAAGAGGTGTTCATTTGTGAAGGTCGACCCGAGTGAAAGTCACAATTCATTTGGGAATGAGGTGAATGCACAATTCTTTTCCACAATCCTGCCTATCCTTTCTGCTGGATTTCATGGTGGCCCCTCCACACCGAGACCGGGAGGCAGTTGCATTTCACACTTAGAGATGTCACCATGGAAACGGCACAAAGACATCTGTTGGTGGATGTTGCACATAACTTTCTGTTCTGTGTCCAAATTAAGGAGGAGCATGGACACACTTGAAAATAACAACAACAAAAAAGAAGCAAAACACGAGAGCCAGGGAAGAAAAAAAACAGAAGAAGCTCTGCCTACGCAAACACATAAAAGACACATAAAAGTTGACAAGCATGAAAACTTGCATGAAAGGTATTTGACAAACACCTCATTTGTAGCAACATGGGCTTCCTCGTGCGGTTGAGTATCGGTGTCTTACCTGATGGATGATCTCAGACACTGGCAGCTGGTCCGCGTACGAGTACACCTCTTTTTGCTCCTCTCCATTTACAGGACTGAAAAACAAAACACACAAAACAGCACGCTTTGAGCATTTACTCAAGAAAGCAAATTGCACTCATACATTTGGCTTTTGTTATGTGGAACACCATCATTCAGTGATGAAGAAAAGCTGTCAGGAAGAGGAACAGACTCAGTGTTTCCGTTGGCAGTCTGTGTGCGGCTCAGGTGTGTGTGTCTCTGACAGTCAGTTGTATGCATTTTGATGCAAATGACCTCCCCTTTTTCTCCTTCTAGATAAATTAATGAAAGGTATCCTGGAACATCAGATGAGTGTTAAAATCAACTTTAAAACAGAGGATGTGATTGGAAGAGATTCCCTGCATATCACTACCCATCACGGTATAATTCATTGAGTCATTCACCAACAAAAATCTATACTCTGAGCAGTCCACTCTCCACATTTTCACTGAAGAAGAAGTGTTAGAAGGGCTTCAAACTCCTGAGCCCCCTGTACATTCGCAATGCACTCTGCACTAATTCTTCTAAAACCCCAGTGAACATCGATGCAGAAATCAATGAAGTCAGAGGCAGCTGCACATTCAGCTTCAACACTCATATGGATTGGTTTCATATTTGTTGTCAGCTGGTGTTTGTTGTTTTTGCTCTAGGGAAACCAGCTTCTTTTGGGTTTTCATTTTACAGATTTTATATATAGCCACTAGTGCTAAGTCTGTTCTTCTTTGTTTAAATTTGTGTCGTATTATAAAATTAAGTGAATTTACAAACTGTGGAAAATTAAAATTTGGAAATAATAGCATAAAAAGATCATTTCATCAGCTCTTGGCTGACTCTACATGACATCGGCATACTGTTCTGGTTTACTTTATTCAGCTTTGTCTTCACTTCTCAGTGGTCAATTTAAAAAACCACCAGACACGCCTTTAGTATTTCAGAATAAGGTATTCATCATTCTGAAAGAATCAGCCTAAATCAGGTTGCTCTGAAGGACAAACATTTAAGCCCATACCTTTGCAAATGTCACAAATCACTAGATATCTGCAAGAGGATCAGTCGAGAATGGCCACAATGTTTCTACAGTCACAATAAAGTTATTTTAGTCCAACAACATGAAGAGCAGTTGATCAAACTGTGTTTAAAGGGCAAAGGCAGCGCCCTCACAAGCTACAGCACCATACACCATAAACACACAGTCGTTTGTTTAAATGTACATATGACAAAAACTGCACCTGTAAAGTAGCTCTGTTAGGGGGTTTGTCTGAATAAATCCATGAGGTACATCAACCTGACAGTCACCCATGTCCGGATGACAGCAACCTTGAAAGTTACAAACAAGCCTAAAATAAAAAATTCTGACACAAAGTCGAACGGGGGTCAGAGCTAAGGTTTACCGTCAAGTGGAGGTTCAGGAGTGACGGTCTTTCGGGAAAATTTAGGTCAGACAAAGTGGGCCACATCTCCCCTGTGAGCCATCATGACACACCTCCAGCCACTTGATGATTGAAACCGGTTCTTCTATTTGTGTCTTTCCTCACTCAAAGTTACTTTTACCCACCATTTTTCTCTCTGGCCATTTCATGTCACACTGACACAGACACATGACACAGTCTCTTCTCGCGTGTGATGAAGAGAAGAAGGTGTTCACACAAAACAGATAGTAGTAAAGCGTATGGACTGGTAAGCAGGGAAACAACTTCCTGCTGAGCCTTCAGTGCGTGCCAAGCTTCTCTGCCACAAGAAACATGTCACTAAAAGCACAGATGTGTCACCACTGGGATCCTCCACCCTTTTTTTCTTAACATGAGAAATGAGCTCTAATTCAATTCAAACTACTTTCTACTTTATTTTCCACAAAGACCTTTTTGGAGAGGCATTATAAGTCCTCTCTACTTATTTAAAGAGATGTGCCTGCATTCATCCCCCACCTCTCTAGTTCTGATATCAATGCCATCTCCAGCTGCAGTCTTTAGGTTAAACAAATTTCCTTTTTTTTTTTTTACTCTGCCAGCAGCTCAAGCAGTTTTTGCAGACACAATCCAGTACTGCAGGTCACAAATTACATTAAGTATATTTTATACTCAATGGAATATGAATTCAGCTTAATTTGATAGTTGTAATTACTCTGGGAGCTCGTGTAGCCCAGAGGAGGACGTGTTACGGTCAACAACCACCGATGGCTGAGAGTGAGGAACTACACAATGTCATTACAGTGTTAAGCTTATGTATAACGTTGCGGATCGAGAGGGTCCATTAAAACGTCTTCGCCATCAAGTGCCATTCACTTAATGTAAGGGCTTGTTCTGAGGAAGAAATTGATGTTTAGAAATGCACGAGAGGATATGGGAGTGAGAGAGGCGAAAGCAAGCTAGAAAATGAGACAGGCACATGTGTACACTCGCACACATGTACACATCTTCTCTAAATGTCCTCCTCCACTTGTCTGAGAGGCAGAACGAGCTGACAAAAGTGGATTAAAGCAGCACTATATTTAATAACAGCTTGTTTCCGAGGACATCTGTGATCTTCTCTCTGTGGGAACACACTGAGCTCACTACAACCCATTTTCAGGTCTTATGAAACACAATTTTCTAACTTTCACAACGACATCTGGACAAAGGTTTCATAAAGATCCAGTTTCTGACATCGATTTAGTGATTGCTTTTTGAGATGATCCAGAAGTGCTGGCAAAAGGGTGAAGGTTGGTTTCTCAGGGGAGTGCCAATTCATGGGATTTAATACTCTTAAAGCAAGCAGCATGGTTACTTTAAATAGGGTTGTAAATAAAGATCAATTAGAGATCAACACTAACTGAATATACTACATTTTCTTGCTTATTTTTTCTTTCTGGCATTCATCACTGTTTTCAACCGTGCGCCCAGCACAGACATGTATCAGATACAGCAGGTTTGGACATCAGCTGGTCTCCCTTGTACAAAGGCTGCATGATATTCGATTGCACCATTGTGCAGGTAATAGTCTGGTGCCTCCTGCATGCTCTATCCACATAGCTCCCTCACCTGAACCACGACGAGTATTTTCAGGAGTGCAAACACATTTGAAGAGGACTATCGCTTGCTGTTTGCTACACGTGACAAAGGACAACTGTGGAAAATATCCCAACCCGTTTCTCCCAAACCTGTCCAAAGATCATGTGTGAAAAGGGCTTACCACAGTACAAAGATAAGCTGGTTTCAGCTCCTCGCTTTTCAAATGTGAAAAACCATAAAAATGTATTTTCTTCTATAAAAATAGCAGAACGGTCTAAAGAATCGCTTTTTCTTTTTCAAACAACAAAATCAATCAACTGAGGTAAGTGATGTTAATAAAACCCAGAGCAAACCTGTGATGCCCCCCCACCACCACACTAATAATTACAGCCTCAACAGCCTTATTGTTTGGCACTCTTGCTCATCTTTCTTTGATTCAAGTATAGAGAGACACTTTGCATTTTAAATAGGCATCTCTGCATAAATCTGGGCTCTCTATTCCTGAAATTCATTAGCCCTGCAAATATATTTTTTGTGTTAAAATGAAACCTTTTCTTTCCTGACACACACCTTCTAACATTTAATCACAAAAAAGAAAAAAAAAACCCAGAACATATCGAGTGCTAAGACTTTGCAAGACTGTCAAAAATTGCTTTTTTTAACTCTTATTTCATGGCCAGTTATGGATAATCAGCCTTTGAATAGTCTAATTCCATCACATGTAATATTTTACACTGGTAAAACCTTGCAAACACATTGAACCCTTCCATTCACAAAGACCCGTTAATAGGTTTTAAACATCTTCACACGTTAAATTATGAATAATTATTTATTAATGCCAACGCTGATGACTACATTAATTTAAATTATTGCAGTAATGAGGTCATGGCTATTATTTTCACATGCTTGTCTTGTAATCTCCCCACTGCTACAATGCTGTCCAGACCCAACAGAAGCACAGAAAGCAACTTCCTGTCACCGCATTATCAGTCAAGTCCGAATGTGGCTGAAGAAACACCCTGACAGGACGTACAAAATGACAATAAATCTTGTTAGTCTTCCCAACATCAACAAAGTACAAAGACGCTGCAAGCACTTTGGTGAATCAGTAAACTTAGTGCTGTTAAACTTCAAATGAATCAGGGGATTGCTGGTTCTTACATCAGAAATGGAGATAAAACGTCTCTCTCTAGGACTGAATTAGGCCAACAGCTAGCTCAATAACATTGTGTTGGTGTTTCTGTGCTGCATGAGGATCAGCAGGACTAATGTGCTGGCTGTAATCGATATTAAAGTAATAGGGGAAGTTGTGTGCAATGAGTAACTTGCCCAGGGCCAACGACTAAAATCAGTATTGCAATTGCCTCTAATTACTAATTAGCAGCCAACCACATTAGATTCTTTAATACTTCCCAGTGGTTCAATTAAAACCCAGTTAATGAAATTAATACAAAAAGTTGGGGGAGTGGTGGTATTATCATTAATAAAGTTAAATTCCCATTGCATCTTTAGGTTGAACACAGTAAACATCTGTTCCTGCAGCTTAGAGAATCAGTGTATGGAAACTGTTTGCGATAGCTGTGTGCTTCCTAAAACTCCTGATGATTGTGCTTATTATGGCATTAGTGGAGCTTGGTGATAAAGCAAACAATACATTGTGAGGCACAGAGAAAAGGTTTGACAGCTCTCTACAGCCATCTAGTGGCTCAACCTATTTATCACAAAATGTAAGCATGCACCAATTTGGATATGTGCAATTCACCACAGGGTAGCGCCACAGATAATCTAAAGCAAACACTGCTCATTACTCACTGCCACTTATGAAGAGAGACTGCATTAAGTCTGAAGGCTGACAATGAAGATGCCCAAATATGAGCTCCGCCTCTCTCTGAAATAATGCTTTCAGTGTCGTTATTGATTATAAAAGCAGTAAATGCGTTCTAAATGAGCAGCACCATTACCCAAGATAAACATGTCATTGGTCAGCTTTACAATCAGGTCTTAAAACCACCACATGGTAGTCATAGTGACAGCCACTGAGTGCTTTAATCTTCCAGAAACAGGCCAATCAACACATCATTAGCAGAGGAATCAATATCACTGATGGGAGGTATACTAAGCAGAAATCAAAGGCTGGTTAGTTGGAAACTGAACACAAAATGAATTTGGCTGCTGGCAATGAGGCTGACCTAAATGAGAGTATTTTATAAGGGTCCCCCCCACACACACACACACACACTCTTTTTCAGCACATGCAACACTTGCAAGTTGCCTACCCTTTTTTTGCAATGATTATTACATGATTATTTAAAGTAATGTAAAACTGTAACCACCAGGAGGCAGTGTTATATACCAGTGGCTATTTCAGATATTTATTTTTACATCATTTACTCAAAAGGCTTTGCCTTATCCAGGTCTCCATTATACATAAGGCTTTCTAAACGACTTGCTTAGTAAACAAAGTTGACACTGACTTGCTGTACCCTCATTTCATCATGAAAGTACAGCCCAGCCCAAGTTCAACTTCATTTGATATCCCTTTAATATCTACCTTTAATCTCCCTTTATGTTGTTAGCTTTAGTTCATTTTGAAAAGCTGGAAACAATTTGTAAACAACTTATTTTTGCACAAGTATCTTTAATGCTACTGTAACATTTGGGGAAACAGTGGTGCCAAAATAACTGCAATTGCATGCAATGAACTCACATTGTCATTGCCTTTGAAATGGTTGTTTCAAAGAGGGGGACAAGGTCTGCAACCACTCAACCTCGGTCCATCAAGAAGGTGATAAAACAGCAATAAGTTGGAAATTAGATGCAATCTGATAATACAGTGATTAACTACCATGAATAGCTGAAAAGAAATCACAAATCTGTTGCCATTTACATATTCAAAGTCACATTAACTTATACTACTTAACAGATTACTTTAATCAATTGCCCAGCCAGAACCTCATAGACCAAAAGGTTGAGTGTGTTGCACTCTAGACCTCTGCTACTTTTTTGCCAAATGCAAAGTTAATCACCAGGCAACCACTGATTTTTAGTTTCTAGCAGGTTGCCATCCTGTTTTTATTCTAGTTTGACTGATGCATACCTTTTGCTATTAACAAAAAAAAACAAATAAATTCAACTTACTTCTCCTCCATCTGCTTGATGGGGTCAGTCAAGTTGATGGCATCCATGGTGAGCTCAACTTTGCGGACACTACCAAAGAAATCTGTAATGAGAACACTTCCAGGATCTCTCAGGAACAGGTCAGTACGATGGCCTGGAGTGGACACACACTGACTCTTTGGACACACTTTGAACTGTGGAGGCAAAGACAGCAAAAATTTCACATTAGGAATATTCACCATTGTTCTAAATTAGTGGTTTCTGTCACATTGGATCTCTATTTGGGAGCCAGTCAGCTAGTCCGCTGACAGTTGCTGAGGGAAACCGACAATTTTCTGGACAACAGATCACACAATTCCTAATTGGTTGATGGCACTCTGGACACAAGCAGACTGCAAATGGAAACCACCAAGCTTTGTGTCCCAGTGTCCTATGCATGCGGATTCTGGATATGTATATGAAGATATCTGTTTATTCAGACTATTTAGAACAAAAACAACTAACAATGTCTCTTTAAATATAAATATTCTCCTCATGACAATGACAGCTTTAGCAGCAGCATAACTTGCATGTACAGGTCAGATCTGCACAAAGACATGATACTAGATTTATTCCTTTTTGCACCACCAATTCCAAGTTCCAGTTGCAGCTAGTATTGAGCTGTTGCTCTGGGAGGTGTGACACTGTGAGAAACAGATTAGAGGCAATGTGCCTGACATTTGTGCATGTCCTTGTCAATTGCAATTTTTACCACACTTGTTACGTTACCACTTGTGAATGAATCCTATGTGAGTTTATCAATGTGTTGTTTTCCGCTTGAAAAGAATATAAAAATCACACAACTGAGGTCAACATTATTTCCTCAGCCAGACAGGACTTGAAAGGTACAGCAAACGGCACGCCTTCGCAGCTTGGATCAGGGGGGAAAAAAACAAGAACGAAAACTCAGAGGGCTCATCCAGAAAATCCATAGTATTGATCCTTAATTCCCTGAAAAGGCACAACAGAGAATCTACAGAAACAGAAAAATTGGAAGAAAAAAATATAATAAGCATGTGTCAAAACACAGAGTGCCAGAGTAACGATCTGAGGTGCTTTGAGCATAACTCCGGGTGACGCAGATGAGGAGTGGTCCTTGTGGCCTGAATCGCCGCACGAGGCTAAAAGATGAAAAAGGAGGTGCTGCTGAGACTGAGTCATGGCCCAGAGCAACATGTACTCACCATTTTCACCCTGATGTGTCAAAGGCCAACGACTGCAACACCGTATCAGATATTCTGTTTCAAGTGTGACCTGTGTGACTTTTATCTGACTTCTTTTGGACCACAGACAGAGGAAGAGGACAGTACAAGAAAAACACTGCTTCAGGTATCAGAAGTGCTGATTGCCACATCCTTTTAAAAGCTGACTTTCAAAATAGTCAATCTAATAAAAATCTGCATACCTTTTTTGTTATGCTCTGCTGCAGTAACTACAAATGAATTTATAACAAATAAAATGATGGTGTTCAAAGTGTAAGACACCAGAGAAAATCTCTTCCTTTCTGTCACTCAATAAAAGTAGCACAAATGTAAACTTAAATTTGCATTAACACTCCTAACGTATTTTAAAAAGTATAACAAGAATTTTATTTTGTGGTTCAGGAAATTGTGATTTCCTGCAAACAGGTATAAGGAAGTTGTGACCATACTGGACACACAAGCTAACAGAGGCTCACCAGATCATTCATGTTGGTTTTGCTTGCAGGATGGATGTCTTCAAGGAACTCCAGCATGTAGAACGTGTAACGATCCATCAAATGGACTCCTATGGCCAAATCTGGCTGGTGCTAGAATGAGACAGATTTTAAAAATGTATAGGATAAGAATAGTTGCTAGAATGGGCGCTGAGGTGGCATTTTTACTTCTGGCTCATTAATCAATCCTCTACACTTTTACACAATGAATACTTACAGTCTTTTAAAATACACATCCACACCAACATTCACTGATTTGTATTATAAAATTCATCCCAGGTAACAATTTATGGAACTTTTTCTTTAGTTAGTCAAGTATAGTTTCCGTTGCAAATGTGTATACTATCAAAATCTGATAAGTGTCATCTGGCATTGAAATTGAACAACCATTGTCACAGCACAAGTGTGTGAAAGGAAATGAATTAGAGACTTGTGGCAGCAGGATAGCTTCATGAGTGATATTCATTATCTTAAAGTACACAAAGGTTTCAGTTTCTGCTGTATTGCAGACAGACATTTTTTTCTCCTATATATTTAGCTTAGCCTTTAATTTAATTGTTAGTTATACAACTAAAACATGGGGGGGGGGGGGGGGGGGGGGGGGGGGGGTGTTCAGGTGTTTGCTGTTGCCCTGTGACAGCTCAGATGGGCTCCAGTCCCCCTGTGACCCTGAATAAAACAAACCGGAAAAGTACTTTAGAAAATGGATGGATAATTTCTGTAACAATGCAATTTCTCTTTGGGATTAATTAAGTTCTTTGTCTATCCATCCATTAATCCAACTCCAATAATGGAGGAAGTAAGAGTTTTCAACCCCCTGGGGGTGTGAAAATGGAAAATGTAAACAGCACTGACATATCATCCCCTGTTTAAATCCAATATTCACGCTTTTTTTTTAAGCTCCACTGTGGTCTCTAACGGCTCCTAAGGGAAATATCCGGTTCTCATATTTCTTGATTCTCCAATATGTTTACAGACTAGTGTCTTACTCTGTATGCTCTTCAGTGTGGAGCAGGTAGAGGAGTGTGTGTGTTTTAAGTTTTTTCACTGGAAGCAGCTGCTTTGGACAAAACACTTCTATAAGAGCAGAAAAAGTGAAGCAGATCAATAATGTTGTGGAGCACAAAGCTAAACACTGAATCAGGTAAATATCCCTTTACACAATCCAAGGCTGTAAATACATATTTATCTTTAGGTTCAGTTCGTCATGAAATTAAATATTAGTTTCATATTTTTTGTTCAGTCATTTGATATTTTAAATTTAAAAACGCGGTGATATAAAACAATTATAGCTGCTTTGAAAGCTTGCATAGTATTAGCTATGCACAGCTGACAATTTGAAGTCATTAGCTGATAATATAAAAATAATAGTGCCTGCCAGTGCCACCCCTCAGCATCATAGTAGATACACCTATGATATCAATTTCAAAATCCTACACCATTCCTGAGTTTTCACATTCACAAGAGTTTCAGAAAACTTGACCTCTGACCTTAAGGTCAAGGTGACTGAGATTTGAACTCGTCCAAGATTTTTAAAACCCATTTAAAAATCCTAGGTGAACTCCTTCTTGAGTTATTGCTTTCACAAGATTCACAGAAAACGTGATGTACGGCTTCTAATCCTACGGTCAACGTCACTGAGATTTGAACTTTAGTATCAGCCGTGATACCTACCTACAGTTGAGGACTACAGTATTAATTTCAAAATCCTACGTTGCCTCGTTCTTGCTCAAAGGAGACTTATGATGCTTTCCTTCTTCCGTGATGTACATGTTGTTACAGTGGTGCGTGGCAATATTAAAATGGCCAAAGTTTTTAAAAAAATTAGGGGCTGAATGTACAAGCAAACCCTGTAAATAAAAAAGCTCAGACTATTTTAAACACTCCATAGAGCAACCATATGTTTGTTAGAAAAGCAGAGCCAAGCTGTAGAAAGTTGGAGCAGGGGAAGGAAGCTAAAAAGGCTTTTATAATCAGAAGCCTCTCTAGAACAGTCCAAAAACAAATATTTATAGCCACAATAAACCATGTGAGTAAATAAGTTCTGTTCAGCAAATAAATAAGGTTTTCTTTGTTTGTTTGTTTGGTCTTAACTTTGTATTTATTGTATTTTTCACAAGTAGCGTAGACACTAAAAACAAAGAGAAAAAACAGTTGGTCATACATAAAATGTAGTTTGGCACTATTTAATGTCATAAAATTTATATTTTTAAATGTCCTCTCATCACAGTCCCTTTCCTTGAGTAATGCTTATTTTTAGATATTAAAAGACTCATTATTCATAAGTGTTTATGTTATATTCTTCTAATCCCCTATTTGGCCATTTCAGTGTTTTTACAGTGGTTCTGTAACTTACACACACACACACACACACACACACACAACAGAGCACAGTTTTAGATTGGTCCATCAACAGTGCAAAGCAGAGAAAGAGTGAGCAAGTTTCACCAGGGCTACCGGTGACAGCCCAAAATGATACAACTCACGACTACCATCATGTACTATATTCAAGTCCACTTCTTTAAAAGAACCTCTATGACAGATTCAGTGTTTTCTGTTGCCTGAGGATTCCTGACCACCTCCTGCCTTGCACATCCAAGCTAAAGCCCTCTCTGCCTCTTGAAGACTTTTCAGGATTTTTCTAAATTATGCAGTGGAGGGATTTGCACTTTAAGCTATACGTCTCAAGCAAAAGGTCAGTGTTGTGTAAAATGTGGAAGAAGAGGGGGAAAAAGAAGCAGCATTGTTCTTGTATTTGAGTGCAGTGCAGAGCTAGTAGGTTTCTGATAATTATTAGTGTGATGAAGAACTTGTAACATGTCACATTTCTTGCAGACCTTTCTCAGTTTGAATGCTAAAAGAGAGAAGACATTTGAATAAAAATTCAAAAGTGCAACACTATTTCAAGTAACACTGACTGGTGTTGCAGGGGGGTGAGAGCGTATGAACACAGAAATCAAGCTAGTGCAATGTGCTATGAAATCACACTGCTTATTAGAGAATCTGACAAGCTGATGGATGATTTTTAATTCATCTTCCATGTGAGGGAAGATAACTCACCGACAGGGAGTCTTCTCCAACTTGACTGCTGGCCAAAGCCATGATGTTTGGAGAGTAAAATCTTTCATACATGGAGGCGCCTTGACAGGTGTCAATGATGAAGAGCAGCTCGTTGTACCTGGAGACAAACACACGCACACACGCAAACAGAGGATCATACACATTCTCAAACAAAACTGATGGGAGAATGCACAGCTGGCATAACACTCATCCATTTGTTCCAATAAACGGATATCACACAAACCTTCTAACCACCTTTCATATTGCAGTTACCATGGTGACCAAGAAAAACCAACAGCTCCATTCAGTCCTGCTAACACTCCCACGCACACAGCTAAACCACCACCACCCTTCCTTTCCCTTCCCCTTCCCTCCATCCTCCTTTTCTACAAAACACTACATTTCACTACAACTTCTTTCCCCTGTTTAGGCAAACATGTACAGACTGTCACATCCAGTAGACTTAATCGAGGTGGTTTGGGGATGATAAAGGGAGGTCTCTTCGGTGGCTGTAATTTAGCAGTTCAACCCTGCAATTATCACATCAGCATGAAAGCTGGCGTCACTGAGCTTTTATCCAGTAGCCTGGAGCCTGACTGTAACCCAGACACTCACCGTTGATGATAATGGGTTTGGACAACAATAGAGGCACTCGCAGCAGCAAGGTGCAAGCTCATTTACCATCTCATGATTTACAAATTAAGCAAAGCAGTGGCTTAAATAGTAACCCCAATTACAGAACAAAACAGCCTCTACTTTTAGAAGAATTTAGGAAAACATGACAAGTTCAAGGTAATTTCAAGAGTACTAATACAGAGAATGCTGTGCTAACACTTTGTAATCCCTAACTTATCCCACATAGAACACGATCACATGGTCTAAAGTATAAAATTAAAATAGATAATGAAGGCCACAAGGGACAATACGATCTATTTACTAAGTTCAACAATTAGTTTGTTTCTTTTTGTACTCCAGTTGTACTCATAAAATTTCCACCTGAAATGATTCCTTAGTTAATTCATTCGCTAAGGGGTGTCAAATTCAATTTAAGATCACGCTGGGAAATGAGAACCACATTAAGGGTGAGATAAAGTTTACTGAAATTCTTAAATTAAACTGAAAATGCATGTCCAATATAGTCTTCACATGTACAAGTTGGCTTAAGTGAAGCCCAGGCCAAATAGTGCAATGTTTATAATGCACTCTCATTACAGTGGTTTAGAGCATTTAACATTAAAACATATATCAAAATACTGAATCTGTCATTTTATTTTTCCATATATTTCTACAAATCTTACCCAAGGTTGAAATGTGAAATTTCACAAAGTTAAAAGTAAAACCTCTAGATTTAGCTGGGAGAAACCCATTTTGCTGTACAGTATGCTTTGTTTTTTTCAGTTCAATGGCTTTTTGCCTTTTTTCCACTGTCCTTGGCTCCGTTTCTGTGCTGATGTGCAGATTCAAGGCAAAGCAAATTTCATTCTTTGAAAACAGCAGTCATCTCAATGCAAATATACACAGGTCACTCTTTATGCCTTCAGAGTCAGCTTTTATATTTTGTGCCATTTTCTGTGAGCTAGATTGTTATTTTGCAGCTGCAGTGGCAGTGTGCCCGTCTGTTTAGTGTGGCATACAGACACAACGAAGGGGGACGGATCTGAAGTGATACGCTAGCCGGATTAAACTTTGCAAAGGACCAGATATGGCCTAGAAACCTTGTGTCTGCCACACATGCATTAGCGAATCATTGTTCCTAGATTTGTCGTTGTTTATTTTACTAACAAAACTAGAGATCCAACAGCTTCATCTTCAGCTATACATAAAAAATTGTTAATTTCAGACCAACTGATAACAATTCCTATCGAATTTATTAATTATTCACTAAATATGGCCCAGATAAATGTTAAAACGCATGGATAGATGGTTCAACCAGTTAAAAATTATTATCTGTGATTATTTTCCTGCAAGTTTTTTCTTCCACGAATGTACAATAGGCAAGAAAAATACTTAAACAATGAAATTTAAAGACTTTTTAAATATACAGATGGTTTTATAGCCTTCAACTTTGCCCTTTAGATTCACACATTCAGCTCCTCATTTAACTACTGTATTCCTACTACATATAAAAGTTAATCTACAATTTACAGGTAGGACAAAAAGAACTATCAAGGCTACACGTTGCTGTTCCCAATGACACATGAAAGCCCAGCACTACCATTCAAGCTGAGCTGAAGCTATTTTTAAAAAAGCCTGAATAGAGAGTACACAGTTTCACTGCACTGACAGCACTCTTTCAACCACGGAAGTCATTTGATACACAGAAAGTAGAAGCCTTGATAAGAGAAATTAAAAAAAAAAAAAAAAACACCACCCACATCAATTTAATGTAACACACCTCTTATAATCATCTGTTTTGCTTGTTATAAAGAATCAACAGAATGGGAACCTCCTGATAAAGATTATAATACTCATAGGCTGTGATGTTTTGTGCTGTTAAATGCTTGTTGACATGCTGCACAGCTAAATGCCCTGCAGGGCAAAGAAAAAACAAGTAAAGTAGACCTGACAAACGGGATTATTTGAAGTTACTTTTCAGTTCATTTACCTTCTTTTCTGCCACATCTGCTCAAAAGCATCTGCCAGTTCCACATTACTAATCTCCTCAGAGTCCTGGAACTTCAGAAAGCCATTCCCACCGTGGCCTGTTAATCAACCACAGATTAAAAATAATTAATTCAACTTTGTTCAACTTTTATTAATTCAACTTCATAGGTACATTTTTTCCCTTTAAGTACCTGTCAGGTATATGAGGATGTTGCTTCGATCATCAGAAAGGAGGCGTTTAGAGCGTGGTGTGCTGGGAGGCAGGCGCCCAGTCAAAACTCGCAGGAAGTTCTCCACAGTTACCTAAGGCACACACGGTACAAACCTGTGGTCATTTTCCATCTATGTCTCTGACAGGAAGTAGTAAATTAGTTGTTAAATGAAACTATTCAAAGATTGAAACTATACAAAACAAAAGCCAGTAAAAAGAAAAGTTAGTGATGAAAAGTCAATTCGTAATATTTAAACTGTCATTGGTAGGATCAGTAAGTGACCACAGATGAATATTTTTGATCTTCTCCACTTATTCTTTAATTAAAATTTGATAATCAGCTCCTACCTGAGTTTTTTCTCTGTTTTTTAATGATCATTGGTTTTTGTTGCACATGAATGTGGTGTGACAGCAAACAAAGACTGGCAGTACAGTGTCATTGTATTTTTAAAAAGGCACAAAACAGAGTGAATAGTCAAAAAACAATAAAAACCGCCTGGGCCCCATTTTAGACGTGTAGATTATAAAATGTCCTGGTCAATAAAAATGTTGCCTTGGACATACCCTGTTTCATTTTCCCATTCCATGGGTATATTTATCTCCTCAAGTTATTTTACGCAACACTGAAGGTGAAACACAGCATGTGAGACTGTCACATAAATCACGGTATATGTTTATATAACAAGCTGAGCAGAATCAAACTGTCTGGGGTAGGAAAATATTTACAATTTATGCCAAACAGCCCTGAACATTTTGTGATTATGCTCGAGTGATTCATCTTTTTCTGGCTTCAAAATACCCAATTTTTGCATTTAGACTTTAAAAATCACTCAGGGCTTGTTGATAAACATAAGGCTAACACAAGGGTTGCTTCACAGAATGAAGGTGAGGTGTAAACACATGAACTGACCTCATAACCTCGATAGTCCACTTCCACATCGTCACCATACACATTGAGCTCCATGTTTTTGTGACTGAACACTGTAGCAGGTTTGGGATTTCTGTGGTTACAAGCCATGTCATCAGCCAGCATCAGAACTATGTGGCTGGCGATTAAAAAAAGAGAAAAAACAGAGTTAATATGATGATATTTGAAATAAGTAAAAGGACAAAGGCTGCTATCAAACACACTAACTGTTATGTTATGAAGGCAAATGCATTTAGCCTGAAAATTGCATCAGTTTGTTTATTGATCTTATAGTTGGACCAGCTGTTGAATATTTTGAAACTTTTGACATTTGGACATCAAGAGCTCCCACCAATCATACAGTCAATCGCTAACCAGCACTACCACCACAAGTACTGTGTAACTCTCCAGAGCCAGGACTGATTTCTGAACCTTTACTATCTCGAAATAAAAGGAAAACTTATTAGTATATGCACACTTGTTCATCCTGTTGCCACTGGTGCCCTTCTACACAACACAGACCTTGTCAAACGTATTTGCCTTATTCTCCACGTTGGATGTTTTATTTTACCGCAGCTCTCCATCTGAGAAAGGCCCCAGAACAAACAACAAAACAAAGTAGGCTGTGGAAAAAGTCTTGAGCACTCACTTAATTCATTTTGACACAATACAGGCACCTTGTAGAATGCACAGCATGTTCTGAGCTGCTCTCAGCTAAAGCCAAGCCTAACAATGGACAGCACAATAGACTCAGTAAACGTATTCAGAAGTCCGGTTCGGCCCTGGATGTGGCCGTGGACAATCGATGTGCAATAACAGTGAGCAGGACAATGTCAAAACTCCTCTGAAAGTCCAGTAAAATATCCCATACCCTCTAAACAATGTTCTGGCTAGCCAGGGGTTCAGCCAAAGACTAACAGCATGAGCTTCTTCATTGCAGTAGCTGTCCAGTTACACAGTTAATCTTTCTACTGTACCTCTTTTTAATCAATTTTTGAGCAACTTTTACAAAACACTTCACCTGCTGGGATGAATAAATTTCTCCCTTAACTACTGAATACACAATGATAATTAAAAATGATAGATTATATTTCTGTAATTAGTTCATTGATAGTCAGAATACATATTTCTTTCAGAAAGCAACCGCATAATATGCTTTGCCTTGTTACATCCAATAATAATTGTAATGTCGAAAGACAATTTATGTTGTTGAGTCTTTAAAATATCTGCAATTGACTGCAACTGTATTTTCAACACTGATTACTCTGGAAAATATATTTTCTAATAAACTGGTTTCTCTTCATCATGCATGAAAATACTGAAAGGTCCCCATTATAAATTTACCTACTGATCAACTTGACCTCTTCAGAATGTCTAAAATACAAATATATTACATTTACTACCATATAGAACCAAAAAATGTTTAAATTCCTCAAATTTTAAATGTTTTTGCTATTATAAGTGAAAGTTATTTTTAAACTTTACGTGATTGTGTGCAAATCAATGACTCAACAACCTGATTAATCGTTTTAATACTACAGTGACCAGGATAACTAAATATTTGCTCAATAACATCAGCATTTAAGTATTAATATGTACTCACCCCTATCTCTACCATCACATTATAATTTAACATCTGAAATAGAACTAAATCTGTTACACTGGTTATGCCTGACTACATCTGACAGACACTTCAGAATTCATATTAATAAGTATCCCCGGCCTTCACTTGTGGAGTCGTTCAGGGCTGTCTTTATGCCTGTTGCCCCTCTACATGACAGCTTCTGCTAGCATTTCTATGCTTATAATACACAATGGTACTTTTTGGCTAAGCTTAACAACCTCAATAGCCTTTTTGACCTCAAATACCTCATCTCAATCCTGGCAAAATTTAAATTCTCGTGTTCGCCCTAAAAACTTCTGTATAGAGGTCAGTTATTACATTAGCTCTCTTGTCATAAATACAAATCATCTGCTAAGAACCCTGATAATATTTTGAGCATTTAAAATTTGCATATCACACCTCAAAGCTCATCCAGTCTTGTTTTTTTTTTCTTTTTTTAACTATGATCCATCCATCCATCTTCTTCCGCTTATCCGGGGCTGAGAAGCAGGGGCAGCAGCCTAAGCAGAGAGGCCCAGACCTCCCTCTCCCCAGCCACCTTCTCCAGCTTGCCCTGGGGAACACCAGGGCGTTCCCAGGCCAGCCGAGGGATATAATCTCTCCAGCGTGTCCTGGGTCTGCCCCAGAGCTTCCTCACGGTGGGACATGCCCCGAACACCTCACTCAGGAGGCATCCTTATCAGATGCCGAACCACCTCAACTGGCTCCTTTCAATATGGAGGAGCAGCGGCTCTGCTCTGAGCCCTTCCCGGATGACTGAACCTCTCACCCTATCTCTAAGGGAGAGGCTAGCCGCAATTCAGGGGAAGCCTATTTCTGCTGCTTGTACCCACAGCTGGTGACCATAGGTGAGTGAAACTTTTACTGTTATCCAGTAATTTTGAACTTTCAATACACACTTTTATTTTCACATGCCTTAACTCACTTTTCATGTGCATTTCCTCCTTAGCCTCTTCGACTAGCCCAGAACACAACTGCTAGGTTGCCTCTAAAAACTAGCGGGCACCCACATATAAGCCCTATTCTTATTTCCCTTCATTGGATTCCAGTGAAATGCAGAATGCTTTTTAAAATTGTTATTGACAACATATAAAGCCTTTCATTGCCAGTCCTTCCAACTGTCTGAACAGGGTCTCTTAAGCATGCTCTTATATTAGAAGCCACGCAAGTTTTCATCAGCCTATCAAATGGGCTGAATCAGTAGTTGGTTTTCCCTAATATTTCTCCCATTATATTTGACCATAGCAACACCATATGCTTGTTTGTGTGTCTGTGTGCTGGAACTTATATTCTTACCTTAAATGTGTGGTTTTATCGCGATTGTGAAACATTTTGTAACTGTGTGTTTTAAGAGGTGCTATACAAATCAAGTTGTTATTATTATTATTATTATTATTATTATTATTATTATTATTATTATTACTACCTGTCAGGGATGCCCAGCCTCTTCACACTTCTGTACACAGATAGAGTATTTGCCACATGTCGGTAGTTGAACCAGAATCTGGATGTGCACACCTGTTAATAAAGGCAAATGAAGAAGAGGCACATATATGTCTTCTGTTGCTCCTAACATCATCTATTAGCATTTACTCAACCTGAAAAATCAAAAAACACTCACCAGAACGGCCCAATTGTTCGTATGCCCACTGCTGAAGAACTGCCCTGCGCTATTCTGTGAAATAACCGAAAGAAGGTGAATAATTATTTATGTTTTATCGGGATTTGGGGTCATATAAGCAAGCATATTCAGCATCAACAAAGCTAGCATGACAGCAGGGCTGGCTAACATGACAACGATGTTTCTACCTAAAAATGAAACAAACCGAAGGGAAAACCAGAGCTGCGTGAAAATAATAAACTCACCTCGATGTTGATGCTGTTTGCTAAAAAGCATGCTGATAATAATCCTAATAAAGTTAGTATTTTCATTGTGCAGCTCTGTTAGCAGTGGACATGTAGGAAGTGAAAACCGGTGGATCCACTCAGCAAGTGTTTCCGGTGGCAGACATTTTCAAAATAAAAGATTTGGTGTGGAAGATGAGACGGAGAAAAATGGGGGGCGGGTAGCAGTTTTAAAACAAACTGAGTTTTCTCTCGAGACTGCAGGTTTAATTGTCATTTGTTTCTGATCTACTTAAGTGCATATCCATTGTATATCTAATATATCTAATACTTGCGCAAGGCTTGTGTAACACAGCAGTAAAACATACTTACAACATATAACAAGAAGAGCACAAACATCATACCTTTATGAGAAAGAAAAATAAAACATTAATATAAATAAAACCTTAAATCTCTTGCTTACTTATTATTTTAGAATAACTAACCTAATTCAAGTTGATCCTGTTCCCATACCACTGAAGGGTCATGCTTGCACGCACGGGTTAAAGTTAGGTTTCCTCCTTCAAATGACGGAATTCGTCACCATCATATGAACGTTTTCTAGATCTAGTAATTAATGTAAGTAAATGAAGAAAAAAAACAATGTTTCTGTATACCCAAAAGTTGGGGTTTATTGGAGAAATTTATACACATTAAAAATGGTTTTAACTTTATTAGTTAATCAGTTGCAGCAGTTGTGTTAGTTTCTCCTCGAGGGTCACCATCCGTACGTTAAGCTCATGTTCTGTTTCTTTATTTCCTTGTTTGTTTTCTTGTCTGCTGGTTTGTTTTCATTGACATCAATTTTTAATTCCAAAGAAAAATACAAGAAAAAACACCTTTGTGTGGCAGCTTATTTTAAGTACAAGAGGCAGTACACCTGACATCATCATCATTCTGCCAGATATGACTGGTGCCCTTATGTGAGAAAGAAAAGCAAACTAGTCATCAAATGATGCTAACAGCTTCATATTCAGTTGCCCTCATTAGCTAATTGGTCAGGGACTCAGTAATGAGAAGTGACAAGTATATTACAGGCAGTAGACATTAAAAGTCTTGTGATGTTACTGCTAAAGAAGTCAAATAGTCCAGGAACCCACTGTGAAACAGAGCTACATATCTTCCATGCAATTCTAATGCAACTTCACAACCCAGCACACAGAAGGTTATCTGGGAAACCAGCATCAAAATCAGTTTTGACACACTGCAGGGAGCTCATCGTGGTAATGTCCTTTGTTAACTGCTCTAACAAAGCAGGTCTCAGCAGCGTACATCTGTTCAATATTCAACTTCAGTCCATGAATTAACATTTTATTTTCAAGCCGCAGTGACTGATTCTGGTATGAAATGGTAACAAGTTAGAATGATAACTGCTTTCTAAAGCATTGATGTGACTGAACTAATCTCATGTTATGTGATATAACAAACAAGTCCGTTGTCTAGTGGTCAAGAGGATTAGAGGCATTAAGAATCAAATCCTATGGAACAAACCAGGTTATCAAAGTGACCTTCCTTCCTGGGTTGCCTAAAAAAGCTTGACTGACTGTCCAGTGGAATCCACCTTTTGCTGAACTTTTCCACCCAACCCCAAACAAAAATATACATTGTTATGCAATTTAAGAGATTATCCAGCTATATTTAGCTGCACCTAGAGTTAGGTTGTGTGGGTTATTCCACTCTGTTAGTCAATTAAATAATGCCACAATTTCAAAGTTGTCTTTGCAAAAGTCTAGTGAGCTTCTTTGTATGTATGAATGTGGAGTTTTAAAGTTATTTATTTACAAAGCTATTTACAAATGCAATAAAAATGTGAAGTAAAGACTGACACACATTTCAGTGGGCATTGGGATATATTGCATGTTTTGTTCTCTGGAAGTAATGGAAATATTAAGAAAATCAGACCACCACCCCCACCCCCACCCACTGGAATAGACTGCAGCAGCCTAATTGGATAAGGGAAGGAAAATGGATAGATCCATCCATTTAGTTTTCTGGAGCCAATAAATATCTCTCATTTCAGAAGAAGTAAAGGTAGCACTTTATAATAATGTCACACTATTAAGCATTGTTAAGGTAAGGCATTAGCAAGTGGTAAATTCATCTTTTATATAGCATTACTCCTCCTTAGTTTACCATTTATAAATATATATTATTATGACTAGGATTATGGTTATGATTATTAATAGCACTGATGTAGTAGCAGTTATAGCTGTAGATGGTGTAACAGTAAACATTAACAGTAACATTAAACACTTGCTAATATCTTACTAATGCTTAATAAAGTGCTATCAAAGTAAAACTACTCCATTACAAACACTGAATTGAAACATAATTATTTTAGTAACAAAATATGGTTACTTAAAATAAACATATTCAAAATTCATATTCTTATGGACTCATATCTGATAAGCTATTTTTTTGAAAAGTTTAAAATAAAAGTAGAATATTTCAGCTACATGTAGACGCTACCATATTTGATCCGCTTTATTCCATAATTTTATAACCCACGATCGAATTAATCATGAATCAACACCAACTTTCAAGACTGAGGAGGAACGATTGAAAATGTAGAGCAGAGGCGGTGCGTGCGCTTTTTGGCACACAGCGCGCAACCTCTGTGCCAACCCAACGTCAAGGCACATACACGCACACACAAACAGTCGGTGCGTGCTGGAAGCAGTCCGCTGTAGGAGGGAAGACGGACAAGCCACGCATCTGCATCAGCGAGCGAGGAGGGTGGCGCGGTGGCATTGCCTGCAGGAATTCAGTTGTAAAGTACAAACAGGAGGCAAAAATGCGCTGAGGGGGAGTCTGTCCGGAGCTCGGTTATTAACCAAAGATTACTGCACTGAGTCGTCTGAAGAAAGGAAAAGAAAATCAAACGCTTCGGAGAAGTTGTCATTTCAGAGGATTTCCGTCTAGAGATGAATACCAACGATGCCAAGGAGTATCTCGCGCGGCGGGAGATACCGCAACTATTTGAGGTGAGAGCTGGTGCACGCTTTGAAGAGACAAACTGGGTATGTTTCGCGCTCAGGGAGAGTACACTAAGATTCATGTTCCATGCATTGCAAGATGTATGACAGAGTCACGGTAAAGATCCTTCCTTTACGTTATCTGACGGTAGATGGAGGTGCGGATCACGTGGGCTGAAAGCGTATTTCAGGATTAAACAGTGGCTTAAAATAAGAGGGGAAATCATAATTTTACAAACTCCCTCGTATATATAACTGCTATTTAAATGTTGTTGAAGTCTGCTGGGATATTATGTAAATATGAAAGTTACAGATGGTCATAGCTGGTGAAAGAGATACAAAGTTGATTAATTCCTAAGCAGAGACACATATCAGAGCTCACAGGAATATGATAATGAAATATATTCTTTCTCCTGAGGGGATGCTAAATTGGCTCATCCTCTTAATTACACTCATTCCCCTGCTGCAGTCAAGCTAATGTATGCAAGCAATCAGTGCCTGTTTATTTACAGTCAGTTCAAATTACATTGAGCACTGAAGTGGCACATTCCTTACAGTGCTGCTCCTGTAGCAGTGTATTCATTATCGGTCTAAGAAAATGAGCACGTCAAATTGTTTTCAGGAAACTTCACAGCGTGCTGCTGGTGGGAGATGTTAGTGAGGGTGGAGATGAAATCCCAGAGGAAGGTATTGTTTTGAAAACAGGATCGAGAGGACAAATGTCACACAAACATACGTTTGTGTTTTGGCTGTCGAGTTCGCTTTCACATTCATCACAGTCAGTGCTGCTCGACAATAACACCAAGGTCATCAGGGGTATGTGTGTATTTGTCAGGCTGAGGCCAATTTCATGGACTTGTGGCAAAATGAGATTTTTATTGCTCTGGTGTAGTCGGGCTAAGGCAACCATGCTCTGCAGTTCAAAACTTCCCCTCATTAAGGTGGTGTGTTCGAGCACTGCCCCGCTGCTCCACAACAGCACATCGTAACAAAGCTGCAGCACTGCCACAGTGAACATCCCTTTTCTAAATATTGTATGAAACTGTATACATCATAATATCTTCCTCCACTGTTTCCCCCAGAGCCTGCTCACAGGTCTGATGTACTACCGGCCCGATGACCCCATTGAATACTTGGAAGGCTGTCTGAAGAAAGCCAGAGAGCTCGGAGGACCAGAAAAGGTGCGGTGGGATACTTTTGTGGGCCAGGAGAAGAAGTCACTTCCTCCTCTCAATGGAGGCCAGTCACGCAGGTCCCTCTTCAGAAATGGTGAGGAGGCAATGAAACAGATTAGAGCTTAAGCAATTAGTTGCTTGGTTGATTTGTTTAAATGCAGCAGTTTGATTTACTTAAATACATTTTTTCTTGCTTTAGTTGGATGTAAATTTAACCTACAGGTTTGTAACCACTGCATGAACAGGCTCTGGGAATGCTCTATTTTATGTCTTTAGCTGACTAAAAGTCTTTGGCAGATTAATCAAAGTGTTTTTATTGAGTTTCCAAAAAGCATATCATTCATACAGAAAAACTCGAACTCAAGTCCTACAACACAATGTAAGACAAAACTATACCCAGACAGGACCAAAAAAAAAAAAAAAAAAAAAGAGGGGGGGGGGGGGGGGGGGGTAAAAAGTTGCCAGTTATGGAGTAGACGGAAACTCATTTTCAAAATAGGAAATGAAAGGCTGCCAGACCTTAAAGAATTTCTTGGTGTTGCCCTGTATCGTAAATCTGAGATGCTCTAATTTGAGGTGTGCCATCACCTCTTCCACCCAGCGTTTATGGGATGGCGGTGTTGCCTTTATCCAATTAAATAGAATCAGTCTCCTAGCCAACAATGAGGTGAATGCTATTGCCTTCCTCTGAGAGGCTGTTAGTTGAGTTTCCCTCGGTGCCACCCCAAAGATGGCTGTCAGAGGCATTGGTTCCACATCTTTATTATAAATGAATGAGAATGTTCTAAAGATGTTAGTCCAAAAGTCTTTCAGCCTGTAACAAGACCAGAACATGTGGCATAAGTTGGCTGGCACCTGTTTACATCTGGGGCAGGTCGGATCGGCCCCCTGGTACATTCTTGCCAGTTTCTCCCTTGACCAGTGGAGTCTGTGTAACACCTTGAACTGTATCAATCCGTGTCTTACACATACAGAAGCAGAGTGTACTAGATCCACTGCCCCTCCCCAGTCAACCTCTGAAATGTCCAGCCCCAATTCTTCCTCCCATTTCCTTCTTACATTGTCCAGGGAGGGGGAAGCCACCTTCTGAATATTTGCATATAGCGTGGAGATTGTCCCCTTAGCAGTCGGATCTGTGTCCATCAGCTCGTCTATCCATCCGCTTTGTGGAAGCTCGAGGGAGGGGCTGAATGACTTTTTCACAAAGTCCCGAACCTGGAAATATCTAAAATAGTTAGTCTTGGAGGAGATTCCATAATCCTTTTCCAGTTGAGCAGCAGACATAAAAGTACCATTTTTAAACAGATGTTTGACACATTCCACCCCAGCTCTATGCCATTCCCTAAAGGCTGTTCCCCCGAGGGCTGGGGAAAACAAGTGATTTCCATAGATGGGAGCAGATAGGAGGGCGTTTCTGTTTTTAAAATGTGATCTGAATTGAGTCCAAATTTTCAAAGAATTAGATACCACCGGGTTGTTTGTGTAAAGATGTTTGCTCAAGGGTAGAGGAGCGCAGACCAGGGAGCGCAGGGACACTGGGCTAGAGACATACCTTTCCATATGAACCCATATTGGGGTTTCATCCTCATCTAACTCTCTGACCCAAAATAACAACTTATGTATATTAGCAGCAAAATAATAGTGCATATAGTTCGGCAGAGCCAGGCCTCCCTCTTCTTTCTGTCTCTCAAGAAACTCTCTTCTTATCCTGGGGACTGTTTTTTTCCAAATAAAGGCAGATGTACATTTGTTCAATTCCTTAAAAAATGATTTAGGAATAAAAATTGGTATCGTCTGGAACAAATAGAGGAACCGTGGCATTATATTCATTTTAACAGAATTTATCTTCCCTGCTAATGACAATGGGAGCGATGCCCACCTTTCCATATCTAATTTTGCTTTGTCCAGTGTTACTTTAAAGTTATTGTCCAGTAAATCTTTATATTTACTAGTTACATCAACACCTAAATATGTAAATTTATCCTTATGTATTGCAAAGGGATAGGCCCGGAAAGAAAGTTTCCTCGCCTGTTTATTAATGGGGAAAAGAACACTTTTGTCTAAATTAATTTTATAGCCCGACACCCTCCCAAAATCTTTGACAATACCAAGGGCCACCGGGATACTAATGGCAGGGTTTGACAGGAAAAGGAGGAGATCGTCAGCATATAAGGACAGCCTATGGTTTTGTGTCCCCCTTTGTATCCCTACCAATTCAGCAGCCTGTCTTAGCATTATCGCAAGGGGTTCAATTGCCACATCAAAGAGCAGGGGTGACAAAGGGCACCCCTGTCTCGTTCCCCGGAATAGAGAGAAGGGTTCAGATATGATATTATTTGTTCTTACCACAGCCTGGGGGCTCGAATAAATTATTTTAATCCACGAGCAAAATGTTGGACCAAAGCCGAATCTCTCGAGGGCCGTAAATAGATAGTAATACTCTATTCTATCGAAGGCTTTGTGGGCATCTATGGATATCACAACCTCTGGCACAATGTTATCTTCAGCAGTATATAGTACATTGAACAGACGGCGGAGATTGCTGGAGAGTTGTCTACCTGCAACAAACCCTGTCTGATCAGGATGTATTATCTTACTTATAACAAGCTCAATTCTAGCTGCCAGTACTTTGGTCAGTATTTTATAATCACATCCAAGTAAACTTACTGGGCGATATGACTCACATTTAAGTGGGTCCTTATTCTTCTTAAGGAGTACAGAGATCAAGGCCTGTGACATTGTTTGGGGCAGAGCTTTTTTATCAAGAGCTTCCTTAAATACTCTGCAAAGCAAGGGTATCAGTCTGGGAGCAAATGTTTTATAAAACTCATTTGGGTACCCATCAAGGCCCGGCGCTTTTCCTGTCTTCATATTCCGAATTGCTTTGTCTATCTCCGTGGCAGATATGGGTCCCTCTAACCTATCTCTATCTGCTGCCTCTAGTGGTGGTATTTCAAGGTTGTCAAAAAAATTCTTTGCTCGGTCCCTATCATTTATTTCTGAGGTATACAAGTCCTCATAAAAAGATTTAAATTGATTGTTAATACCCTTCTGATCTATAATTTTATTACCCATATTATCTCCTATCTCTACTATCATACCAGCAGCTGCTGATTGTTTTAGCTGGTAGCTCAGGAGTTTACCAGCGCGCTCACCATGTTCATAGAGATCTTGTCTTGACCTAAGATATAAATCCTCCTCACGCTGACTTGTCAGGATGTCATATTCAGTCTGAAGCAAAATCCTTTTTCTATGCAACTCCTCAGATGGAGTCATAGAATTTGCCAGATCAACTTCTTTTATTGCTTTCATTAATTCTATGGTACGTTTCATTTTTCTTTTCCTTTCACCAGCACTGTATGAAATGATTTGTCCGCGTATATACGCTTTTAATGACTCCCATAAAGTGCCACTACTTATATCAGGAGTATCATTAAGATCCAAGAAAAAAACTATTTGCGAATTAATGAATTCTTTAAAATCATCATCAGCCAATAATCTACTATTAAGACGCCACATCCTCTGAGGTGGTGTATAGTCAGGGAATTTAAGTGTCAGTGTGACCGGGCTATGGTCAGATAGTACTATACCAGGGTATTCTACATTCATTACCATGGGGGTCAATTTATTGTCTAACAAAAGATAATCAATTCTAGTATAAGTTTGGTGTGGTGGGGAATAAAAGGAGTACTGCCTGGTAGTCGGATTTGCATATCTCCATGGATCGAATATACCATAAGTTTTACAAAAGGAGTTAACGCATTGAGCAGATTTACTTAGCACACTAGGTGTTGGGCTAGAGCGGTCCAGAGTTAAATCTAGGACACAATTCAAGTCTCCCCCCAAAATCAAATTGTGCGTGTCCAAATTAGGTAGTAATGAAAACAAATCTTTAAAAAATTGAACATTATCCCAATTGGGTGCGTATACATTCGCCAACACCACTGGCATATTGAATAATTTCCCAGCTACAATAACATATCGACCATGTTTGTCTTTTATGACAGTTGTTTCTATGAATTGTACATTCCTGTGTATAAGGATGGCCACTCCTCGACTCTTACTATCAAAATTTGAATGATAGATCTGGTTAAATCCCCCCCTACACAGTTTGAGGTGGTCCCTGTTTAACAAATGTGTCTCTTGCAAATATACTATCTCTGCTCCCTGGTCTCTTAAATGGGAAAAGATCTTACTCCGTTTAGCCGGTTTATTGATCGCCCTTACGTTCCAGCTCATCAAATTTGTGCCCATTCTGCTCACAGCCATGTTTGGTGCCATGCCAGGAGTCCACAGCCCAACATGCCCACTACGCTCCTACGCCGTCCACTATCTGGATCACACCCTGAAGATCTGGCAGCAAAAACAGAAAAAATAAAGGGGCGGTGTCTGGGAAAAAACGAGGAAGCAACACACACACATACACAAGTAACACACAACACATTGCATATATGAACATGAACCCAAACACAGTGCTCTTTAACAAGCACTCTCGTGGCCAACCGGTCCACCATCTCCTACACGCCAAGCCTACCGTGTGCGGCTCCGTGCAAAATATCCCATGGTTCTAAAAATATAATATCACCCCTCCAATCTATGCACCTCCTAAAAGGAGGGAAAAAAAAAAAAAAAAAAACAGTAGGGGAAGCTTGTAGCAAAAAGATCTTTGAAAACAAAATACAGTAATACAAAAATAATGTGTAAGTAGTATGAAGCAGGGCCACAGTATTTCTTAAATAAAATATTCAAATACAAAACAATAAAATGAGATATTACTTTGTCAGTATTGTAAAATCCAATCAACAATATCTTTCTTGAGACATTCAAGTCCCTACACCAGTGTAGCCCTTATACTTATACAAACTCAGACCAGCCCATATACTTCACCCGGGGTTCAATGTCTTCTTGATAAACTCCATGGCGTCCTTTGGGCTCTCGAAGGTTTTCGTTTGTCCTCCTTCTGGTGTAATCACCAGCGTTGCCGGGTAACGGAGCCCATATCTGACCCCCCCGCAGGTACGCAGGAGGCTCCTTGCTTCTTTGAAGGCTGCTCTCTTATTGTTTACTTCCTGGGTGTAGTCTGGGAAGATGTGAATCCGTCCATTCCGACCTTCTGGCGTTCTCTCCATTTCCCTTGCCTTCTTCAGTATCTCCTCCTTCTCTGTATAGTAGTGGCATCTCACCACGAACGCTCTCGGTGGAGCCCCGGCTCCATCTCGTCTCGCGCCGAGTGTTCGGTGTGCTCGATCAAGCGTCGGTGTCACTGATAGCCCCAGCTTTTCTTTCAGCAGTCCAGCTATGAACTCCGGCGGCTTCTTGCCTGTCTCAGCCCCTTCTCTTACCCCCACGATGCGTATGTTGTTGCGTCGTGATCTCGCCTCGAGGTCTTCACTCCGTCTCCTCAGCTTCAGCATCTCCTTCTCCATTTCTTTCAGTTTCGTCTCCATGCTGGTTATACTGTCAGACTGGTCGTTCAGCGTGTCATCCACTTCTTTTTTCCGCGCCTCCATCTCGTTAGCCAGACTGATGGTCGTCTCGCTTATCAGCCTCACCTCCTCACGTAGCAACTCAAACTGAGCTTTAGTGTTATCTTCCACACTCTTAGCCCACTTTTCCATCTCGGCTTTGGACTCTTTTCTTCCTTTTTCTATTTCTTCTTTGCATCTCATGATCTCGGTTTTCGTCTCCTCTCTGTATTTTGTGATCCCAGCATTCGTTTTTTTGATCTCGGACATCATGTCTTGGGCCCACTGAGGCATGTTGTCGGCGTGTGCTGGGCTAGCATTAGCTTTGCTAGCTGCGGCGGCAGGGTTGCTATCCGCGTGCAACTTTTCTACGCCGGCACGAGTCTGTCGGTTGGACATTTTCGGTCATAAATTGCCCCGTGAGCACACTCGGTCACTCCAAAGCACGAATCGTATTAAACGAGCTTCCTCAAACTGGCGATATTACTATTTTTGACTACTTTTACACGGAGCCTCCGCACGCACGTCTTCACACGGCAAAGCACATCCGGAAGTCCCCAAGTCTTTGGCAGATTAATTGGCGCTGCGTTTCATCCCATTCTTTTTTTTGGCAAAGTTTCTTGGCACAATAAAAGATGCCAGCATTTCTACTTTTTGGCTCCTGCCTTCTTTCTAAGAAAGCCGACAGCAGTGCACATCTTTATTTCACACCAATCTGGCTCCCTGCTTGATGAGAAAGGGGTTTTGATGTTTGTGCTGAGCCCAGAAGCTTCACTGTACATATACACTGTTAAAACTGTTACCACTGTCTTGGAACAAGAGATAGGAAAAAACTTTCAGAGCGCAATGAGAGAAGATGCTTTTTATTCTGGCACTTTAGTGCAAACTATAGCCGTACTTCACATAGATTTTAGACACATAGATAAGATCATATACATCCAAACCACATCTACAAAACTGACTAAAATTTTTGGAAGGAAACCTTGCTGCTTCCTGTTCAAAGACAGTGTGCATAGATCAAAGCTGTGCTACCGTCACTGTCCTGTGGAATACACGTAGCTAAATATTAGTCTGAGCAGGAATATGAAAAAAAAGTCTCTCCATTCATCAGTTATTGATTCCCAGCAGGAAGTCCCATATATGCAAAACTTTGTTTGAATTTGCAAAGCAAAGTGGAGTTCAGTTACAGCTGTCGTAAGCTAATGACTTTTTCCAGTTCAGCCATTCACCTTTTCTTTGAATTGCAGCAGTAATGTACACAGCAGGGACCCATGAAAACCAAAACAAATTTCACCCATGCCATGGAGATAACACAGATGTATAGAGCTACAGTTCATTAGTTCAAAAACATTTCGTGACGACATTTCATTTTTTTATATTTGACTTCCTCTTCTTGTAATATTGTGGCAAAAGAACCTGGAAACTTTGCCTGCTGCAGTGTTTATCTGCTGGGAACCGTAGGCTAATCAGGGTTGTTGATTTCTGTTGCCTTTGGCTGATTTTTGAAGCTCAAATTTGACACCCTCCAAAAATGAATAAATAAATATAGCTGCAAGGGCAGCCCACACTCATTTATTCTTATCTTGGCATGATTACCTTACTGATATGTTGAAAGTTTTAAGTTGTGGCATGTTAAGTTAAATTAAACTGTTTTAATTTTAACAAGCTGAACTGTTTACATAAAACATCCTCTGGTCTCTTCTGATGCAACGAGTGCATGCATTGTCATGTGTTGTCCTTGCTACTAACTATATGGTCAATACTATCCTGTGTAAGCAGATGACACATGAAAACTATAACAGCTCCTGCTTCTGTTGGAGAAACTCGCACTTGTTATTTCTATCTTTGCTAACTATGTTATTGTTGTCGAAGCTATAATCAATGCTTTCATCACCAGAGACAGCAGAATAATTACCAAACCGAATGAAGCAGCTCTGTTTAAATTCATCACTCTAACCGCTTCATCTCTAATTTACTGTTTGTTGAAACAGACATGATTTATTTGGGGGTTTTCTTCTGAAATGAGAGCCGCAGTCTGAAATAAAGTCACAACTGCACATATAAAAAGACAGCGCAGACTTGTAGCATTGTTTAGCCGAGTAAATCAGCAGACATGACTGGTTTGAGAAGTTCATCAATACACAAATAAAAGCTGGCCTGTTTTGCTTATTTAACACTTTCTATGTGTGTATCTGTTTGTCTGTGTGTCACAGTGTTGCCAGACAGCCCCAATTTCCCCTACAGACGGTACGACCGCCTCCCTCCCATCAGCCAGTTCTCCATCGAGAGCGACTCTGACCTGTCGGAGACGGCGGAGCTCATAGAGGAGTACGAGGTGTTCGATCCATCCAGACCACGACCTAAAGTCATCCTCGTCATCGGTAAAGAACCATTACAACAGACAAAAAAAAATACCCAAAACAAACAAATCGTAGTTATTGTAACTATAAATAGCATCCGCTCACAAAGAATGAGGAAACTTTGAGGCAAAATCAGGGTCAGGCTATTTTATATTATTTTCCTAATCTGATGTATTGGATTTCAAGCACTCATCCAGATTCTTTGGTGAATCATGCTTTCCACTAGATAATAAACAGCAATTAAGATGCTTTCCGTTTGTGTGTTAACAGAGGATAACATTGCTAGGGCTAGAGCTGCATCCATTTGTACTAACAGATCAGCAAAATTACAGAGTGGAGGCTTTTATTTGCCCTGCTGATCTAGAAAATAATGGCCTGGACAGGAAACTATGAATCGGACTTAAACAATTACCAGTGTTTTTCCTGGTATTTAAATACCAGGAAAAACACTGGCAACATGTTTTCCCTGGTATTTAAATATGACTCCGCCTCTCTACACTAGTGTCAGCAGGGTAGATCTTATGTCATGTCACTCACTATGTTAGACACTCACGCTCTCCTAATCTGATTTTCCTGACGTGCCTCCATTAACCTGTCAAATACATTCATTAATCTTATAAATTAAGTGTGGCAGCTGCACAGTAAGAGTAATGACACTGTTTCAGCTAGACTGAAAAAATGTTATTTATGAACTCTTTTTTTAACATAGTTTATTAGAGCTTTTTAATTAAGCACAAAAAGCACTCCAGTCTCTGTTAAGAACCTTTTAACGATCTTCCACCGTAGTATGTTTTGCTCTGGGATTTTCACACCCTGTAGAGTGGGTGATAGTTTTTTTTGTACTTGCTACACAAAGCTGGTCCCGATCTCTTCTCTGTGAGCACACTGTGGCCTATTTTAAAGGGGAAATAAACAGGATGACATCAGCTGTCATCTCTGTAGAGGATCATGGCAAAGGTTTTGTCTGTCAGGTTCACGTAGAAAGAGACAGATTGACAGATGCGTGTCATCGAGAGGACTGTGGGAAAGGACTGGGTCAAAGATAACAGTATAATCACATGTAAGATAAGGCATACATTTGCTACACTGGGATCCTTCCACTGCTATTCTTTAATGTTAAACCTTATGCTGAATGGCAATTTTTGATTAAATGTATAGACATTTGGGGGTAATCAATACAAGTTAAGCTGATATGGTGACATAGAAAAGAAAAAAATAGGTGAGAAATTATGCTTCACATAACTTCAATTTCTTAATATTGATATTAATTATTACATAAATGTATATTACTATATTTTATCTGGCCTCCTACTATTGCTCTGTTAATTGTCGGATCTATAAATAGCTGCAGTGACTAATGGCCTGCTTTTCTTGTATGATGTGCTTTCTGTTGCCCCTCGTTAGTCTCAACATTTCTTTTATTACCTCTGCTGGGGTCCTTTGCTCAGAGCTTACAGACTTGATAGCCTCCATTACTTTTTGTTAAGCAGTTTTTCCTTCTGTTCAGGATTTCAGCACTTAGACCACCAGAGCTTTTCTCCACTGCCTTTATCTGATCCTCTTTATTGGCATTTTTACGAACATTTTTGATATGCAAGCACTGAACTAGGGAAGAAAATGGAAATTCCCTCCTTAATTTAGTGCATTTATGCACTATTTTATGCGCTATTTCACAGTGATGGAGATTTATAACAAAAGGACTATAAATACACAAAGGAAAGTTATAAATTTCACTATGTTTCTGGCTTTTTACATAGTATTGCCTCTCTTTTAAAATATGGCATCACTGTTGGGGCTTGAAACCAGGCGTGATAAGCCAGATGTTAAAGAACTATCTGGAGTGGTGGGTTTGTTGTATTAATTTAATGAGTAATCGAGTCTGATTTAATAGATCATATTGTAAAGAGGGCCACTTGTTGATTCCTGCCAATGGGGATACTTTTCTTTGTACTAAGAAATAAGGTAATCTCACAGCCACTTACACCTTTAGCAGATCATTTTTCCCCTTCTCATGGCTTTGATGCATTCATGCTGCAGATTTCAATGCAGTTGTGTTTGTAGAACATCGGCATAGCTCGGGGGGGGGGGTCTGGCTAGCACTACAAAATATAAGCAAGCACAAATGGGATGATGTTTAGAATTGGCAAGGAATTTCAAATGTTTCAGGCAGCTCAACAAATATCCCCCAAAACAAACTGCTTCTGTGCAGTTTCGCATGTATTTTGTCTGCAAGCTAAAGGTACAGAGGCTATATTTCCCAGGGAGAAAAAAAGTTGATGTGGGATAAGTTCATTTTGAGAGATGGAGAAGGATGTAAGAACGAGAGGACAGAAGAGAGATTATTTGATGAGATTATTTTCATTGATAAGGACTTGAGAAACTGGAAATTTAAAGCTCAGGTGATGTTCTATTCTTAAAATAAAATCAGATTTGGATCTTCTGTATACCTGATGTGCTGCTGGAGTTATGTTTTTTCCATGTTTTGAAATTTTTTGAAAAAACTATACAGTTTTGTATAATATAGAGCAGGTTAGTTTGCAATACTGTGGTAAAGTTTACCCACTATGTTCGAGCGATGCAAGGCAGACTGTGGTGTTCATGGTCGATGTTAGCGTGCATCAAGAATAGCAGTGGGACAGGAATCCCACTTCAACCCCAGGAACTGACTGAGAATGCAAAGACACTGCATGCAGTAGAGGGTTGTCAGTCACAAGTTAGGTAGCTTTCTATGCATACCATTTCATCTGCGTCACTTTTCAGACGCAGAAGCTACGTCTTTTGCATCAGACCTTTACATGATGAGACAAAATAGTCATAGGATTGAGGATAACCTTCTTCTCTAAATATATTGTGATTTTGTGCTTATTGCACACATACTGTACACATGGACATTTTGGGCACAGCTTCCATGTTAGCCAAGCTAAATCTCAGGAGCCTTTTGTTTAAAGCATCCCGAGGCCTTGATTGCTGTAGTCCATTGTGATATAAACCCTACACCACCCAAGAATATTCTAATTATGATAACTAATTGTAAGATGAACCCAGATACTGCCTGCCTCTGATGTCAGTGTTGAAAAAGAGATTTGCTGTTTCACTGAAACTCGTTTTCAGAATTTAAATCTCACCACCAATTTTCACTTATTTTCTACACTTGGTTGCACACTCTTCATCTTTTTAAAATCATTTCTTAAAGTGGCTTCACCTTTCTTCACTCTGGAATGGCTTTCAGACTTTGGGGCATGCACCATTTCTGTGATAACACTCAAACAGCACTCAGGTTGTCAGGCCTGTAAAAGCCATGTCAAATCTTTTAATGGGCTAAAACCTAACAAATTGTGTATAATGTTTGTCTTGCAGCAATTAAACACATGAATGATAATGATTAGATTTCGTTATGGGCATTTTAAGTCAAAATGTGTGTTTTACTGAGCTGGGATTATTTTATGTGTAAATCCGTGTTGCTCTAAGACAGCCTATCCCTCCTCTGCACGTCCCTATCCTGTTAAAACAGTGAAAATGATTATTTGTTATCAAATGTAGGAGGTTCACACATACCTGTTTCAGACACACACACACACACACTCCCTTCTCCCCCTGCACACACATATACCTTAACACACAGTCACGGAGAGACACATAGTTCAGTCCCAAACACCCTCCCACTTATGTGCAAACACAAGCAGACTCATGCACACACATAATCTCACAAACCCTGAATATCTCTCACTCATACACACACACGCCTACGCTAGCACGCCCACACGCATAATGTTTCACACTTTCTCGCGCACACACATGCACACACAACAAAAATTTTCCCAAAACATCAACAGCTCTCCCTTTGTGCCTAGGTGGCCCTGGCAGTGGCAAAGGAACACAGAGCCTGAAGATTGCCGAGCGCTACGGCTTCCAGTACATGTCTGTGGGCGAGCTGCTGAGAAAGAAGATGATCCACAACGCCACAAGCAACAGAAAGTGGAGCCTGATCGCTAAAATCATCACCAACGGAGAGCTGGCACCACAGGTAGCAGAGACACAGAGGAGGAGAGCGGGTGAGGGGAGGGGGTGACACAGAAAGCATATGAGAAGAGGGATGAATGCCAAGCCTGTCCAATCACTCTCAGGTCATTATCACAGCATGCGTGTAACAAGGGACTAATTAGCAGCATCCATATCACAAGCGTGTTGGAAAGAGGCTTTTCTGTCCGTCTTAGGAGCATCCATCTTTGCAGGATAATTATTGTGCCTGGGAGGAAAATCTATAGAGACCATCCTTTTGCTGTTGGAGGTCCACTTTTTTAATCACTATACAGTGCAACATGTGTTTAACATGAACCCTTTCTGTCCCATAAGTCCCTGTGCTACAACAAGGTTGTATCTGTTATTGAAAGGCACCCCACCCTGTTTGGCACATTCATTTGGGATTAAAGTAGATGTAACATTTGTTGTGGTTCATTTCTGTTGCATCAGATTTCCATCTGAACATTTTACAAACTGGCTCAATAACATCAGAGACTCATTGTTGTAAGGCTGTTTTTTATGCTCTGTAGTTTTGATTAGCAGGCGTTTTTCAAATCTCACTCTGGTCTAGTGATTTGGACACAGAGATTTATTGTATTTCAAAATTCTCTCAAGTATCTCTTAATCATCGAGCCCAAGGCTGTCCATTTTTGGTTTCGCAGTTGTGGAGCTGTTGCAGATTGAACTTGAAAATACCTCTTTTGAGGGGACAGTTCAAAGAATTGGTTATGCTTTGAGGGGTTGTGGTTGTTAAGGTTTGGAAATGGATCTAAGAAGAGTGGAGAGAGTAAAGCATTGCAAAATGATAAATAGACAGGTGTTTTAACCAAATATGGGTCATCTAACTGTTACCGTTTGAATATTATGGCTGTTTGTTATAACAGCCATAATATTCAAACATATTCAATATGATCTGAAACAGTCAACTTCCATCCACCCACACATCCATATTCTTAGCCACTAATGCAGCTTAGAGTGCATAAGGGTGCACACCTGCTGTGTTTTGTCAGATTAAATCAAACTCTGGTTCATTTCCCCCGTTTGTGCAGATGTGATCACGGTATTTACACTCGAGTTCAACCACAGCGAGACCTCTTTGAAGAAACTGGTTTGTTTATGGTGAGAATGTCATCCGACCCACATCTGACTCAACTACCACGTGTGTGCTGCAAGTTTGAGCTAAACACCTTCTCTTAGCCAAAACCGATCAACTGATTTTGAACGCGGTAAATAAACTGTAGGAGTGAAAATTCCCTTAGAGTCCCACCGGAGCTCGAACCTATTCCAGCTGACAGGCTCTTTGGAAAAAGCAGTAACTGCGCCATACAGATAATCAGTCTGAGTTATTTAAGTCTAAATATATCAAAGGGTGAAAGATACTAATGGGTCAAAAGCTGTCTCATTGACATCGACAAGACAAGGTTGTGATAATAATTAGAAGTTTATGTAGAAAAGATAAGAGCAAATGATGATGAACATGAGGAGGGTGGAGTGAGAGGTGTTAGTGATGTCACAGATGTGCAGATGCGTGAAAAAGCCATTTACAGTATTGGTGTTGTCAGTAAAACAGATGGTTTCTAGGATGGAGGGAGAAAGAGAGGCCAGACCTATTTAAACTCAGTTCTGAGGCTTTCACAGGTGTGCCCAAATCACACTAATGGCCCTCCCTGCCTAGAGACTACTGCAGGAGGAGCACCCTGGAGTGTAGAGCAGAAAGTGGAGGGACTATAAGAATCAGCAGAAACTGGGTTTTCATCAGATATTCAGTTTCAGTTTTTTTACTGCAACACAAAATTGTAAATAAATTATTTCAAAAGCACAAAAATGATGTGGCTCCAAAAGGAGTCAGAAGCATCATTTTGCTGCTGCATCAACCACCAAATGGGGTGGCTGTAGCTCAGGTGGTCAGCAGGTCAGCCACTAATCAGAAGGTCGGTGGTTCGATCCCAGGCTGCCTCCTGGCTGCATGCCAAGTATCCTTGGGCAAGATACTAACCCCATGTTTCCCTACTGGTGGTGGTCAGAGGGCCCGGTGGTGCCAGTGTCCGGCAGCCTCGCCTCTGTCAGTGCGCCCCAGGGCAGCTGTGGCTACAATGTAGCTTGCCATCACCAGTGGGTGGATGACTGAATGTAGTGTAAAGCGCTTTGGGGTCCTTAGGGACTAAGTAAAGTGCTATACAAATGCAGGCCATTTACCATTACCAAATACATTTTATATTCTGTATCTCATGACAACAAGTGTCATTACATATTTGTATAAAGAGACTTCTTCATCTTATTCTCTGTGAATTGTCACAGTTAAAGACCAAAAAGACCTCATAATAATAAGATTCAGTTAGCCAATCAGTATTAGACTGGTCATCAGGAGCAGAGAAAGCAAGGTAAACTTTTACACACCTTAGTAAAAATATTCTCTAAAGAGAGTCCAGGGCTATTATTAAATATCCTTTAATAATAATAATAATAATAATATCCTTTGAGTTGATAGCATTTCACTGCAGATATGCTGTGAAGAATAAATCCTCCCAGTGATGCAAGAAGATGTGCAAACCTAAAACCACAAAGAACTTCTTTTTACGACATATTTTTTCTGAGTGTTTGTCCTTCAGGTTTAATTTCCTGCCAGTACGCAGATTTGAAATGCCACTTCTTTATCTGAAACTGAAATCTCAGATAATATTCTAAGTTATCTACACACAGCAAGTCTGTAGAGAATTTTGAATAAAAAATATACAATGTAGTACCATACATACTAATATTTGTTTTCCAATGAGTCATTATGTTGCCTTTAGCTAAATTCACTCCTTTTTGTGAGCCTAAAGCTGTTGAAAAGGAGCCTTTTTGAAGCAATTACATCATTAAGTAGACTTTAGGTGTTAAAGTGAGGCATGTTTATCCATTACATTTTCAAGTGTCATTCACAAGCTTCACCTTCTTGTCCAAATATGAGCACTTTTGACTCCAGATAAACAAGACGGTGAAGTGACAATTTCTTGGCTTTAAACTGTAGTTCACAATCAGTGGGTAATGTCCCAGTGATCGCATTCTCTACCCCTGTTTGTGTATCCTTCAGGTCTAACCTGTCTGCATATCTGTGCAGAATCTGCAGGTGAGGGTAAAGCTTTGTGCCATTTTTAGTTTAGTTTTCTACAGTTGTACTCATTGATCAGTGTGAAAGTTTACCTTGGTTATCCTTTGGATCTAGTGGAAGCCCAAAAACCTGACCATAGTCCCAAAAAGCCAAGTCAGCAGAGAGTAGGTGAGCACAGGGCTGAGTCTAAACAAGACGCATTTGTTTCCTCATAAATTAATTACCTTTAGTGATATAAGCAACTTGTCTTGTTAGGACATGACATGGGATCAGGGTCCGATTAGTGGCAAAACTATTTATATATATAGAACAAACAGAGAACAAATAAAACAAGGATGCACAAACATTGTGGTACTTGTGGGGAAATACTCTGCTTGGGTTTCACTGTTTAACACAAAATGCAGAAGCACACTTTGATAAAGTACTTTTTCAGATGTTGGAGGTCTTACCAGGAAATGCATGCTCTCTCTTGTGGTTTTTGGTGTAGGCTAGGGGGCTGATACCAGAGTTTGTGCCACGTGATGTCCTGGATTAACCTCTGGGAGAATAAGTATGTCACTAATGCGTCTGTGTATTAAACTTTGGTTAAACATGAATATATTTTCTGTAAAGATATAAAAGCAGCTATTAAGAGTTCATCTTTTGTATAAAATGATGAAACTCCCACTTTTCGGATGTACACAATGGAAACACCCAGAAGAATGTCTCCAAAAGTTGAATCTGTTCATCTGGACGTAGCGTTTTGTGGGAGAAACATTTCGTCACTCATCCAAGTGACTTCTTCAGTCTCAGCTGACTGCAGGTTTCCCCAATCTTATAATCAGTACATTTGCATAATGACTGAAACCAGCCCACTGAAGGAACAATGGGCTGTGAGGTCAGTTCCTTAATCATAATTATGCAAATCCTCATGACCATTGATCAACAACCACTGACCAAAACCCACTGATCAAAGACCACTGATCAATGGCCATGAGTACCATTCACAGAGAGTTGGGGAATGGCTGCAATCACAGCATTGTAAGATGGCGAAAGATGTACCCTTAGGCCCCCTCCTCAATTCAGAGATGGTCTTTCCCTTTTCACGTAACCTCACAGCCCACAGTTCCTTCAGTGGGCTGGTTTCAGTCATTATGCAAATGTACTGTTTATAAGATTGGGGAAACCTGCAGTCAGCTGAGACTGAAGAAGTCACTTGGATGAGTGACGAAACGTTTCTCCCACAAAACGCTACGTCCAGATGAACAGATTCAACTTTTGGAGATTTACTTTCCTGGATGATTGAGAATGCATCAAGACCCAGAAGAATGGTCTATAAACTATAATGTACTGGTTATATAGCACAGTGAACAATTGTAACACAGACGCAAGCCCCCACCTGCTTAATGACGTACTTCTCAGGTTCTGTCGCGTCATGAATCACCTTCAGGAATTGCCTAGTGCATCATTTATCATCCCTTACTTGCACGTCTGGTAAGACATCGCTTCGCCATGTCGCCATTCACTACATGTCAGTCCAGCAACCGGTGAGATAAACGGCAACGTGGGCCAAATTGCAGACACATTAGATATGATAAAGTGACTTGCGGCTGTTAGGTATTTAATTTCCCACCATAATTAGTTTAGCAAAGCAGATTAGAATTTGGTTTCTTAATGATTCTGCATATAATGAAGAAGGCAAAAACGCTCCTGAGTGTGTAAGAAGGCTGTTATTCAGAAGCTTTAAACAAGAGCCCAGATGACAGTACGGTTTTTGTGCATACTCAAGGACTTCTTACTGATTCACAGCTGGTCTTTAGCGGTGTCTGAGGTCATGTGCATTTTTTCCTCCCATTTTATTCCACATGAATTCAAAAGATTTATTAATTATAAATTATAATAGTTGCTTAAAAAAGAGTTTGGAGTCATTTTGATCATTTGTCAGTGTGTCTTCGATCCAAGAAGTCATGGAGTTTACTTTGAGAGTTGAGTATAAAGCCTTAGAAATGGAAGAAGTCATTTGACATGGGAGTGCATGGACTTGCTTTCATGGTGAGGAATAGATCCATCCATCCATCCTCATCTGCTTTATCCGAGGCCGGGTCGCGGGGGCAGCAGCCTAAGCAGAGAAGCCCAGACCTCCCTCTCCCCAGCCACCTCCTCCAGCTTATCCGGGGGAACACCAAGGCGTTCCCAGGCCAGCTGAGAGATAGAATCTCTCCAGCGTGTCCTGGGTCTGCCCCGGGGCCTCCTCCCGGTGGGACATGCCCAGAACACCTCACCCAGGAGGCGCCCAGGAGGCATCCGTGTCAGATGCCCGAACCACCTCAGCTGGCTCCTTTCGATGTGGAGGAGCAGCGGCTTTACTCTGAGCCCCTCCCAGATGGCCGAACTTCTCACCCTATCTCTAAGGGAGAGGCCAGCCACCCTTCGGAGGAAGCTCATTTCCGCCGCTTGTATCGGCGATCTCGTTCTTTCGGTCACTACCCACAGCTCGTGGCCATAGGTGAGGGTAGGGATGTAGATCGACCGGTAAATTGAGAGCTTCGCTTTTACACTCAGCTCCCTCTTCACCATGACAGACCGGTGCAGCGTCCGCATCACTGCAGCCGCAGCACCAATCCGTCTGTCGATCTCCGGCTCCCTTATCCCATCACTCACGAACAAGACCCCGAGATACTTGAACTCCTCCACTTGGGGCAGGAACTCATCCCCGACCCGGAGTGCGCACTCCACCCTTTTCTGGCTGAGAACCATGGCCTCAGATTTGGAGGTGCTGATCCTCATTCCCGCTGCTTCACACTCGGCTGCGAACCGTTCCAGTGCGAGCTGGAGGCCTTCACCCGATGAAGCCAACAGAACCACATCATCCGCGAAAAGCAGAGATGAGATTCTGAGGCCACCGAAGTGAAAGCCCTCCGCCACTTGGCTGCGCCTAGAAATCCTGTCCATAAAAATTATGAACAGAATCGGTGACAAAGGGCAGCCCTGGCAGAGCCCATCACCCACCGGGAACGAGTCCGACTTATTGCTGGCAATGCGAACCAAGCTCTTGCAACGGTTGTATAGGGATCGAATGGCCCGTAGCAATGGGCCAGACACCCCATACTCCAGCAGCACCTCCCACAGGACACCCCGAGGGACATGGTCGAATGCCTTCTCCAAGTCCACAAAACACATGTAGACTGGTTGGGCAAACTCCCATGCACCCTCAAGTATCCTTGAGAGGATAAAGAGCTGGTCCAGTGTTCCGCGACCAGGACGAAAACCGCATTGTTCCTCCTGTATCCGAGGTTCGACTAACGGACGAACTCTCCTTTCCAGCACCCTGGCATAGACTTTCCCAGGGAGGCTGAGGAGTGTGATTCCCCTGTAGTTGGAACACACCCTCTGGTCCCCCCTCTTAAAAATGGGGACCACCACCCCGGTCTGCCAGTCCAGGGGTACTGCCCCTGATTTCCACGCAACATTGTAGAGGCGTGTCAGCCAGGACAGCCCTACAACATCCAGAGCCTTCAGGAACTCGGGGCGGACCTCATCCACACCAGGGGCTCTGCCACCAAGGAGTTGTTTAACTGCCTCAGTGACCTCGCCCCCGGAAATTGGCGGGTCATCCCCCTCATCCCCAGACTCTGCTTCCTCCTCGGAAGACGTGTCAGTGGGATTAAGGAGGTCCTTGAAGTATTCCTTCCACCGCCTGACAATTTTCTCAGTTAAGTCAGCAGCACTCCGCCAGCACTATACACAGTGCAGGTAGAGCACTCCTGAGGCGCCTGACGGTTTGCCAGAATCTCTTTGAGGCAGTCCGAAAGTCTTTTTCCATGGCCTCTCCGAACTCCTCCCACACCCGAGTTTTTGCTTCAGCCACTGCCCGAGCCGCATTCCGCTTGGCCTGTCGATACCTGTTGGCTGCCTCCGGAGTCCCACAGGCTAACCAAGCCCGATAGGACTCCTTCTTCAGCCTGGTGGCTCCCTTCACCTCATTTGGTTCGGGGATTACCACCACGGCAGGCACCAACCACCTTGCGGCCGCAGCTGAACATGGTCCATTCGGACTCAATGTCCCCAGTCTCCCTTGGAATGCTGTTGAAGCTCTGCCGGAGGTGTGCGTTGAAGATCTCGCGGACTGGGGCCTCTGCTAGACGTTCCCAGCACACCCTCACTACGTGTTTAGGTGCACCGGGTCTGTCCAGCGTCCTCCCCCACCACCTGATCCAACTCACCACCAGGTGGTGATCAGTTGACAGCTCAGCCCTTCTCTTTACCGAGTGTCCAGAACATATGGTCGCAGGTCTGGTGATACGATTACAAAATCGATCATCGACCTGTGGCCTAGAGCGTCCTGGTGCCACGTGCACTTATGGACACTCTTATGTTCGAACAAGGTGTTCGTTATGGCCAAACTGTGATTTGCACAGAAGTCCAATAACAAAACACCGCTCGGGTTCAGATCAGGGAGGCCGTTCCTCCCAATCACGCCCCTCCAGGTCTCGCTGTCATTACCCACGTGAGCATTGAAGTCTCCCAGCAGGACAACAGAGTCTCCAGGTGGAGCACCTTCCAGCACCCCACCCAGGGACTCTAAGAAGGCTGGGTACTCTGAACTGCCACTCGGCGCATAAGCGCAGATGACAGTCAGGACCCGTTCCCTGACCCTAAGGCGCAGGGAACAAACCCTCTCATCCACCGGGAAAAACCCCAACGTACCGACAGCAAGCTGAGGGGATATTAGAATACCCACCCCAGCCCGCCGCCTCTCACCAGGGGCAACTCCAGACTGAGACAGAGTCCAGCCCCTCTCCAGGAGACTGGTTCCAGAGCCCAAGCCATGCGTAGAGGTGAGCCCGACTATATCTAGCCGGTACCTCTCAACCTCATGCACTAACTCAGGCTGCTTCCCCACCAGAGAGTGACATTCCATGTCCCAATTGCCAGTCTTGGCAGCCAGGGATCAGTCCGCCAGGGCCTCCGCTCCTGGCCGCCACCTGGCACACAATGCACCCGACCTCTATGGCACCTCCTGCGGGTGGTGGGCCTGCGGGAGGATGGGCCCATGTCCCCTTTTCGGGCTGTGCCCGGCCGGGCCCCATGGACTAAGGCCCAGCCACCAGACGCTCACCCTCGGGCACCCTCCCCGGGCCTGGATCCAGGGCGAGGCCCCGGTAACTCTATCCCGGGCAGGGTAAACTGTCCCCTCGATGTTTTCTTCATAAGGGTCTTCTGAATCGCTCTTTGTCTGGTCCCTCACCCAGGGCCAATTTGCCATGGGAGACCCTACCAGGGGGCAAAAGCCCCCAGACAACATAGCCCCTGGGATCCCTGGGACACATAAACCCCTCCACCATGATAAGGTAGCGATTCACGGAGGAGGTGAGGAATAGATGAGAAGATGAATACTGCTGTCATGACTGAGAGTTAAACATAAAGCTGCAAGACTTACACTCACATTAATCATGTTTACCACAGACAAACTTTTGGGATACAAAGTATATTTTTGCGCCTGTGGTCAAAAGGTTACACACACTCATCATAATAATTACTTTGGCAGCACTTTTTGGATTAACCTATACTCAGAACAATGGGAAAGTCCAAGGAACTGAAGATCAAAGAGAACTATAGATTTACAAAGTACCTTGGAGCAATTTCTAAACGGGTCATCAAACAGTTGTACATAAGTACAAGTTATTCAGATGTGTCACCACTTTGCCAAGATCTGGAAGATGACCCAAACTGACCCCTTCAGGTGAAAGGAAATTGGTTAACGCTTTTTGGGAACAGCCCAGGAACCATCCAAGTCTCAAGCTTTCCATGAACTGAAAACTGCCTTTGATACCAGCATCACTGTCCACAGGGAAGCACCATGAATAGGACATAAATTAATAGGCTGGATCTCAGGAGGATGTATATTTTTGGTGTTGTGTGGATTGAAGAAAATCCAACATAAATTCAAACTTGTTTGCCCAATTCTTGTTTTTTAAAATCATTAAAGATGTAGGCTGTATTATCATTCCAACCAAGAAAAAGAACAGTGCAGAGAAATCACTGAAAGTCCAAAATTACCTTGACACTCATGGCCATATTGATTGTATGTTAACCTCTGATCGCAACTCTATCTCATCTATCTTTTCTTAAAAATCTAAACAATTATAAAGGTTCAGTTGTCATTTATTTCCAGGTCAAATGACTCCATTGGTATTCATCATTTCCAGCTTTCACCTCTGTCCTTTAATATTTGTGGCTTTTTTTTACCCTCCATTGCAAATTTCATTGGTCTCAGTTCAAGCAGCACTCAAATATTGTTCAGTCAACACTCAGTCTGAAAAAAGTTAAGTAAATATGAAAACTGTCACTGCTTTTTGCACTTACTTATTAATTCTGATTTCTGGCATTTTAATCTCAATAAATCAGAAATAACTTGTCTACTAGGAGTACGAGTTCGGAGTCACTTTTATTAGTCGATTTACTGAGCAGAGATCTAAATACTATCTGTGCCTCACAGACACAACATGTCCTTTGGCATTGTTGCTGTGATGGCCAACAGTGAATAAAAACGTCCAGCTTGTCACACTGGACATTTGTTCTGTTAAATGTCATCTTTCAGCATGCAGGGTTAAAGATTATATTTTAAATCAGATTACAGCCTTTTGCAAAACCAAACGTAGTAGTTTTCAGTGCACACATGGAGCACATACCACGACCTTTTGGCTGAAAAACTTGTTCCTAACTCCATTGTCACTCTTCCAACTTATAAATACAGATTTTATTGCATGTTAAAAGAGCACCCTCCAGTATTACTGCTTCCAAAGAGTGGCAGTATTTGATGTCCAGAAATCAGAAATGATTGGGTTTACCCACATTAAAATTCCTGCATGTACCATTTATAGCTAATTGTGCCCCCAAAGGCAAAGAGTATGTAATTAGTTTGTTTGTCTGCCTAGCTCTTTGCTTCTTAGCAGTCTAGCATCCAGTTTTCATGATATCATTTTCAAATTTTGTGTGATGGTAGATAACAGAAATAGGTCGAGCTGAATTCATTTTGGTGATAATCAGGTCAAGGTCAAACCAATGTGAGAAACAGTAAAAACTTTATATTACACACAGACTTCTATTTCTATTTATTTTTTTATATAGCACTTTTAATTACAACAGTGGTGTTGACCAAAGTGCTGTACAAACATACAAATTACACAATAAAATAACACACAATAAAATAGCAATATCAGTTAACATCAATGCCAAATAGCTAATAACAAATAAATAAATAAATAACTTTCATGCAGTATTAAAAGCCAGTGAGTAGAAATGTGTTTTAAGATAGGATTTAAAAAGGTTGAGGGTAGGAGTCTGTCTAATGTGGAGAGGCAAATCATTCCACAGTTTAGGCGCCACGACCGCAAATGCATGATCACCTCTAAGAACCAGCCTCGACCTTGGTGTGGCCAAGAGCAAAAGATAGAGTCTTGACCTCCACTGTTAATGACCAAGGTCAAAGCTGACCTAGAGAAAAATTCAAGAAATAATATAGGCATGGAGAGAGCTGTACAACGCAATTTTTATTTTTTTTATACCACACCCAACGATGTCACAATGACGCAACAACATGCTGACATCAGTATGTTGCAATAAAAACATCATAAAACATGAAGCTTTTAGTATAGGCCTTGCCCTCTGGGGGAGTTGCGCTCTCTGAGTGCTCGTGTTTTGGTATAAAATGGTACATTCAGGCGAGTTCACAAAATCACAGGTTGTTCATTAAAAGTATTTCTCTACCAAACCGCTGAAAGAACCACCGTATTGCTTCACTAACTTGGAGCCAACAACCACATGCTGTTTGCTGTAGCACACCGCAGGGTCATGTGACTCAGTATATTTCTGAACTTGTGTTCCCTCAGAAATCTCATGGGTCTTGTCATGAGAGGCTCTTGGATGTTTGTCAGCCTGTTCTAACATTAAAGACTGGAATGACTTTTATACGTCATTGGACTATGAAAAATTGTCACCATTTTAAGAGAGACTGAGTAGAATTCAGGGGTATTTTTGTTTACTTTAGTTCTTTCTTCAAAGGAGGAACCATCTGTAATATTGTTTATAGTGTACCATTTCTTAAATGCACAGTAATAATAATCAATTCACTTTGCTGTTTTGCACCAACAGATGCAATGGACATCCATCTGTACAGAGAACTTTATAGTTGTTTTTCTTTTATCCTGTTCCCCAATAATGGACTTCCAGCTTTAATGTTTCAGGAGCTATTTCTGTGCTGCAGTGCATTGTGGTAAAAGAATCTCCTAAAGTTAGAAGAGCTAAAATGGTTTGTTTCACAAAGTGGCTGATCTGAGGGACTGCACCAAAAGCCAGTACAAGATGAATGATGATTAATTTGCACTGTGAAACATGCACAGCTACTCCAGTCAAATCCAAGAATGAAAATATGGGGCTGGAAATGAGAATAATAGGTCCACTTTAAACTAGTTAGAAATCACTCTCCATTAGCTACACAGTGCACTGTGATGAATGCATGCACTAGTTCCACCAAAAATAGAACAAACGAGGTGTCTCTTACCATGTAATTTACATGTTGGAAACACTATAATAAAATGCATGACATTTGATGGATGTGGAAATTCTAATCATGCAACACCAGATCTGTTAGTGAGCACGGAATGAGAAACATTTATTTGAAATCTCAGTCTATTCTGCACTATTTAGAAAGCTACTCAGAGTCTGCTGTGTATATTGCAAATAACAAATGGCTGAACAGAAGTAATTTTACATACAGAGTCTGTGCAGCTGCAGGTGAATTGTTTGATGCTTCGCATTCCTGTGAGAGCTCTGCTGCGAGACGTGCAGCGGCTCAGAGGGCTTTTCTTAGATCAGATTCTCTGAGTTAGTCTTACAAGCATACATTAATCTGGTTTATGGAATCTAGATTAGGTTTATCTCTGCGTAGTCTGTCAGGCTGCCGCTCACACTCTGCAGTCGGAGAGAAATTAAATGTCTGTGTTGTTCGTGTTATTTTTAGTTCTGAGCATTGCTCATGTATCTCTGTCATATCATGTGGTGCATTCTGCCTGGAGAAATACGTTCAAACATGTTGACCTCCTCCAGCCAAGAGGAAGCAAGTGATGCTAAAAGATGCTGGCACGCTCTGACCTCAGGACCTCTCAACAGAGTCATTCAGCTGCATTCAGAAATATTAAACAACAGCTGGATGAACAGATGAATGATTTAGTGGATTTTTCATTCACCATATTTATGGCTCCAAATCAGATACCCTTCATTATTTGTCAGATTTACAGTGCTGATGAATCTACACAAGAAATTGCAAAAGCCATTGATAAAACTAATCGTTTTATCTCTGAATTATAATCACAACCGTAAATTGTGTAGCTCTGTAATTGCAATGTCTTTCTCTTCACTGAGAAACTGCCCCCACTGTTTGGCATCTCAGATGTGAGTGTAGTTAAATATGCTTTTGGACACCAAGGCAGTGGCTAATTACTCAGTTTGTATTGATTACAAATCTAATGAGCTCCCTGCAGATATGGAAGTTGGGTGTAATGGGTGAGTTGCACCAAGTGATGAAAATTATGAATCATGTTGCTTTTGATGATTCGCAGGAGACTACAATAACTGAGATAAAGCAGAAGATTATGAAGATCCCGGATGCTAATGGTATCGTCATAGATGGGTTCCCTCGGGACGTCGGACAGGCCCTGTCCTTTGAGGACCAGGTGAGTCTCATTTATCCTCTAATGCACCAATGTCCAAATTATTTTACATTGTGGGTCAGACCAGTAAAACTCCTCTTTCTGTCAGTGTAATTAGGCTTAACTACACATTTAATCCCTGAGTTATTTTTACATAAGAAAAAGAAAGAGCAATTTCAGCAGTGCATCTTTTTTTCTTCATGATAAAGAAATGCTGCTGCAGTAACTGAAAGAAATCTGTCAGCATGACTCTTTTGGCTAAAGCTGTTAGAAATACATGTGTAAACTTAAAGAAAAGGTTTTGTTGGCTTAATGCAGAGGCTGTTCTTCACATTTTCCAAAGGCGTCCAGTGGGCTTGGAGTCTTTGCCAAGCGAATTCTGGCCCTTGGACCTTATGTTTGACACCCTTTTCTATTGCTTTGTTCATCCTGGGTTCAGATGCTGTTTTCATGTTTATAACTTAAGTCATTTTACATAAATCTTAATTGCGCGGCCTTTAGGCTTAAGCTATCTGTCACATCTAATCTGCAAACATAACGAGTCTTTTCTGTGTTTGGAGTTATGAAAATTGCTTTCATGTTTCATTGATTCTATATATAAAAGAGTCACTTTGTCTCATGTGCAGTACACAGCAACCCTTTCATACCTGCTGTATTTAATCGCACAGGGGGCATTTTATCTTTATACTGTGTGCAAACTGTGTAAGTTATCGGCTAATGACAGCAAGCTTGGTTGGCAAGCTGTATCCACAGACTTTCTGGCAGATGCCTTCTCATTAGCACTAAGCAACAGACTGAAAAATATTAGACTACAACACACCAAAACTAGAGCACAAACTTCTTGTGGGGTCTGTTAGTGGGGGTGGGTAACATAGCCTCAAAATGATATAAAATTTCAACAAAACAGGAAAAGAAATACTGAAAAATGTTTTATTAATGATTGCAGCTTGCAGTCAGCAGCATTTATAAGTATAAGTGAACGAAGGGCATTTTCCATCCTTCTTTTCTAATGAGCTGATGACACACTTCCTAATTTGAAGCACAAGTCTATTGAAACAAGATGCCAGCAGCCGCAGCGTTATAAAGCAGGAGTAGTGACACAGCATTACATCCAGTGTCACACTGGAAGTCAAATGTAGCTCAAAAGTAGCTCAGTGGTATTTTTCCCGAATATAATAAATTAGGATTGAATAGCATGGATACATTCATTTGCCCCAGTGGGGAAATTTTAGTGCACTGCATATGACATTTGTATGCATTAACATAAGAAAAAATGTTGCCTACAATATAGAGAGATTTTCACTCCCAATTGGGCAACCTATTGGGAGTGAGACCAACCGTGGTCGCCTTTCTGGTGTGCACACTAGCGAACGTAAAAGCATGCTGCAATATCACATTGTTATATCACATAAAAATGTATACTGGTATTAATACAGAATTAATAATGGTTAAGAACACATTAGTTCAGTTTATTTGTCACATATTTGCATTAATCTTACTGTGAAACGAACCAACATAAACATAAACTCATTCGAGAGAGTCAGTTCAGTGATGCAAATTAGGTAAAGTGAAAAAACTCTAAGCCTTAACCCTTTATCGCCCAAGTATTACACAGGGTGCCTGGGTGTATTTTCTAATTTTGACTAATTAAAACTACAAAATAATTCTCATCTTTCACGAACCATTTAGATTTTACCTCTGGGCTAAAATGGCTGAGGAGTTACAGCAATGTGAAGTGCACAGGTCAAGCTGTTCAGACAGCAGTATCTTGTGAAGGCTCTGTGCTGCTGTGATACATCAAATATCCCCATAAAGTTTGTCTTTCTAACTTTCCAAAACCATTTAAATGTCTATAGCACAAACAGTAGTGCTAGAGACATTAGATACAGAGATTAAAACTGTTTCTTGCACCAGTTTGTAAAACATTTATTTCATATGTAAAGTTTTTTTAAAAAAATATTATTAAATTACTCAATTTTAATGAAAGCATCAGGTGGTCATTTGAGGAACTGCAGTGTTTGGTTCTTCCTTGGCGGTGTTGTGATTAGTGCCTGTAATTAAATGACACATTTTTTTATTAGCTAACTAATTACAATTACATCTGTTTGGTAATTTAACTGCGCACATCACCATTGCTATTTTACTGCCTTGATTCAAATTTCAAGAAGATTTGTATTCCTAACTCTACTGTAGATGGGACAACATTATATTTCTATGTTTTCCCTTTGTTTCAGTCTGTGACTAACAGGCACACATGCTCCACCAGATGAGTTTCAAAGTCACTGTGTTTATTTTGTGAGGGAGACACAGTGAAAATTGTTGTCTGTGTGTCTGACACACACAAAGAGCCATTCAAGTAGGCACCTGCTACAAGCCAAGTATGTAAATGAGCTGGTTGTTCTCAACACACCGACCGTTTCCTGTCTAGTTCATCTCCAACACTAAAAGAGTTGAGCGTATCATGGCTTAGTGGTTTGAGTAAATCTACTTCAGTTTGATATGCTAAATATCAGGAGCTACACAGCGACTACAGGCCATTATGAGGGTTTTTAAGACTTAAATATTTAAGTTGTCACATTCAAATTAGCATTCTTCCAATTGCCTTTGATTAAAGTTTATTTTTGCATCTATTTTGCATTAGAAAGCTGCATATGACAAAAGTCAAACTGAAATCCTCTTCAGGTTTCGATGACAGTTATTGTTCGTATTTCATAATTTGTTAAAAGTGGATAAGTGGATGTTTGTGGTAACAACTCTAATGGTGCATTGACGTCATTGGTGTGGGAATATAATGTTGAGGCACAGACTCAACTTAGTGCGTTGCGAGCAGCGTCCTCGGGCTCTTTTCATTAATAAACTGTAACACGGCAGAAATATCCAAGTTAGCAGGTAAATTGTTTACTGAAAATATTATGACTGGGTCCTTCACAGGAGTGCAATTTACTTATTTTGCTACAATCTAGGACAAATTAAGGGGTTTTTTAAGTTAAATTTTTCTTATGTTTTGCTTTTTTTGGACCCTGAAGTCTGCAAACACTGAAAGATGTTTTGGTCCTCTCTCTTTTTTTTGTAATGCTGGAAGCTGATGTCATCTGTTCTTTTAGTACATTCCCATCATTATTTTTCATTTATGGTGTTGTAGTACTTGTTGAGCTGATGGCAAATGCTGCAGTCTGATTATTGCACTCCACGTGATAGAATTATGGGAGTGTAGTTGGCATTAGTCATTTTTCTCAGGTCCAGTTTATTGGTGCTTCCTTATCCTGCCTTTCTGCCTCTCTCCAAAGTTTTATGAAATTCTTGCTGAGAGGCAGAGTTCAATGTTAAAGAGATCAGTTTTTAAAGGTACTGACTGAACGAATTTGTGTAATTTTTATTTTCTCTTTGATTATTAAAACAGTAAATTTTTTTTCATTCAAAATACAACCAGTCAGTGTTTCTACAGTGTCCGTCTTTCTGCTTGTCCCCCACCTAGTGTTTGATATTTGACATTATCACTGACCTCAAGTTCACACCAGACCCTCTCAAGCTTCTGATCAGCTATTTACCATTTCGCTGTCTAGCCACTGTTCAATGTTCTTCAAATGAGCAGGTAAGAGCTCACTGAGCACGAACTCTGAAGACGTTCTGACTGGCAGACTGGTTCATGGTCTTTGCATTATCAAGCATCTGACCAAAGTAGGAAGTTGATGATGTTTTTTTGGCTTTATCTTCTAGAAACTGCAGTACTTAATGAAGGAATTTTTATGGGAAGTCACAAAATGCTTTGAAAAGCCATCCATCCATCTTCTTCCACTTATCCAATTCTAGTGCTGGAGTCTATCCCAGGGTATACCCTACAGAGGTTACCAGTTTATTGCAGGGCAAACACATAGAGACAGACAACCATTCATAATCACATTCACACCTACATCCAACTTACAATAATCAACTAACCTGACCCTACGCTCTCTAAACTGCAACCAAAGTACCCGGAGAGAACCCACACACACACAGGGAGAATACACAGAGACACCAGACTGGATTCGAACCCAGAACCTTCTTGCTTGTGAGGCTTACAGCCACACCACCATGCTGTTCCCTTTTTGAAAACATCAGGGTTGATATGAAGATGATAAATAGTACAAATATTCTGGAAACATGGATGCTGGGATACAGCTTGTGTATGCTTTTTTTTCCTCTGAGCTTCTAATGGAAAGTCCGGCTCTACAGCTGAGTGGCCAATTGTGTGTCACAAAACAGTCGATTGCTTTTAGTGGGACTAATGCTTTCAATCACTATTAAACTCACTTAAGATTTATCAGCTTTTTAATGAGCGCTGAGTGACTTTTAGAGCCGTTTAGGGCCTTTTGAGGTCAGTAGAAGATAATCCTGACCTTGTAATGTCAGCAATTTTAGTTGCATTACAGGGAACAAGACGGAAGGACAGCAGACTTTCAAGTCCCACTTGGGAAGGATTAACATTTCAAGAAGACATTTTACAAAAAAGAATGAATAAAAGTATCACCTTGTCACCACCAAGTCAGTATATCATACAAGAATTTTATATGTTAATTTTTCATTTATTCTATTACTTGTTTGGGCCATAAAACATGAGAAAAACACCAAACACAAGATCCTGCAGCTTCATGTCACATTCTATTATTATTCTGTTTCAGATCGATGATGGTTCAGCAGGACTCTGAATGCAATGTTTATTGTGAACTTTGGTTTATGTAGATTGATTCGGAACAGGCGAGACCAGATTTGCAGTTCCTGCTCATTTATTATACAGTATTATTACAAACAGATTGCATACAATTGCCAGCTTGACTCCATTCAGTAGGAAACTGACTAATAATAGACTGATTTCAGCTTATTGCCGTTTTATTGCTGTGTTGATGCATGATGCAAGTTATGCAATCAATAGATCAATAAGTTGACCTTGAAGTCCTTGGTGGATGTAAGGCAAATTTTAATGGATTCTTAGCATGACCCCGCTCTACTCATGTACAAAGTTTTATCAGAATTACTTTAAAACTTTTCGAGCTATCGTGTCAACAGTTACACACACCCACACATGCCAACACTACCAAAAACATAACCTCCTTCTCAAAGGTTATATTTTTATTGGATGTACCATGAAGATACTCAATGCACCTGAACACCACTTTTAATTAAAAAACTTTTTGGCCTTTCTATCAAACATTTTACCGCAAATTTAATACATAAGGCAACCTTTGGTTTTCTTGTTGCTGCTTCATGTTGCATCGCATATACTGGTATGTTGATGCAGATATGCTGGAAATATTTTTTGACTCTTTATGGAAAAACTGAGGTCTGAACAATTCTCACAGTGTGATTTGTTATTTGTCCAGCAACAACTCTGCTGTACCTTTGGACATAAGATTGCACCAAAAGGTGTTTCACCAGGTTTGATGATCAGCGCAGCAGCAAGTGCCTCAATCAATGACAGCATGTGCTGTCGGTGTGTCACGTAAGGAAGCTGTGATGCAGCCTGTGAATATTCTGTAAATATCAAACAGCGTTAGTACACTCTACAAAACTGCAGCTCCACTGTGGCACAGAATGGTTGATTAAATTTGTGTTTTTTGGGCTCCTGCAGGGAAAACCAGATGGGACTCTTTTGGAAGCGGCACTTACTGAAAGATAGTGTGGAGCTTTATCTCGTCATCTTTCCAGTCAACACATCCAAATGGCTTGTCAATGTAGACAGCCACAGCCAGTCATGTGGCTCTACAGAGGCTGTTCTCTTCAGTTAGGGTAACAAATGGTCCAAAAGACCATTTCTGTCTCTGTTTCCTATTGCCTGTTTTTGTATGCAGACACGCAAGGAAACGTGCTTCATACACACTGAAATATGCAAAAATGTATTTACATGTACAGTGAAATAAACAGGCAAATGCATAAAACTTCAAAGAGGTCAAAGCATGAAAGTGCATGAACGCACATGGTTGTGACACACAACAAATGTGCATTAACACATGAGTGCATGCAAAAAGATGTAACCTATAAATACAGAAGAAAGAGATAACCATACTTAATATATGAAAACGTGCTTACATTAAGTCGAGCACAAACCAAAACAGTCGTTTTTTTTGTCATCCCAGACGTCACCGTTTCTGTTTTCAGTTAGATGGCATTAGTCACAGTGTGCTACCGACTCAGTTAAAAACAAGTTAAACACGATCACTGTCACTCTGAGTGTCAAACCTACAGACAATTAGCAGTTCAAGCTGCCGCTCTCCTCGGCTTCAGAATGAGAATCGTCTTTGTTTAGCTGCCTCTGGTCCCACGCTTGGGCTGCATTGTATTCTTTTTGTTGAGCTGACACAGACTTGTGAATCTTGTGAAACATTTAATAAAAAGCATTTCATTTAAAAGATAATACTGAACTTGTATTCACCAAACACACCCTGTCTCTGGAAGTATAAATAAGCAGCTTTCTATTGTTAAATCAAATTACAGGTAAACGGATATGATATATCAATGCTGAGTTTACTACCCGAGCTTCACACTCAGTTATAAAACTACCTCATAGTCAGCAAATTTGAATAAAAACCATGATATAAAATACTATGAAGTGTATGAACAGACTATAAAATAATATTTCAGAGGTAATCCTGGGTGTCTCTGAAACAGCTGCTGAGTTGCATAAAAAAGTAATAGCTCATTAGTTAATTATACCACTGAGTACTCTAATCTTTCTGTACTGTCTTTGGTTTATTTGGGAAGCTTACTGTAGTTTAGTTATACATTACGTCATGATACTTTAAAATACCTCATTAGGAATTAGTTAGAAAATGCTCTGTATATATATCTATATACAAATCATCACTGCTTATATATATATTAATCTTCAACTGTGTATTTTTGCTACTCATTAGCAATAAATTAAATAGGTCGGCCATGGTGCTCTTTTAATTCCTTAGTAACGACTGTAATATAAAAAGTGATCCACAGCTTTTTCTTTCTGCAGCCAGCTGTGCAGAAAGTATCGTAGAAGCATCTTAGAAGCTTTAAATATGCACCAGTCAGCCACAACTTTGAAACTGTCCTGGTCGGCGCATAGAGACAGGACCTGGGTAGATGCTAAATTAGATTGGGATCTGGCAAGTTTCAAGGCTGTGTCAAAGCTTTGAGCTCTTTGTGGATTTCTGCACTGTTTCAAGATGTATTACCCCACTGGGGGAGACTGTGGTATACGGTATGTGAAAGTAAATTTCACATACACAAATGCCAGAACCCAAGGTTTCTCAGCAGAGCGTTGTAATGAGATAGTGCACTATTTTATATTACTTTAATTTCATTCAGGTCACAGATTAACATACAATTTAGTTTTGTTTTATATATTTAACTTTAACCTGAAAGTCCCTTAAGATTGTTTTCTTTTTTTATCACAAGAGAACAACATTTCCACAGTTGTGAACTTCTGGTTAAGTAGATGATTTTCCAAGTATGCCAGATTTATTGAACAACAAACTATTTCAGGCATTGTGAGGGGTTTCTGTGGGCCCATCACAGTAACCACTGTGGATATCTAACCCACTCTAACGTCTTTGTTATATCCTCTTGTCTCTTGGTTTTTGTACCCTCTCTCCCTGTTGTTGTGAAGAGGCCAAGTTTGGGTGTAATAATAGCTCATAATGTGGTTGCTGTCGTCTCCCCGGTCTGCTGCGCCTGACAGCAGATTCCACTCAGTACGTGCTCCCTGTCTGAAAGCTGCCTGAGGAAACAAAACACATAAACAAGAGGATACATGTGGCTGGCTCGTGCAGAGAATCAGTGCTAACCAGGCAACACCCACACAATCACATACTCCTCCCTTCTTTGATACACCTCAAAGCTGAGCTATAAGTGTGTTTCCAGCTGTTCCAAACATGGAGCAGATCACATCTGCTAATGTGTAAACAATTCAATAAACTCACAGTCACTGGCTAACTCATTTATGTTGCCACACATTTGTGTGTTATTAGGCATTTTCACATTCACGGCCCGGAAGTCTAATAATTCACCACTTTTCATAAGCAGCAATCTCTGAAATTCAGTTAAGCTGATTCAATTTTTTTTATTGTCAGAATGTTATTTAAGTGTCATTTAAAATAGCTTACGGCGGTTTGTAAAGGCGCACTGCTGTTAGATCAGGACTAGAGAAAGTCTACTGGATGTTAAATAAGGTAGATATCCATGCAGCTTTGTTTATAAGTGTCTTAGCAACTGCTCAGAAACGGTTCATGAAGTCATTAATGATTGGATGTGAGCTGATGACGACCTAGATTTTAATGCAAGCATGTGGCAGGCCTGGGGTTTACAATAACCAGTATTTGTTTTAAGGCTTGAAGCTTTTATTGTTATGGTCAGTGACCAGACTGCAAGTTGTGCATCACTTCAGCCAGTTCAATTAACTTCTCAACTGCATTTAAGGTGTTTTTAATTTTTTTAAAGATTTAAATATAGCTGATTGTACTACAAGGCTGCCCAAGAATTCTATAGTCCACTTTTCAAGAGTAAAATTTCTTAGTATTTCATTTGAATCCTATTTAACACTAATTAGCAGGTATCTATTAGTGCAGTGGAGCTGTATGGTCTATGGATGCACTCCACCCACTTGTCTAAATCTAGTCTCTTCTTGCCAGTAGGGATATTTCACTAGCAAGAACCCCAACCCAAAATATGAATGATAATCATTTATTGATGAGCTACAGCAGAGGGTAAAGTATGGCAGAGGCCTAACTGGAGATCTGTAGTGGCTCCCGGCCTGGCAAATCTCCCGATACGTCTCAGAGAGGCTGACAAAAAGGGGAAAAATGAAGGAAGGGTGAGGCATACAAATGAGAACAAATGGGTTTGTGGTGCAATGAGTTTACAGGAAGTAATGTTTGAGGTTTGGTGCACTCTGGTTTTTTCCCCTTGACTCTAAAGAGAATGATAGTCGATAAAATTAACCAATGTTATTTAGTTAGATCATAGATCAACAAGCTGACAGACTGAATAGACGTCTCTTTGCAATCAGAGGAGTCACCGCCTTCTGACTTAAAAAGAATGCAGGTTTACGGCACTTTTGCACTTCTGACCTCACTTTTCAGACATGGAACCTTTTTATGTTAAACAATGAATCATATTTCCTCGAAGGTGTCCCTTTAGGTCTACCCTTCTGGCCATCTCAACAGTGGACTGTTTATGGGATCACCTCGAGGATGTCATTTTTTATACAATACAACTTTTTACACTGAAAGAAAAAAATAATGGTGCTTTTCATCAGAATCAGAACACACTATTAATCCGGAAGGAAATTATGTGGTTACAGTTGCTCCAAGACAATGAGAACAACAACAAACTGAACTAAATTAAATAAAAAAAAATTTCAAAGTTACAAAATATAAGAAATAGCTCTAATATATACAAACAGCTCAATTATAAATATCCAGAATATTACAAAGATTAAATATATATGATTGACATTTTACTCTAAACTGTAAACTGTAAATCTGTGCATTAGATGGGGGAGTTGTACAGGGAGATGGCCACAGGCAAGAATGATTTCCTGTGTCGTTCAGTGGTGCATTTGGCTAATCTCAGTCTCTCGGTGAACATGCTCCTGTGACTGGCCAGCACGTCATGGAGTTGGTGGCAGGTATTGTCCAGCATTGTCCTTATCTTGGACAACATCCGCCTCGCCGACACCACCTTAAGGGAGTCCAGTTCCATCCCCACAACATTAGTGAAAACGTCTGAAGCCAGCAGGTCTCTGTCCAATGGCTGAAGTCTGTGGTGTAAAGGGTGAAGAGGAAAGGGGAGAGGACGGTCCATTGTGGTGCCTCTGTGTTGCTGATCACCTTATCAGACACACAATGTTGAAGACACACAAATTGTGGTCTTCCTGTCAGGTAATCAACAATCCAGGACACAAGAAAGGCATCCACCTGCATCGCTGTCAGCTTATCACCCAGGAGTGTTGGCCTGATGGTATGAATGCACTGGAAAAGTCAAAAAACGTGACCCTCACAGTGCTCGCCGGCTTCCCCAGATGGTCGTAGACACGATTGAGCAGGTAGATGATGGCGTCCTCAGCTCCGAGACGGGGCTGGTAAGTGAACTGAAGGGGATCCTGATGTGACCTGACAATAGGTCGGAGTTGGTTAAGGATGAGTCTTTCCAGGGTCTTCATGAGATGGGAAGTCAGTGCCACAGGTCTGTAATCCTTGGAGACACTGGGACGTGGCATCTTTGGTACAGGATACCGCGTGGATTTTTTCTTTTTTTCTAAATCAACAAATATATAGCTGAGTTTCCAGTTGCCTTTTCAGCATCTTTACATAACTTATTTGGGATCATTCAGCTGTCAGATCAGAGCACAATGTATCTCGTGCGATTCCATGTCATGTACAGCAGTTAACTATGACATCTGGGAGCAGCAGACAGTTTGTAGCCAGTTTGTTGGAAGTGTTTAAGCTGTCTGTGAGTAGATGCACACAGTGAAGTGTTTCAGTTAAACATCAGTTTAGATTGCAATAACCTCATATTAATAAGATAATATTGGATGATGTTTAAGCATATTTGGATACTATTGCTATATTATTATTCTTGAGTTGATCCTACCTTGGGTTCCCAGCATTCTGCTTTGCTTAAAAGCAAGAATGTAAATATTATGTTTAATGCTCTAAATTAATAAATGGAAACATCCATGATAGTTTCTGTGTAATAAGCAGTAAACAGCTGGAAAATGCAAAACTGCCAGTTTCTATTTACCACGGTAATAACCTATTAAAGCAAACTTTAATGTTTGATAATTACCTGGAAACCTGTGGTATTTCTGTGTATTCTGGTTTGCTTTTAAGCAAAGCAGAATGCTGGGAACCTAATGTAGGAATTATTCAAACAATATAATATAGTACTACTATCCAAATATGCCAAACTGATGCAGTGCTAACACAGAGAGAGAGGGAACCATTCACACTCACACTAATCACTTATTAACCTAACCCCACTAACGTCTTTGGACTCTGGGAGGAAGCCAAAGTACCTCCACACAGAAAGTGGAATTTAGTACCTTCTTACTATGAGGCAACAGTGTTAACCTGCTAACCACTGCCCTACCGTGCTGCCCCATGCAAAAAAAAAAAAAGAAGAAGCACTTTGTCAGACACTTTCCAGATGGTGTTGTAAAGTACTAACAGTAGTTTTGAGGCGGCACGATGCGGCTCAACTTGTTTTACATTACAGTGCAGTACCACCTAATGTGGTGGTACCCCATGTGGCTGAACGTCCCATGATGTCCTTTGTATGCAGCATGAACACCACAACAAAGGTGGACGTTGAGGCGATGGCATGCCTACTGCTTGGTCTGTAGCTTTTCGTCAGACTCGGTGACCACGGTATTGTCTGTTTATAACCATTTACCTTGTTGCTGGGTTTCAAAAATGACGGTTTTGATTTTCGTGAGGAAGATGCTCTCATGAATCATCAATTGATGCGACTGACTAGCCAATCGGTGGCATCCAGTCTGCTGACATCACATTTTCAGATATTCGAGCTACTGGTCAAGCAGGTACTAAAAAAGTACCGGGTACCAGATATTATCACCTAATGGAAAACCCTAAAAACCACGTCAAACTGTGCCAAGCCAACCCTGATGATACAATTTAAACTTGTTTGTTTGCTAAATTGTCTATTATATTTTGACATAACACTTGTCCATCACCTGAGTTAGGTGCCTTTTTTATGCTTGAATGATTCATCAGTCAGTGTTAAGAAGCATAACAAAACAAATCCTCTGAAAATTGTAAGGTATGTGGAAAATGAATGTCCGAAGAAATATTTTGAAAGACGTTCAGAAAACCTAGAGAACTCAAGACCACTTTAAAAAATGACAAAAAATGTCTGGCTTCTTGGAATATAAAGAAACAAGATGCTACCTAAGACTTCTACATATAGACATGGGCAAAACATGGACAATATATGAAGGAGTATTTTGTATGGTAAAAGATGTACATAGGTATTATATTATTTAGTTAAACCATGACATCTAATTATTAACTGTTTATTTTATCTCAAAGATTACAAAATAGATATCCCCAAATTATTTATTTTTATCTCAACAACAATTCAAAAACCGGATCTGTCAGCTGCGAATGTCTGCTGGAAATCTTCACAATCGAGTGGCTAAAAATGTTTTTTATTTGTTACATTCTTCCCTTAAAGAATATTTTCCCTCTGCCAGTACTGTACAGCTACACCTGAAACTGCTGTAAAAGACTAATGCAAGCCGTCGTATCATGCTGCTTCTAAACGTCCCTGTGAGGCTGCTGAAGATTCAAAACTCTTTATAATCATTAGCAGCACAGCACTTCTAGACCAAGAGGGCTTAAAAAGAGAGAAGAGAGGAAAAAGGTTCACTTACTGAAAGAGACTGCTGTGATTAAAGATGAAGGAGGAGGACGTAGAGCAAGTTACACACTCAGTTATAAAGTCGCAGAGAGCCTGGAGACTCCAGCAGTTTGGATTGGTGAGGCAGGTAGTTTTAGCTCACAGACACAGATATTGATAAAACGACTGCCCAACAAACAATTTGACCCAGTGGGAGTTGTTGACAGCAAGGATTTACATGAATGTTGTGTGAAAAATGTGAACCAATAGTACTGTGAACTATTCAGGTCAGAGGTGAGTGTGTTTACATGGGCATGGCTATTTTGGGAGTCAAATACAGGATATGGTCTAGGACTAAAAAACAAGTCTCTTACAATAAACAAAGAGCTGTTTAGTTATCACTCTTTCTGTGCTTGATACTGTAATCATATGCCTGAAACTGTATACTTGATTGATGATTCGCCAATCTGATATCATCTTTTACCCTCTCTTAAAAACTCAACTCGCAATAGTAGATTTTTTTTGGACACTGAGGTTCACAAACTAAGCCTATTAAGGTTATATGAACTGTCTGAAGCAATCCATATAGCGCCCCTCCCTTCGAGACCGTCTTCCCCTTACAATGAATTTTAATTGGCTGCCACTCATAAACAGAAGGTTGGAACAGCAGGTGGGAGGGGCTTCTGCACTCAAAGCAGTGGGGAAACGACTGTCTGAAACCTTGTGTTTAAAGCAGCCTGAAGTCTAAGCTCTTGGTTTACAGGGATTATCTGCACAAACACTGATCTCGTTATTTGAGATATTGCACACGTTTAATATGAGTATCTGTAAACTTTGATTAAGTTTGATCTGGTTGTAAAGAGACCTTCAAAGAGATAAAACTGACTCTGATACTTTCAGACAGGCTCAGTGCTGCTTTGAGCTTCATATTCTGAAAGGTTCAGCACTTTATTTTCAGATCCCACATTGCCTGGGAGCCTGCGAGCTTGGGGACAACTGAGTGATCCTCTGAGGGCCCGCAGCATCCATTTTCATTACTCACCCCATGCTGCTACTTTGCCCTTTTCAGCATCACAGCAGCCATTTATGGGCAACTCCTCTGGGCCACCACAGCAATCCTGCTCTCTTTATAGCTGCCCAGAGAGACCATCTATCCCTTCATCGTCCCATCAAGCCATTTAGCAAATACTCCTATTGAGTATGAAAGTGCCAGTCTGTTTATTTGCCACTGTCAGTTGTCTAGGAGAGGTCCCTAAATCCTAAACACACACATCTACCTATTTATCAGCTTTGGTTTTAAATAGTCATGGAACATCAATCACAATTTTGGGTGTCTACCGTAAGTCTCTGATTGTTTATCGATCAGTTTCCTGCATGAATCTTGTCTCGTAAATCCATACTCATCCATCATACCGGGTATTTAAAAAGTGTAAAAAGAGCAGCAGCTACACTGCAGTAAGTGCTCGTTCTTATAAAAACAACAGAGAGAAACTCAACTTTCTGCTCTGAGAATAATTCATTTCTGCGTATTACAAATGCGCATTTCTTTATCTTCCTCCTCCTGCAAGACAGAGACTTCCCTGGTCTAAGGGGAAGTAAAAGGGAAAAAAAAAACTAACAGTAACGTTATGTAATTGTTCTTTTAGCAAGCTTACACAGCTCTCTTCATCTGCAGCAAGAAAAAAAATCTATTTGTTTTCTGTGAATTTCCATCTAGACACATAACCACTGTGAATATGCAAGATAAGTGGGTGGGTGACATTTACAGAATCTGCACAGGTTACAGTTAAAGACTGAAGTTTCTTCTTTGTTGGCATTATAGTTTTCTGTGTGACTCTGGGACAAAATCAAAGAATACGATTTTCAAAAGGAATCTCACTGCTGGTTATGAACCTGAGTTAATGGTTACAGAAATCATCTTTTAAATAAAAGCACACGTACTTTTGACAGCTTTCTGTTCTATCCCAGTAACAGATTGATTAGTTGAACTCTTTGTTTATCATCTATTAAAAAAATCTTAAGGAAAAGTGTCCAATGTTTGATATTTCATGGGTCTCAAGAATTAGATTTTGCTGCCATTATTGGTCTTGTATACACTCATCTGTGTACGATGACCTGCAGAAATTCAAATTAAGTATGAGAATGAGGAAGAAATGTAAATAAATGACTTTGAATGTGGTTGCTGGTGCTGGACAGGCTGGTCTGAGCATTTCACAAACTGCTGATACACCGGACACAACCATGTCTGGGGTTTACAGAGGATGGTCTGATAAAGAGCAGCAGTTCTCTGTGCAGAAAAACATCTCTGAACGTGCAGTTGGTCAAACTTTTAAGCAGATGGACTGCAGCAGCAGAAGACCACACCTGGTTCTACTCTTATCAGCTAACAGGAAACTGAGGGACGGGTCACACAGCTTCAGCAAAACTAGACAACAAAAACCTAAAAACAAGGCCTGGTCTGTTAAGTTTTGATTTTACAAAGCTCAGTTCATCTCAAGATAGTTTCTTAAATATGACAGTGAGTTCACTGTACTCAAATGGACTCCATAGTCACCAGATCTCAGTCAATTCAATATTATTTTTACAGCACCAAATCATAACAACAGTTGCCTCAAGGTGCTTTAAATAATACTCAGTCCAGTACTTTCAAGACAAGTACTAGTAAGATGTACTAAAGTGCCCAATTTGTAAATGTAATGGAGGGTGTTTCAAACACACATGCAGTAATTTGAATTTTGTAACTGTTGATTGGACATGAGACATTTAAAGACAACCATAGTGTTCTGCGGTATAATGTAGTTGGCATAATTTATTATGCTTTATAGACCAATTATCCAATGAATCAAGGAAATAACTGCAAGACTCAGTATAACAATAAAAATTAATGTTAACTGAGGTTCAGCAGAATACACTCAATGAAAAATTAAAGGATTAGCCCATTATGCAATTAGTTAAATAAAAGGAAATGAAACTGCAACTATCTTCAATTCATCATTTTTAAAGAAAATAAAATGCCAGCTTTAGTGTTCCTGGAAAATCTTTTGGGTTTTTACTTGAGATTCTGTTGGACAGCTTACTCGTTTTAGTGACTTTTATAGACCGAGTGATTCAGCTGCAATCGGCTGCCATCCTCCAATTTCTACAGTATATATGGTGACATTTATTTAAACTATGCAGTCTTGTTCTATTCATTTAGACAGGTTAGAAAGCTCCTGGAGACATCAAAGATTTCAAATCTGTTCCTCTCCATGAGAGATGCAGGGCGGATGGAGAGGAAACCACCCGAGAACAATTGGGTCTATACAGACAGATGGAGACGCCTGATAGTCTACAGCTACATATGTTTAGAAAGGAAGAGGAGAATGAAATTAACTCAAGGCAGCCAAGTTCACTCTGGACTGGGCCCATATTCAACTATTTCTTTGTGTAAGGCAGTATTATGTGAAAAAGTATGAAACAAGATTTTTCATTTAAATGAATCAGTTTCTTATCTCAATAAACCAGAAACAAAACCTAATAAAATGGTACACAAATCCAATCACAACAAACAAACAAAAATCCTTAAATGCTGAAACCATTTGTTAGCATACAGCAACAGTCTTATGTAGCTTCTGTGATAGATATTAACTTTCCATTGCAGCACAACAGGAAGCTGCGTCAATTGCAGCCATCATTTTTTTCGAAACCTTTTTTTTTTTTGGTTTTTGTTGTTGTTTTCCCTTCAATCGAGTGCATTTAGCAGAACATCCCTAAAAGGTTATTAGCAGTGATGTTTGGCACAGCCATCAGGTCAGCATCAGCCTGCTTATGCACCTTATTTAGGACTCTGTATGAGTGTGTGTTTGAAAGAAAGCTGCCACATGCTTCCTGGCCTTGAAGCAAAACAGATAGATTCACTTACTGAACTGCCGGCATTAAAACAGCCTGACATGATGTCTTTTTACTCCAGTCTGACGTGAGGACAACCATTTTAATAAAGATCTATCTAAAAACTCTTTCTCGTAGCAAACAGCCGCTATAAGACTCAAGCCTGAGTCGCACTGCTGGAGTGGCATGTGCCTCGATAAGCATCGTCGTTCAGACTATTTTTAGTTCTCTGGCATTGTGCCAGATAAAATGCAGACTCTGGAGTGTTCATCAAGTCCATTTCATCAAAGTGAAACACAAGCTGGAGGAAACTACAAGACAAGTAATAAACTGCTGTGCAGGCTTTATATAGTGCAAGGTTCCCACTGGTGGTGGGTTGTCAGGTACAAGACGAGGAGGATATTTAGCGCTTCTGTGAGTCACACCTGAGGAGGTCAGAACTACCATAGAAACTAAATTGCCTGACTTTGATGATGCTTTACGTTATGCAGATAAAAGTATCCTTCAGTGATCTTTAAATGGCCGGCAGATACGGTATGTCTGCACTTGTTAGTTACACACTTTACAGGGTGGAGCAGCTGTTAAACGTGTTTTAGTCAGTACCTAACATTTTAGGCACTTAACTAAAGAACTTTAACCTAATGAAGACTTAGTCTTCTTTTAAATAAGAAGACGCTCTGATGATTTCTTGTCAATGACAGCCACATTTTGTTATACTGTATGTTTAAACATTACTCAAAAACACTTCACAGTATAACACAAAGTCAGTTACATTTTAGGGATAGTGGTCTGTCCTGCTAGGAAGCAGAAAATATTGTGAATCCATTTTACCTGCTTTGCAAATGAAAGTGACAACAGGTACAACAACAAGGACATCCCCAAAAAGAGAATGGCTATGAAACTGATTATGAAACTGCTGCTTGTTGGATAATATCTAAGTCCCTCAAAAAAGATGCTAATTTTTAGCTGAGTTTATCTATGATTTCATCCTCTTCTGTTTATTACACAAAAGCAATAATGCAAAGAAAAGCTTTCTGAGTGGCAGAAAGCTTATGTGCTCATCTTCTTTTGAGGGGGGACGGTATTAACCTGTCTGAGTCATAATCCCACCTGTATTAAAACTGTGGCATCGCTGGTGCAGCCGCAGGCTATTTTCTACGTGACAAGCTGAAATCCTCAAGGCAATGAATTCCAGTGAAATTCAAGTAGATTTATTTCAAAAGCAGGAAATATTTCTGTGTACACACACTATATATACCCACTGTATATATACTGTCTCTTCAGACCTTAGAAAGATCAGGTCTTTTATTTTTGAATGAGTTGCATTTTTATCATTTTGGCCTGAGTGAACTGAATTTAAAAATGAGACTGACCTGGGTGGACCGCAGAGATTTGAAAGAGTCAGCACCTCTGAGGTTCCACAGGGTCATATTATGGCCATCACATATAAATGAAGACTTTTATGAGAGGTAAAGTATTTACAGTATTGGTTAACATATTCTCTTCTCTCCCGCTAGATCTGTACTCCTGACCTTGTGGTGTTCCTGGCCTGCACTAACCACCGTTTGAAGGAGAGGCTGCAGAAACGAGCCGAGCAGCAGGGACGGCCTGACGACAACCCCAAGGCCATTGAGCGCCGTCTGACCAACTTCAAACAAAACACCATTCCTCTGGTCAAATACTTCCAGGAAAGGGGACTTATTGTTACGGTAAGGCTGCTGAAAAACCCATTTTTAGAGAAATTATACTCAAACAGCACTTCAAACCAAAGGATGTGGAGATCAGGGTGGTGGGTGGGTGCGCATGGCTTCCAGCTGGCACAGAATTGACGTTCACATAATCATCCATCCATTCATTATTTTTCTTAACTCCTTACCCAGCCCCAGTTTCCACGAGAGTTGGAGCCTATCCCAGACACCGCACAGTGCTCTCACAAAGAGACGCAACCCTGTATGGTCACATCCACAGCTACGGCCAATTTAGAATCACCAATGAACCTAAAATTGTTCGTTTTTTGTGGCAAACCCACATAGAAAGGCGTATGGAGCCAGAATCAACCTCAAAAGTTAACCATTACATCACCTTGAATCACCTTGAAACCCTCTTGCTCAAGTCTCAAAAATTGATTATTATTATTATTATTATACTCCCATCATATGTGCTGTAAGTCAGAGGTGAGAACAATTTCCATTTTGGGGGCTTTTTTTTTACAGATTTTGGAAGAATGTTTATACAATTGGGAGTGGTTGAGCATGAGCTAGTAATTTCATTTATTTGTAATCTCAAAAGCACTCTAGCTATAAGGTGAAGGTTTTTTTTTTATAATTGCAGTTTAATTGGTAGCCATCGGGTGATGGGTGACTAGCAGGTACACGTGCCTCTCCAGCCACTTCTTTGTTATTTAACCCTAATGGCTTAATCCCAATACACATCATTCATCACGTATGACTGCAGGCAATTTAAAAACCACAGCATCTGATGAGACTGTTCCCACTGGGCAAGTCTTAATGCCAGGTCAATAAAATGAAGAAAAAGTTCTCTTTGGATGCAACTGGAAAAAATAGCTATTGTTTCCGTGATCATAAACAACAGGGCTGAGCAAATGCCATTTTTGTTCTAATGAGGTTGCTTGGTAAAAACTCAGGGGACTTTATTAGTCCTCTTAAAAGAAATCCATCTGATATTTGTTAAAACAAAGTCTGTTAAGACAAAGTTGTTGAGACAGTGTGCACAAAATTAGAAATCTATTTAATAGCTGCAGAGATACAGTCTGAATGAAAGGCCTGACCATGCTTGGTAGGTCAGTGTTATCCTTCTGTCTGAGGGGGCTTGCCTGGATGCATAGATGTAGGCCTGTGCATAGCAATTTTGTTAAAATGACCCAAGATCTTCATTGTCATTCTTACCACACTCACCACAGCAGGAGCGTGCATTCAAAGTCAAGTACGTTTCCAACCTGCGTCAGTTAGTTTCTGATTGTTTGGAGCTGAAATCCAGACTGCTGCTGTTGAAACAGAGATTTCAGTGTTAACTGGAGACCTCTGGGATCTTCATCTGATTGTGTGGCTTGGTGCAAAGTGACATTGAGTTACCCTTGGCATGTGTGAGTTGAGTGCAAATAGAGATATTGGCTCCTGCAGTCAGCAGCCCACTCTTCTGGTGGGAGTCTTATTGATCTGTCTGAGTGTCAGCTCAGTGTCGTCTTCTTTGTAGCAGAGGGAATACTGAATAACTTCTCTACTGTATTATTGCAAGAAAGAGACTTTATTTGCATTTGTATGGATTTGGATCTTTGTCTTGGGATTTCTTCAAATCAAATGCATACAATAACCTTCACTGGATTTTCATATCAACACTAAAAAGAAGGCTTATGTAACTTTTGCTTCCTGTCACCTCAGGTAACAGTGAAAACATCAGTGTCATTAAGGGGTATTCCCATTTAATTTGCTTGCTTTGTTCATTCATGTGTTATGTTTTTCCAGTTTCTTAACATGCTATTTTTATGCTCTGCTTATTTTCTTTTTGTCTGGCCAGCTGTCCTGTCTCATCACACTTATTGAATCTCATTTCTGATTCGGTGTTTCTTTTTCTCTCTTTTTTCAATACCCTCTACCTGCACTCAGCGAGGCTGTTTGTCAGAGAGATAACAGGCTTTTTGTTTGTTTGTTTCAAATCCAATAACCTGCATTTCTTTGGACTGTGGGGAGAGGGAAAGAAGAGCAGGTTTTAAAGTATTCATGACTTCTCAATTTTCCACCTGGTCGACCCCCTGTGTGCAGTGCGTTGTTGTGCTGCATTCTTCTTGAAAAATGGTGGAAGACACATCACGTATAAGGTGTCATTAATACATCTGCAACGTGGATGAAATGGTATGGTTGCAAATCTGGCAAGTTTTTAATGCACTGTGCGCTGGCACCCATTCCAGTTCGCATCATTTTGACTACTGAACGTTCTCCCTCAGAGGCCTAAGGACAGTACAGTGGGACTCCACATTTACAGTTTCATCAGGGGAAACAATTTCATGGTGCTCAGCCTTGTGACAGTAAAAAAAAAAGATTAGCATGGTCCTGCTCCTGGTCAGCACCATGCATGTCACTGGGATTGAAAACTGTGGACTCATTTTGCTGAAAGATGCTGAAAACTGCTTTTACTCTCTAGTGATGCTCTTGCTTACAAGCAATAACTTGAAAAACTTTCCAGATGCTACTTTAGAAAAATAAATGTCAACCAGAAATATGCAAAAACATAACCTACCTCACTTACCTGTGATAAAAGCAAAATGTACACTTCCCCTGGCCTTGACAAGGGCAAACCAGAGCATAATGTAAAAGTGACTCGACTCTTCCCCACTTCCTGTGAAAGACCAAAATAGTAAACACAACATTTTCAAAACCCTTAGTTTATCTGGATGCAAGCCCAGTAATCCAGGTAACAAAATCAAATAAAATTAGAAGTTATCTCATCACCTAGATGCAGCATTTTCAGTGAAACTAATGTTTCATCACTCATCCAACTGACGTCTTTAGACTCTCATTATTGAGCATGCGTCAAGACACCTAGTTTACCCAGCACCGAAAGAAAAGACATAAGACCTTTTACACTTCTCCTTGACATAAACAGGAAGAAAATGTGTTAATAAGAAAGTTTTCCCAGACCAGAATAATAGGGTCTCAATTCAACGTAGGTACCCTAAGTTTTCAGCCAGACACAGAAGAGGGAGGAAAAGACACTATTCCCACACCATCAGACTTTTAATAAAGGTCATAACAGCTGCAGAAGATATCAATACACTTCATAATATTTTCCACTTAAATAACAAAACACCTCCCCCCAAAAAAACCCAAAGATAAAAAAAAGGTGAGAAAGGTGTTAGAAAAAAAATAGCAACATGCAAAATAGTTATAGGGTGTTTTGTTTTCACTGCTACCAGCATTCATGTGTCACAGCTGCAGTTTTAATTGAAATGATTTATTCCTCTAGAATTAAAAATAATAATGCAATGTGTTGATTTATTCTCAGTGGTGGCTCTGCTCCCTCAGCTTCATAGCTGCATGGCTGTGTGGTCAAAAGACCATCAATACCTAATATAGATTTATGCCCCAATACTTTAATCATTATCAAAGGCTGATATTGCCCAACTGCATTCTGTGGCCTACTTTTGTCCTAAAACACATTAAAAAAAACTTTTCATCTTGAAGTTAAATCCTGAATCTGTTGAGTCACAATACACAAACAATCCTTGTGTCCTCATTTTTCATCAAAGCGCTGCAGACTGAGTTCCTAAGAAAAGCTGTAGATAAAAAAATGAATCTTTTTATATCAATGCAATGCTTTACAGAAAAAAATGGCACATACCAGCGTTAAAACTCTAAGAATGGGAAATAGCAAAGGAAAAATACAAAAAATGGCCTTGGATAGAGTGCATTAAAAACTTGAACCCATAGTGTGGAAATGTAAGTATGTCTTAAATAGCAACTGAAGCTGAGATCGTTTGATGTCTCCGGTCATCTAGATATAACTAAATAACACCAGAAAGGGTATGACATTTAAAAACTAAAATGTTAAGAAAAAGGTTTGTTTAATCTTGCCAAGGCTTTTAAATTCCTTTTTTTCTGGTTTAATCACAGAATAAAGCATTCAGACTTCAGAATTCTGTGTGAGCACCATAAGTCCAGCAGGAAAAAAAAAACAACTTGTAAACAATTAAGAAAGTTAAGCCCGAGCACGGCTCAAGACTTACAGTGCACATCCACGTCTCATGTTATACTTTTCCCAAGTTTTAGATCTTGCAAAGAAATTCTTCGATTTTCTGCTATAGTTCCAAAGTGTGGTTGTATTATACACTATATTTTTCTAGGAACTGACCTCCCAGCCCATTGTTCCTTCAGTGTAATATGCTGTTTATAAGATTGGGGAAACCTGCAGTCAGCTGTGACTGAAGAATTCACTGTGATGAGTGACGAAACGTTTCTCCCACTGAAAATGCTACATCCAGATGAACAGAATAAAACTTTGGGGATATACACTATATTGCCAAAAGTATTAACTCAACCATCCAAATCATTGAATTCAGGTATTCCAATTACTGCCATGACCACAGATGTATAAAATCAAGCACCTAGCCATGCAGATGTCATTCTCAGGAGCTCAGTCATTTCCAGCGTGGTACCGTGATAGGATGCCAAATGTGCAACAAGGCCAGTTGTGAAATTTACCCACTACTAAATATTCCACAGTGAACCGTTATGCCAGGCCAAGGCACATAGTACGCAGAGGTGCAATGTCAGTAGCTACAGATCTCCAGACTTCATGTGGTCTTCCAACATCAGTATCTGACCCTACAAATGTGTTTCTGGAACAACGGTCAAAAATGTCCGTAAACACACTCCTAAATCTTGTGGAAAGCCTTCCCAGAAGAGTTGAATCTATGATAGCTAAAAAAAAGAGTGGGCCGGCATCATACTAAACCCTATGGACTAAGAATGGGATGGCGACGAGTGAATATTTTGAACAATGTAGTCACTGAAACGAGTCAGCTCAGTTCTGGTATCTAAACAGGACGCTTTCTTTGGGAGGTTTTTGGGTCACACCCATTTTCCTGAGCGATCATATACATAAGTGTGGCCGCAAAGCATATCAGGATCCTCTAGGGCAGGGGTCCCCAATCCCAGTCTACGAGGGCCGGTGTCCCTGCAGGTTTTAGATGTGTCCTTGAGCCATCACAGCTGATTTAAATGGATAAATTACCTTCTCAACAGGTCTTGAAGTTCTCCAGAGGCCTGGTAATGAACTAATCATGTGATTCAGGTGTGTTGACCCAGGGTGAGATCTAAAACCTGCAGGGACACCAGCCCTCGTGGACTGGGATTGGGGACCCCTTCTCTAGGGCAACCTTGGAAATGTGACTGGGGGGAAGGACATCTGAAATACCATGCTTAACCTGCTGCCCCCATGATCCGACTTCAGATAAGTGGCAGGAATGGATTGAATTGTAACTCAGACTTTAGGAAAAGGTTTAGGAAATGACCTCCAAATTATTTAGACTTAAATGAAATCCATAACTTCAGATATTAGGTTAAAAATATGCTTTGGATTGTTTTTCTATAAATACATTTAGTTTAAACATCAGCATCTTACGTTAAACTGGATGAATTTTCTGCTGCCTGCCACCTCTCAGTAAATCCTCTACATCTTCCCTGCATTCCCAGTGGAGTCGCTTTAATTAAGACACACTGAGCTCTGTGTCTTTTGAAGCAGGAATGTGATGTTTTCTCTCAAACTTCAGAGATGTTTTTTGAAGACAGTCTGAGCAGTAAGCTCTTTAGTTTCTCAAGAAAGTAGATTTTGTTTTAAGCCTCCTTTTTTTTGCTAACCAAAATAACATCCCATATAATACTATGAATTACAAGCTGGGGAACCACAATGAACCTCAGTGCAACTTAATGCTACTGTGTCATTCAAATATGCACCAAATATAGGCATTTAAAAAACAAAAATTAAATCAAAGGGCTACTGGCAAAATTGCAAACTCAGGGCATCAAGCAAGTTCACAAACCAGTGGGTGACAGCTACGTCCATCTTTTATATACAGTCTGTAAACCACCTAGAAAAGATCCATGAGGTCAGACTTGCTAACTGGAACACACTCCCTCTTCTAGCACCAGTTAAGTTTAGGACCAGTTATGACAGAAGAACCGAGGAAGTCCACACTGAAGTAAGAAAAAGTCAGGTTCAGTGGATCAGTCCAGAAATACTACTTCCTTACCAAACCATGATTATTACTTTAATGATGAAAATGATGTTTATGTATATTTGGTGTTGTTCACTCCAGCGCTTATATGTGTTCTTATGGCCAGGATAATAGCTGTAAATGAACCTCTCTGGGTGCATTGTCCTTATGTGGTGTGACAGTTTGTGTTTTGTAAAAGACTCCTTGGAAATTATCAATTTCTTCTGTGAATAGAAGAAGTCTGCAGTCTCTACAAAAGTAATTTGAACCTTTTTTTTTAGCTTATTGATAGTTTGTCCCTTCTCTGTCCCCACTTCCACTGTGATGCAGCAAGGTCAACAGGCTGTTACAGTGAGTCTCAGACAGACTGCAGGTCACTCCACCTTTCTGTTAAGCATGTCGCTATCTGGTTTGTCAAACCATCTTTTCAATCGCACAAGCTTAAAGACTCAGAAATCAAAGGCTGGCAGAGTTTGAAGTGCTTTTAAAAAGAGAAACAACCTCCATCCACAAAAACTGTTGAGGAGTTCTAGTTGTTCAGAAGAAACACTGATGAAGAGCTCAAATAATAAATACAAGTTAATTCTATCTTCTCAGCCAGAGCAGATCTGTAGAGTGGGTTTGTCTGTTTTCCAGTGACATTTGTGAAGGATGAAAATGTATTTTTCTCTTTAAGCCTTGAGCTTTTGTGCTCCGCTGAACCAACATAATCTGAGTATAAAGAGGCCAAATAGATTTTTTATTCCATTTATCTCAACAGCCCCTTGTATCACGCTTAAAAACTGACAGAGACAATAGTAAGCCTTCCAGTTAGCCGCCCATCATCAGCAGACTACAAAATCACAATATTTTTAGCCATATTAATTTTGCTTCCACTGATTTTTAAATTAATTTAATGCCAAAGTCTGATCAGTGTGCCGTGCTGGGATTGCTTAAATTGGGATATATAAGATTTGGTGACTGCGGACAACATCTTAGTACAGGGAACTCATTGTCACTCATTACTGAAGAAACCAGTTTGAGATGATCTGAGCTTTGAGACATGGCACACTACCCTGCTGGAAGCAGCCATCAGAAGGTGTTAGCAATGATACTCAGGCTGAGGGGTTTAACCAATGCTTAGTTGGTACTGAGAAGCCTAAAATGAGCTTATTTTCATGTGATTGGCTGATTAGTTATTTCGGCTGGCAAGCCACTGAACACATGAACTTGAAGTTGTGGCGAGTGAGGACAGGGACCAGTTAAAAATGTTATTCAGTAAGTTTTAACATGCTGGATTATTGGGTACAAATCTCTCTTGAGATTCAAAATGTAAATTCTTCATCAATTTTTTGTCACTTTATGCTTGATATCTGATTTGTCCACCTGTGCCTGATTAAATCATGAAGATTAAGGACTGAGTAAATGAGTACCATCACCACCAAGCACAGCCATTATAAGCTGAATGAGAGCAGAACAAGCACAGAAAGTGTGACTTTGAACATTTGTTTTTGCGGAGTTTGTGCAACATGAAATATATTTCAGTTACTTTTTATAACAGTTCAAATGATGATATCACACTTTCCTCAGGTGAAAGCTTCAGAAAGGAAAGGCTCAGATTTGTGTGGTGCAGTTCATAAGTCAACCTAACTGCTGACACCCAGAGGGACAGAAAGGCACGACTGAGAACAATATGCTCTATTTCTAAACCTGCAGCACACCAGTAGGTTGGCAGGAAAGCTAAAAATCCAACACATGACTCAAAATATATTCCAAACAAATAAAATTAGGCAAAAGGAAAATAGGATCACCTGGTAACTCAAGAAGATGACTTAGCAAACCAGCAAAACGTGACAAAATTTTTGTGGATAATTTTTTTTTAATGAAATGGTGATGCTTTGTACACCCTGTTTTATTACCAAATGTAGCCATGTAGACTGCTGAGTGGGTGACAAGGGCAAACTTAAATGTCAGGAAACCATGTTGTTCAATCCATAAACTGTAGCAAAAGTCATGCACCGTTTTCAGGTTTGAACAACCCTACATACACCAGGAAGAAGGATTATACAACACTCATACAACACGTGTGAACACGAGGCAATAACAAGGCCAGGAAAAAGAACAAAGAAAGGAAAACTCCATAACTCACATTAAGAATTAAACTTCAAAATAAAGCAGGGTTAAAGTGAAAGAGGGACAATGAGTGGCTCTGGCAGACAAGGAGACAGATGTATGCTAAGAAAAGGAAAGTATGCAACAAAAACAAAGGATCAGGATACTTTTGAAGCTCATGACACATATGACAAAACATTCAAACATGACTGAGCATCAGTTTCCTGAAAGGCAGCAAATGGTTATGAGTTAGAAACACCTGATCGGGTTGCAGATGATGACTACCCCATCCAGATAGTTCTGCTTCAGGTTTCTTCCTGTTACCAGGGAGTTTTTCCTTCCTTTGGTCACCAACTGCTTGCTCACAGGGGGTTATCTGTAACATGAAGCGCTGTGTTGCGGGCACGTCGCAGACCGGAATGCAGAACTCGGGCCTTTATTGCTAGGTGTTCAAACAAGGTCAAAATAATTCACTCAACAAACACTATCTAGGGAAAATGCATGCCTAGGGAGCACGGGAACACAGAGGATGGAGCACACAGCTATGAGGGAGGATCCGATAATGAACAGATGGTGACACAGACAATGAATACAAGATAACGAGCAGAGGGGCAACAGGCGGGAACACAGGTGAGACTTACAGGGGAAAACAAGACAAGGGAAGCCCAGAGCAGATGGAGACGCAGGACTAACAAAATTTTAAAAAAGTAGTAACTAAACATGGAATCACAGACAGACAAAACTGTGAACACAGGGGAAGCATGATAACTAAAACCAGGGAGAGAATACAAACAACTCACTTAAACTGAGAACTGAACCCAGACAAGTAAAACTAAGACGATCTAAAACTAGAAACACTAAACAAAGAGAGGAAGCTAAGGATTCAAGAACAAAGGACTAAACACTGAGGAACTAGGAACGGACTAACTTGATGGGACTGGACCAGACATGGGAACATAAGGCAGGCGAGAAAACAAAGGGACCTGGAATACAAAATAAACTGAAACCCAGAACATTTGTTCTCCTCTTCAATAATTATCCTATCCGATGGACTCCACACTTTCTTGACTGATGAATGTAATAACCTCTGAGGCTTAATTGCTTTTGCACAGCGAAGCCTTTTGCGTGAACGCAATCATTCCACTTTAAATGTCAGGTCCAATGTAAGAAGGAATAGCGCGACAAAAGAACAATCGCAGTGAGTCACCTCTCCACATCGCTGAAAAGGAATGACTGATTTGTCGATACAAACGCTTACGAGGACGTTAATTTCTCCACGTTTAACTGACTTAACTCCTAATTTTGTCGCCGTGCATTCTGGCACCTCTGACGTACACTTTTTACATGTGAGATGTCATTTTTCTGAATGCAGTGTTTGTGATTTTCATCTAAAACATGACATTTAGATGTTTGTGAATGAAAGTCGTTTTTATCCCCTAGCATGTCGGATGACTCAATTATCAGACATACACGCACACATACACACACAAACAACTCCACAAAAACGCCCATAATCGGAAATTGCTGTGAGGAGAGATAATTGTTTGTTGGGGCCTCGGCTGAAGCTGCCTTGTCATTCTAGGAAAATGGACCGATCTAATTACGTATTCCCTGACTGAACTCAGCTCCTGCTTCCTTCCCACATGTTGTTAGGTGCCATGCAGATATAAACAAACAAGACATCGAAATTCTCCTTCCTGAGTCTTACTAAAGATGGGCAAAATATATTTGTTCATTTTTCTTGAAATAGAAGATTTGGAGACGAGATGGAATCACATGAAAATAGTGTTCAGCCTATCACATCTATTTATATATCCTTTCATGTCTATTTATATCAAAGCTGTCATCCAGTGATGACACTGAACTTTACATAACTTCCAAAAAGACTGTTGTGAAGTACAGGGAGAGTCTTTTGAGTTCTCCAAGAGCTTCATGTGAATTTGTTTAAACAGATTTTGCCAAATGCACAAAAGAGCTGCAGAGAGTAGATGATGCATCTGCTTTAAGTTGTCTCAGAGCTTTGGCGGACTCTGATTCATCTGTTTCCTTTAATCCACCTTTTCCGAGATAATAGATGAAGGCTGTTACTTCATCTCATATCTGTAAAAGGTGCAGCTCTTTGCTTTAGTACATGAAGCTAAAACATGTCCTTACAGACATTTTTGACAACAGCTGAAGACATGATCGATAACATGATGGATGGCGAATAAAATCCCTTTAAAATCAAGCTTTTTCTAAACAACCTTAGGGGTGGATTCATTTAAAAATGCTGGATTTCCAGTTTATTGCACACTATGGAAGCTGAGATTTGGAAAATTATCCTTGAACCCTGCTTAGATGTACTTGAAGAGATGTTTCTGTTCTGGCTCTCTCTTTGATACTGTCTTGGAGCAACTGGGAAAACATAATTTCCTCTGGGGTTAATAAAGTATTCTGATTCTGATCAGCAATTAAATGTATGAAAAAAATATGCACATGCAGGTAGAATTTCAGCCCCCTTCAGAGCATATATACACAACGACTATCTTGAGTACCTTTTTTGCATTTCTTGTATATAGAAGCTTTGGAGCTTCTATAGTAATAAGCGAAAAATACTAAAGCCTCGCGATGCAGGCAGGTGGATGGGGAAGGAGTGTTACATGAAAACAAAGGCTCAAATATATCAAATAGCTGATGACTGAAGTGGAAGGAGGCGAAGGTTGATGGTAGGCTTACCAAGAATCTGGTTTTGACCGTGGTCCAGATGAAGAGCTGGCTTCAGAGCTGTCACTGCTATTTTTGTTAGATGCAAATTAAAACACTGTCTCACAGATAACTGCAACTTTAAGTGAAAGTTGTCAGCGGTTATTGCGAAAATGTTCTTTTAAGACATTTTTGGCTTTTTGTCAAGCTTGTAAATTAAAGAGAAAGAGAACCTCGAGGTAATTTGGGATGATTATTTGGCACTCAGCTTATCTCGTTGATCTGCTGATTGATCAGGTTTGACTGACGGTGGCTGTGATTACCTGTATAAAAGACTTTAATTGGAGCAGTGTCACATGCACAAAAGTGATGAATATGCCCTGGTTTGTGTTCCTCATCAGCTATCTGTTCTTGTCCAGCACCACAACTCTTTATTGTCTCATTTCTAATTATTTAAGAGCGTGGTTTTTTTTGTTTGGTTTTTTTTGTTTGTTTTTTAACTACCTGGAGAGGAGTAGATCAGTTTCAAAGCTGGCGGCTTTAACAAAGAAAGCATCCTTTATTCCTTACATCTGAATAGAGGGCATCAGAGAAAGCATGTAAGCAAAAGGTAGCCAGAAACATGGAAAGTGCTGGTATCCAGTTGCTTTTGTCTCATTATTTAAAATCAGTATGATTGATCACTTTTTGGTGTCTAAGTTTTAAAAAACATTAGAACGGGCTCCATGTAATTGTAGCCCTTTGCCTGCCAACATTACTAAACAATGCTGTTTTCAAGTTTGAAGTCAAATGTCTTAAATCCCATTTTTACGTGAAAAATGAGTGAGCAGCCAACCACGTAGCAAAGCTGATAGCATTATGTTGTGTTTAGGTTTGTTTTGTTGTCTGCGGACAAAAGGAAAAAGTGATTTACTACCTGACATTCCAGTGTGGATACAGCTGTTTGGGATTTAGCAGCATTGCTGCAGTTTTGATTATTAATGGGGAGAGGTGCACGCTTCATTCTCATTAATCATTTTTAGCAGTTTCAGAATAAAAAAAAACAGGAAGTCTAAGAAGAGTCATGTCCTCTGCTTGATGAAGAGACACTGGGTTAAGGAAGATATTTACTAGCTTTAATGGGTTTAATTCAAACATTATCTGCACCCTAGTAATTTTATTTTCAATTTCCACTTTATTAGGTGCATCTGTTCAGCTGTTTGTTTACATAAATATCTAATCAGCCAATCACATGGCAGCAACTCTATGATCAAGGACTGCTGAAGTTCAAACTGAGCATCAGAATATGGACACAAAGCCATTTAGATGACTTTGACTGTAGCATGTTTGTAGGTTCCAGACAGGATGGTATTTTAGAAACTGCTGATGTTCTGGGATTTTCCCACATAACCATCTTTAGGGTTTACAGAGATAGTCTGAAAAGGAGAAAATATCCAATGAGCAGGTGAAAATGCATTGTTGGTGCCAGAGGTCAAAAGGTGAATGACCAGACTGCTTAAAGCAATGGGAAAGCAACATTAACTCAGATAACCAGTCATTAAAACCAAATTATTCAGGGGGCCACCTCTGAACACACAGCATGTGTTTGCATAGGTTCATCAAAACTGGACAAGAGAAGACTGGAAAAACATTTCCTGGTCTGATGAGTCTCACTTTCTGCTACAGCATTCAGATGGAGGATCAGACTTTGGAGTAAACACCATGAAGGCATGGATACATCCTACGTCATATCAAATGTTTTTGCTGGCGGTGGTGGTATAATCTGTGGGGGATATTATCTTGGTGCACTTTGGTACCAGCTGCACATCATTTAAACACCACAGCCTACCTGAGTATTGTTGCTGATAGTGTCCATCCCTTGGCTGAGCAGGAGATTTGAATCATAGATGTGTGGTTAACAAATTTGCAGCAACTGGAAGAGGGCTGTTTTTAACCATTAAAGTGTTTTAATGAAGTATCTTTGGGGTTAGTCAGTAAGGGTGCTTATGAAACAGAAGTTTTGGGAAGTAGATAGCTGGATGAACCATGTTTGCCTGCCAGTCTGTTATTCTGTCTAATGGAAGTGTGCTGAACTGGCTCCTCCTGACCGTCAAGGTAACAACAGTCACATAATTAGTCAAAAGACCCCCAAAAAGTCAAAGCCTCTAATCTGTCCTTGAAAAATAACAGTCTCTGTGAAGAGTCCCAGGGAGCTCCTTGTAAGTATAAATGGATTATACAGCACGTCTGTGTTGGTGTCAGAACAAATGCTGGTTTTAAAGACACTGCAGTGTAACGGCAGCCACTTTTCTGCTGTGATTCATGACATGGAGATTTCTGAGAAGGCTTTTGAATGCCACGCTCTCTGAGGAATCCTCAGTCTGATCCTCTCTGCACCTCTTCTGCAGGTGGACTCGCAGGGCCGGCGGGGACTCGGGGGACTCTCCCACGCAGCAGACAACAGGCACAGGCCTCTTTTTTTAGGCTGTTACCATGGTAACCTCAGCAGGAAGCTAGTTGTAGGTCGTGCAGCATCCCTATCTTACATCTTGTCGTTCCACTACTTCCGCCGCTGACAGTCGTTAATGTCTTCATTGAGTTTTGAGTAACTCTGCAGAGTCAAAGACCTGAAGGCGTCACATCACAAAACTGAGAGCAGTCATGTCTTGCGTGTTTATATTTACCTGCTTTCGCTTGCACAAAGTGGCCTTTTGCCTTTCAGCTGGTTGTCACCAGCACTGATGAGAGCAGAGGGACAGCCGAGGAGCAGATTAATGGATCGGAGAAGTCTGCATCAGTCAGCTTCCAGTTCACTCACAAACCAAATTCTTCATGGTCCATTTGCGAGTACTGTATGTGCAAAGAAAGTCAGACAGCCTCTGAATAATCTGAAAGAGGCCAGCTGACACAGAAGGAAAGTTAATTAATCAAGTGCTATTAAAGCTTCCGGTGTACGCTGAATACCAAATGACCCAAGAGTGTAGCTCTGAGCATCAGAGCTGGTTTCTAATGTTTGATCTTATAATGAGGCTCGTTCTTGATGTCACAGTGGATTAACAGACGGAGTATGGCTAGAGCGTTTCAGGTTCAGGTCATAACTTGTGTGAAGCCCTAGCTCAAACTGTGTGAAGAAATAAAAGAGGTTTTAGGTCATCTTCAAAGAAAGCTCAAACTTTTTTCTCTTTCAGTTGGACGCTGACCGAGACGAGGAGGAGGTCTTCTGTGACATCGGCATGACTTTGGACAATAAGCTATTTCCCTCCAAAGAGCCTGCAGCTGGTAAGAAGAAAATTTGTTTTTATAAAGCACTGAGACACCTCAAGGCATTTTATGTTCACACATAAAACTAGTATTATCCCTAATAAGCCTTTAAAGAAGGTAAACAGCACAAATTAATATAAATGTAACTGCTTCTGTCTTGTCTAAGTCACAAATACGTCTCTTCGGGACAGATTTCTGTCTTTATCATGATTTGTTCCTGCAATCTGACACCTCAAATGAGAACAGGATTGAAAACAACCAACCTCATGAACATATCAAACTGCCAACGAGACAACAAGGATGGGCTGTGCTAGCGATCGTGTAGTTTTGGCAAATAAAACATTTATAATTGATTAAAACATATTTATGTGTTGCAAAAAAGATGAATGCAAGAGCTAAATGCCGAATAAATCATATGTATAAAATATCCAGCTTATATAAAAACTCATGTTCTGTTCTCGTTCATGCTCCCTGGAAAAAAACGTTTCAAATGGAAAATCCAAATCGTCATTTTCCTGAGATCATCACCCCCCTCTTTGCTTGGTTTTGATTGATCTACTAGTGAAACAGTGTTTGCTAACTTTAATTTAAAGCTATAAAGTAATTCACAGTATAAACACGCTTAGCAGAACAACTGGTTTTAAATTACTGTTTATGTACAGTTATGGATTATAGAAAGCTAAAAGTTGACTAACAGACCAACCCTCCTCTGAATTAGTTAACGTGATTACAAAAATGCAAGTACAGGTAAATTTAACTAAATAAATATATGACTATATCAAAGGGGAAACTTTTTATGAATGAAGTGAATTAGCCCTGTGATGTCCAGGGTTCACACTGCCTCTGGCTTTATGACTGCTGGGATAGATATTCCAGTCTTAATAATAAACACATGCATTCACCAAATCCTCATTATGCGTCTTCTGTTAACAAATTTTCCCAAAGACTAAAGCTAGAGATATTTCCTGTGTATTTTTATTCTATTTCATTTTGTTAAAGTATAAATTATAAAAGAAAATCTAATACATGGTTCACTCCAACGCAGTTTCTCAGGAATGCCTTGAGGGAATCTTTTCATATTCGGCACAAATGTTTGACCAACAATTTCTCATCAGCTCATCCTTGAATCCAATTTCAAGAGGTCAAGAATTACCGTTCAGTGTTTTATATTGCTCAGGAACAGTGGGAGGTATTGTGACCGTGCTTTATATTTGGTCTGATAATGAATGGGTGAAACCTTGGATGGCCACCTTGAAAATCTGTGGAGTCCACGTTTTGGATTTTGCAATTACTTTGCAGCAACACTGAACACTTAAGACAGTGTCGATGCCTGCAACTCTGTCAATCAACTTTAACTACTCATGTGAACAAAAACTAGTAATTGTGTGTGGCAGAGACAGACAAATGTGAGGCTGTATAACGAAGAGGAAGGCGATCTTTACAGTAATAGATTTTTAATGATGATGAAAAGGCTGCAGTTGAATCAAACCCCATCATACCTACAGTCCCTCTAAAAAACGTCCTCAGGCCAAACGTACATGTGCACAGTGCAGAAATGCTTCTCCAAAATAGTCCACATTCATAAGAAGGAAAAAAAGTGAAAACCAGAAACATCACCCACCAGCTGCCTGCTTACCACACAGGTCGGCATAGCAACCAGTGAAGCAGGGTTATCCGTGCTTTGTGAGAAACACAGAATCAACAAGGTTAGACTCAGCCTGAGCACTCAGACAGTTACAGGTTATATATTATGTAAAACCTGACGATGTACTGCCAGAGACGCTTTCCCGTCGGGACACACGTCATGTTTGAGTGAAAGATACAGTGTGATCAGTCAGTGCCCTGTAGGTGTTTCTCCACCGATTTCATAAGTGATAAACAACAAGTTTTGGTTAAAAGAAAAATATTACCATTGGCACAGGATTGATCTGGCAAAAAGTATCTGGTTTTGTTTGCAGAGCTCTTATCAAATTTACACCTACGCTTTATTAACATAAAATGTGCCCACACAACACATCATTTTTTTTGTAGAGCAAAGTTTGCATAGATCTACTGAATCGTGTTTCGGTAAACTGGTTGGTAAATGTGTTAATAGTGGTTCCGTTACTTTGTAGTTTTTTATTGTATGTCGCAACAAGACTGAAAATGTTTACTGAAGCTAAAAACTGATGATTCCTGGATCCAGAAATATAAATAGATCCATATTAGTTTGTGACATCTTCTTGAGAATGTCAAGAAAAAAGCAAAATAGTTGAAACCATCCATTAAATAAAGCACTGGAAATACTGGAGTGGAGCTGTGTGATGAGAGACTGGTTCATAGAGAGGGTTGTATGCTACAGGGATTACAAAGCCTTCTGAGAACATCTTGTGACCGTGGGACTTTATAAATATAACTGACTAGGAAATCTGCTAGCTTAACGCCTGTGATTCATCATATCATGTTACATAGCTCAGACACAGCTGTGCCACAGCAGGAAGCAGAGTAGGGATTCAAGGGACAGATGATAAGCACTGGCTATTTGACAACCAATCAAACTGCCAGTTTTCCTGGATATTTTCCTGCAGTGAGGAATTGAAGTCAAATTGACCCTCAGACCACACATATGCCCGCTTTCCATCACAGTCTCTACATTGAGTGATAAAGGCCAATCAGTTAATATGACTGAGGGAGGCCAACATTTCCACAATCTTTCACATCAGAATTGCCTCTTCCTACTTGACAGCTGCCTGACACACTTCTGCTGATCCTCACAGCACACTTGAGAGCAGTCTGCTTCACAGCACAACTTAAAAATAACAGAAATAGGGGGGAAACTGTACCTCACACTACTTGAGCGATGCAAATTGTGCAGAATCTTCAAAAATGGTTGCTCCAAAAGGATTTTTGCAGGAATCGGATCTTCATTAAGTAAAAATCTTATATTACCAGTAGACTCCCACCAAGATTGCATGTGTACGACAATTAATGTGCCCTTTCAGATGCATTTATATGTGTGTACATGACAGAGACTCCCAGTAGGTGTTAATCCAGCAATCAAAAGAAAAAGCAAGAGGAGTGCATGCAGTGTGAAAGATTTATTTTTGTAACACGCTTAAGAAGAAAAAAGAGATCTCCGGGTCACGTGGGTGTGCATTTTCGCTTCAACTTTACTGTTTCATGGATCAGCGGATGCCTTTAATCTGCACCAATCTGCTGATGTAGAAGATGCGGGAGACAAAAAGATCAAGTGAAAGCTAAAAATAAATAGGCTGAAGTTAAGGTCAGATCTAAAGATTGCTGCTCAGTCCATCTGCTGCTGTTAGTACCAGAGGAGGAAAGGGGTGGCCGCTGCTGTCCCGCAGCCTCGCCTCCTACGTGATTATTACAGAAGAAAAATGTCCTCTCCAGTGGATATTAAGCATACTCTCTAGTCTACTGCAGATGTATGCATGCCTGACTCAAGTGCTGCTGACAAGTGTGGCCTCTACCTCCTGCACGTCACTGGTTCCATCACAGCAAAACAAAACCCTCCACACAGTCATACCTCAGCCGCTCCCTTTGCAGGGGCAAAATGCACTCTGACATGTTGCCGGACACTGCAGAGAGCACCCCTCTGAAGCCATTTACCATAATGCATCTAAGAAATTCTCATCTCCCTCAAATCCGCTTGACGGTCTGAAGCTGTATCATCACACAATCTAACTCTGTTCTCTAATCAGCAGGCACTGAAAAAAAACCTGCTGAGGGGAAGTGTTGTTCACAGCCCATTTCCACTGTGGAAGGGGATGACGTTGCCATGTGTTTGAATTTATCACTGCATCTTCTCCTGTCGGCTTTCTGACAGCAGGGACTTCAGGCTCTGCTCAGGTTTAGGTGTTTATGATGCCAAAATTAACTTAGATGTATGCTTTTATGTTACATGCAAAATGCAGACGTGCACATGTCCTCTGCAAAATGAAAGTGGCTTGCGATTGTGCAAACTGTGTGTAATATATGTAAAATCTACATATGTCAAACTAAAGAGGAAAGTTTTTACTTTTCCGTGTTTGCAGTACTGGAAGTATAGAGACATTTTACCTAGTGTCTGTTATGTTTGTGGACCTTATATTGTGAGTCTTGTCACTATTTCTGCTGGACCTATAAATGACCAAATCTGAAAAAGAGTTGGTAAAGAGGACGTAATCAGCCAATACTCGCAAGCTTGGTTCGCAAGCAGCATCTAAAAACTGTACAAGGGCAATCCACTGATACAGACATCTGCTAATCGTGCTAAATACCATACAAATAAACACACACAGCCTTCTTTGAACTAAATATTATTTAGGTCACTGAATCAATTTACAGAGGTGAGGCTAAGCAGACAGCTTCTTCTGTGTGCAAATGTGTCAAACCTGGCATGACCGTAAATCTCAGCCTTAACAAAATTCAAACGCATGGAAGCATTTATTGATAAAGTTTTGCATTTTAATGTGCGAGTATATAGGAACTGATTCGCTTTTGAAGACAGGCCTGAATCATACTTCGAGGATCTTCAGTTTCTGGCACTTTTCCATTGGTTTTACTTTTCAGCTTTTGATGTCAGCTCTTGTGTGCACACCAGCATTGGATGTGGGTTGTACAGTGAAGCTTCTGTAGATCTGGCTTGTTCCTGCACATAGGATGCTTTTATAGGAAAAACTTCTAGGAAGTTTGAAATTGCATGAATGCCCATCTTAGGGAAGATGCTGGTGTTAAAGTGCCGCTTCCTCTGATGGTGGGGTTTTTTTTCCTGTTGAAAACTTCAAATTGCACAAAAATAGCAGTGAAAAGTAGTAGATAGAGCAAAAATGATGCAAATTAGACCTCATTTATACAAAAAGTAATATTTAATTTCTTTTTCTTTTTTTTGCCAGGTTTAAGATATTTAAGATTTCCCAGTAAAATCTTGCATCAAATGGTTTTCATGTAGCAAAGTGAGTAAAGTACATTAGACTGCATTCCCTCCTGATGATACCAATAGTGGAGGGAATTTGCTGAGCATCAACACTCTGATTAATAATTTTAAATCAAAAAGTAATGAAAATAATATAAAATAAAAAATACATTTTACATGGAGATATGCACTTATTTAAATAAGTATGGAGTTAATCACTGTTTGGCTCAGCCTCAAAATCTAATGCACAGTGTCATAAATAACAAGGAAACAACAGACGACTAATTCAAAACTAGCCAAATGACGTTTTTAAGATTGTTGTGGATTTTTCTGTCTGCAGGTCCCAGTGAGCTGGATCTCAGTCTTCTTGGTGAAACAAGCAGTCTGGCAGATGTTGCCTGTAAGGATGATGAGGTAAGATCACAACAATGAAAACTATCTGTTTAACTTTTTTTCTGGTGGGATTTAAAAGCTTCAACAATAACTACGTTTTCTGCTCCACTGGGTTTTGCAGAAGTTTTTTTTTTTTTTTAAACTTTTCACATGAATAATATAAAATATGTAAAATACTAAATTACAGAATCAAATTACATTTTCAGAAATGGCAAACAGTAAACCCATCATCTGAAACGCTGAATGACTGAGCGCTGAAAAAGCCTCAAGATGGTGAATATTGTTGTGTAATCCTTGGCTGCCATTCAGACGAGCTTCATTCCTCCACACTCTCCTGCAGTCAGTAAAGCGTAACCCTGACCTCCATCTCATTTCCCGCCTCCAAATGTCTGGAAACAAATTGCCTGTCTCTCTCGGTCGGTTCGCCTTTCTTTGACTTCATTCTTCCAACTATTTTTTTTCCTTTGAAGTGTTTATGGAGGTTGTTTATTGTTGTGTAAGTTTTCAAACCAGGCAGTTTTCTGGGTATAGACACTCTCTCAGCAGCACACCTCTTCACATTTATTCAGTCCATTGAATTCACACTTGGGAGCTGCTCCTGACTGACTCCATTTCTTGTTGGCTGCACAGCTGCGTTGGATTTGGGAGTATTTTTCTCAGCAGTAAATCACTCATAGTGGGATGAAAGGCTTTTTCAGTCTCCCCCCTCCCTCTCTTCTTCTCCTGTTAAATAAGATACACCTTTACATTTTAAAGTCTGTTTTTATTCACCCCTTTTGTATTTTGCTTCAGGAGCATCAGTAAAGTTGGTGTAAAGATTCATCAGCAGGGGGATTTAAATCCTGGGGTTGCTTGAACAGGAACAAAGTATTTTTAAATGGAAAGCACCACCTACAGCTTTTACTTTTGTTACTTGTTACTACTGGCTACACCACCTTTCAGTTTCACCTAACAAGAACAGTAACTTTTTTGACCACATTTCTGTTACATATTTGCCTCCTACTCTATTGACTTTACTTCATTTAATGTTAGTAGCTCTTTAATTTCCCTCAGAGTGAAAGCTGAAGCCAAAATACAATTGAGTTGTTGCTGTTTTTCAGCTTGTCACACTGCCATCATTCTCTTTTGTAATGTGCTGCTACTTTTCTCAAGTTCTACATCTCTTATTGGTACTTCTGCTCTACACATCTAGCAATCACCCAAATACGAACGTGCACTCCACCGATGTTGTTCAGGCGATTGGATACCCAAACAACATCACTGTAATCTAACAAAGCTTGACAGGATCTTTCAGGATGAATGGGGCAAAGTGCCTGAATTCAGACAGGCTTGTGGAGATTTCACCTAGCCCACAGTCCTGATGGATCAGCTGATACAGCTGATAATCTCAGTGCTGGCCCAAATCGCTTGATGGCCCAGTTTATACCCTTCTAAACATCCAATTGCAAAATATATTGAGTGCAATATTTAAGTCACTTTAGCTGTTTAAGTTGCTCCTGTTCCTACTATCAGCTTTGTAACTCATCTCTACAACACCTCTCTTTTTCCTCATGTACAGAAGGCCTCACCACTGCTATCCTGCCTCAAGAAAGCAGTCCTTTTCTCACTTTATGGAAGGCATGAAGTGAGGAAATTGGCTTGTTATAAGCAGACGCATATGAACAGAGCCATACAATCCAATGTACACTTAGCTGCCAGTTTATTAGTTTATTACTGTTTAACGCAAATATCTAATTAGCCAATCGCATAGAAGCAACTCAGCTCAACTCAACTAAATCAAATCAAATCAAATCACTTTTATTGTCACGTCACATGTGCAGGTACACTGGTACAGTACATGCGAGTGAAATTCTTGTGTGCGAGCTTCACAAGCAACAGAGTTGTGCAAAAAAACAATAACGTAAAACAAGCAAAATATAAGAATGGCTAACTATCTGCTTTAAGCTGATAGGAAGGCAATAGTAACTCAAATAATCAGTTATTACAACCATATGCAGAAGAGCATCGTTGATGCAGATAGGCTACAAGAGCAGAAGACCACACTGGGTGTCTCCTGTCAGAAGGTTCTTGTCTGGTCTCATGAGTCTCGATTTCTACTCTTACATTTAAAAGGTAAGATCAGAATATGGTACAAACATCCATCCAAGTTGGTGGCAGTGGTGTAAGCGTGTCAGGGATAATTTCTTGGCACACTTTGGATCCTTTAGTATCAGCTGACCATTGTTTAAATGCCAAAGCCTACCTGAGTATTGTTTTTGATTGGTGAGTGTTTATGATGGGAGAACACTTTATGTCAACTATAATGGTCTTGACTGAACTGAAAGAAACAACAAATTGTAAGGGGGTACAAGGGACAAAACACTCAAACCCAAGAATAAACAAAGAAAATGGTGCTTCCCTAAGAAACATCAAACACTGGAGCTACAAAAAGGGCTGGTGTCTAAGAGACATCCATTTATCAGCTGTTTGAGAGGGACCTAGTACAAAGTTTTTCTCAGCCAGACACACAGTGTCTGTACAGTTAAAATTATTGATATCCTCATTATCATCATAACAAACAGAACTACTCTCACAGCTGGTTCTCTGAGACCTGAGAGCCAGAATACTGCTGAGTGTCTCCAGAGCTTCATGGCCAGCTGCGCTTTCCTAATAAAACAATCTTTGTCGTGACGGACAAAAGTGAACTTCATGTGAGGATGGTCGATAATTATTGACTGATGTCACGTAGTCGCTTCGAGACCAATGATAAAGTCCACTCAGTGAGGGAACCGTAAAACGGACATTGCTGCCGGCTCATTGAAGTCAGTGATTCTCCCATTTAACCCTTCCTGTGTGGAGCAGTGACACAGTTCTGCCTCTGCAGTTGAACAAAGGCACCGTGCCACCTTGTCAGCCCATATTTGTGCCCCCAGATATGAAAAGGAGAAAGACTTTGTTAGAGTGTGGATGAAAGAAGGTTGCAGACGAGGGAAACATCGAGACAGAGTGGCTATTTTTGGTCTGTGGTGTCAAATGTCTTGGACGCTTCCTCCAATTATTTCTGACTATCTCTAATTTATTCATGATGGAGGGACACCTACTGTACAGGTACATTTTCTAAGGTACTAATTTTTGGTTTGAGGTTCTTAATCCCTCTTGGTTACTGGCACATCTAAATAATGTAAATATTATTTCTATCATTTTTAGGAGAAATAACAGCAGAAAAACAAAAAGCAAACAGCAAAATGAGAAGGGAAGAAAGGGTTATAGTGGGACATCTTTGTGTTTCATCACAGTAATCTTTGTATTAGATGTGTCTCTAGGCTACTAGCCATGGTTGTGCTTTGAGTGATATGGATTAGTAGTTACCCTGGTAAACAGTAATAAGTAATGCTATACTTTTAATTACATCATCAAGGTAATGCAACTTATTAAATGTGATTACTTTTATATCAAATGATTTAAACTGGTGAAAAATGCAGAGAAATCCTCTAACTGTTGTGAATGTTTTCTTCTGCATTTTGTCATATTCTGCTGTGTGAATGGTCGATAAATTTGACCAGATACAAAGGCAGGATGCACGAGACAGGCATGAAACTCAAAGCAAGCCTTTAATCCTGTTAATCCAGAAAATAAACAAAAATGCAAAAACATCAACGAAACTAAGCCAGGGAATCCAAATACCAGGAATTACAAGGAATTAAACTTTGCACAGAGGAGACGCACAACTGTAGGGACAACACAACAAAGGACAACAGAAGACTGAGATAATACATACAAGATGTAATGAGGGCTGAGGAAACAGGTGGGGAACCAGCAGAAGACAAATGACATAATGCAGGGAGGAAATTAATCTTAACATGAAACACAGAACAGCAGCTACCAAAATAAAATAAGGAAGACACAACTAAACATGGAAAAGAGATTAACTTTACACAGGGAGGACAGCAGAAAGAGGCCATCTGTACAGAAATGTTAGAGCCACTTTTTCTATTTCAAAACAACAACAACAAAAATTCCCAGCACTGAAATATTTTCCTATCTAATAGAGCTGCTTTTCACCTTAGAGTGGTCGGACAGCCAAAGGCATGGCAACGGCGTGGTTGCTTAGATAAAATGTGCATTGTTTTAATTGGTAGGTGAGAGGTGGTGCACACACTGCCGACCCATGTTGTATGCAAAGCAGTCCCAAACTCTGAGTGTGGCACATTTGTTTACAGCGGATATAACGAACTGCATTCGAATTCACTGTATTCACTGGAAACGGCCTCAGCCGGTGCATCCAGACAGATCAGCTCCAAATAACATTCTAGCTAGTGGCTGTACTGCCACAGCTTGGCCTTATGTAATGGGTTGTAATGAGCAATAACTGCATCATCTAAGGTTTCACATCATCTTTCTTTTCTGTAGTATCTGCACAGCATAACCCTGAACTTGCAGAGAGACACAGCATCTTCTCACATGAATCGGAGGAGAATGCAAGTATTTCAGAAAAGAATTTCCTTTCAGGAGCTCTTTCAGGGGATTTTTAGAAATGTAGTCAGTGACATTAAATGAATACTGTCCAGAAAAAGAAAATATTTTGATCATAACATGTTGGAAAATCTGCTTTGAAAAGTTTGAAGCTTACAGCCGACGTAGTCAGCTTGGAGGAAACAGCTACAGTTTCAGGAGCCAAAAAAATGAAAACACAAAAACATTTCAACTTACTCAGCAGCCTTAACCACAAGTCTCCACTGTTCATCTGCATATTTGCTATGTTGCAAACACAGCTATCTCCAGGCTAGAGATGTCTTGACAGACTTTCATATTGAGCAATTTATTGATTTTTTTCTATCTATTATAGTTTTAGCTGATAAAGGCCAAAAAAATTTAAAAGAATAGACTTGACATCCACAAATATGGAATATCATGTATCGAAGCAACATGGTTCATTATACAATAGGGCTCGCTTTTTAAATTGGCAACCTCTTGCAGACGTGTGCATCGTTACAACGATCAGAACTTTTCAGCTTGTTGCAAATGAGAAAAGTTTGACAAGAGCACTACTAATTTAAAATGAGCATTAGATGTTTTTTCACCTCAGTTGTTAATTACACAACAAAAGTAACAAGAACACTTCTAACATGATCTAACTGAGCTCAATCCCTGGACGGCGTGTTAAGGGAACTATAGGAGATTACTGCAGTGACTGTTGGTTTCTTTAAAGGTGAAATGTGTTTAATGGCGTCTTTTGCTTTCATCATTATTATGCGCAGGACAATCATTCCTCAGTCGATGTGATCGTATCTGTTAATCAACATGACAGTTCAGTATTGTGGTCCTGTGGTTTGAAAAGCTGAGATGACAGCCACAGTTTAATTAGATTATACAGATGACTCATGAAGAGAGTCTCATGTGAGGGAATTGGTTTTAGAAAGATGGATGGAGAGGCATCCTCTGCTGCTGCTAACAAAGTCATCATCCTGTTTCCTCTGAGGGATTTTGAGCCCCACTAGTGGGGTCGCATCTAGACGTGATGATGTCAGCCCAGATGCCACTTTGGATCGACAGAGCAGGCTGTACTGGGTCAATAAACATCGGCGGTAAACTCCAGCTACCAGTCAGGAGTTTCCAGTGTTCTCCTCTACGCAGTGGTTTGCTGCGGAGGCAACATTAAGAATGGGGATGGTATGTGAATAGATAGGCCGTTAAGAGAGCAGGCACCATGGTGGGCATGGAATTTGCACAAATTTGCAATAAACCGTTGTCCATCACAGGCAACAACCAGCATGGTGTATCATTAACAGACTGCAGCTACTGTCCTGCACCACTGAGATACTGAGGAGATCTTTTGTCCTCTGGACCATATAGCCCACATCACAGAAGGTGAAAGGAGACAGAGACAATGACTTGTTGCCATGACTCTCTACAAACCAGCACCAAGTCTCTTGATGCTGGTTGCAGTAGCGATTTTTTCTTAATCTGGTTTTGTGTGAAATCTTATGCGACTTTCTCTATAGATATTGCTCCATTGAGGAACATTTCTCTATCTGTATGATCTATATCTATCCAGATAATGATCTATATGATTGCTTCTTGTACTATTTGTCTGTGTGGTAGCTACCCTTCAGACTACCTGCACCTTAACTTACCTCACCTAGTAAGCATTGCACACATCCTCTAACAGGGACAGGTCTTGTTAGTGATAAACTTAGACTGTCACTTCATTATTGTAGTTTCTCACTTTTTTGTTTGGTTTCACCCATCTACCTACCTACGTATCTATCCATCTATCTGCATGTCTGTCGGTCATCATGTAAAAAAAAAAAAAGAGTACCCCATAATTCAGTTGCTTGTTGCTCCACCTTTAGTAGCATTAACTCGAAGTAATCGTTTCCTGTATAACTATCAGTTTCTCACATGGTTGTGGAAGAGTGTTGACCCACTCTTCTTTACAATGTTGCTTCAGTTTGTTGAGGTTTGACAGCATTTATTTATGCACAGCTCTCTTAAGGTCCTGCTTCACCATTTCAGTTAACTGGACCATTGCAAAACCTTATTTTTGCTGTGCTTGGAATCATTGTCCTGTTGCACTTTCACTAAACTTTAGCCAGGCTTTATCTGTCAGACAGATGGCTCAGAATGCTCTGACTCTAGAATACTTTGGTATACAGAAGAGTTCATGGTGGACTCAGTGACTCCAAGGTGCACAAAATAAGCCCAAATCATCATCCCTTCACGACCTTGCTGGACAGTTAGTACTACGTATTTGCTGTTATGCTTTGTTTAGTTATCTTCACAAATAGAATATTCCATCCGGAGGGCATTGTTCCAGAAGTCTTGTGGTTTGTTCGGTGGTTTGTGCAACTTTGTGAACCTAAGCCATGCTTCCATGTTCATTTTAGAAAATAGAGGCCTTCTCCTTGAAACTCTTCCAAACAAGCCATAATTGTTCAGTCTTTTTCAAAGTATTCTCGAGCATTGCACAGTCTGACCAAACTGTTTTCACAGAGGTGCTCACACAGCCTGGTAATTTGGCTAGCAGCACCCAGTTGCTTCTTATACTCTTACAGTAATTCCTGTGGAATCAGCAATGTAATAAATAAAGTTTAATAATAAAGTTTTCACAGTACACTGTGAAAACTTTATTACATGACTGTATCTATTCATTTCTTAATTTTCCACTTGTGGCATCAATAGATCAAAATCTAAATTTGTCCCAGACTTTGTTTTGTGACCAAATGTCGTGACCAGCTCTGCTGTACCTTTTCGTCATGACATTGTGTAAAGTATAATTTATAGATATATTTTATGTACAAACTGTGTACACATAATAAAAGACTGTTGCTGAGGGACACCATGACTTTTCCATACGTCCCACACTCAGATGGATGTTTTATATTAGTTTTTGCCTCATTTATAGGGATCTAAGAAAAAGCAAGATGCCTTTCCAACATCCGTCGACAGTTATGTTTGGTAGTGCACAGTGAGGATTCTCACAGAGCCGCTCATATAGACACAAGCTTTAGGTTTTGAGATGTTTGTGTAGGAGTATATGTTTGTGACATCTAGCAATAACATACAGTCTTCACATCATGAGAATTTTAAAAAATGTTGTCTTGTTGTTGGTGGTGGATTTTACAGCGGTTCGTGTGTGGTTACCTGCATGTTTCATCTCTGTCACGTGGACTCAATGCTCGCTGTGCATGTGTTTCTCTCTGAGTCATCAGACCAGTTGGTGTACCCACATGCCAAGCTGGCTTGTCGTTGGCACCCAGCACTCCCCCACACTGACGGCATTTATTTAACACGAACAGTGCTCTCCTTCACTTTACTTCACGTCTCTGCTCTTCTCCAATTTCAGCTTCACATTGACCTCGCCGCAAAAAGCCAAACGTATAAATCATAACCAGGCGACAGAGCAATGTGAAGTCAAGAACCAGTAATAGATGGAAACATAAAGAGAAGTCATCCTTCCTTTAGTCAACAGTCTGCAGTTGATATTTAGCTGCTTTCTGATGTGTTTCCTGGCAGGCAGCCCGATCTCTCTACGACTCTCCGCACTGCAAACTGCTCCATAAAACACAAGAACAACTCTAAGAATTGAACAATACAGTATGTTTCACATGAAATCCAGGTAACAACTGAGACTTTAGCAGTTCACCTTAGGGTGTAAGAAATGAAAGAAAGCTTTGCTGTTAATAACCAAACCAAATAATGTTTTCATGGACTGAAAAAAGCTTGTTGTGTTCTAATAAACTTTAGGTACACCAAGTTATAAAGAATTAAATATAAAGAAGTTAAAGTTAAATCAAATTGACTAACATGTATTTATCCAAAAGGCACAATTTTGTCTGTATAACATGCAGCTATTTTAGCTTTTATCAGTACTTTAAAATCACTGCTGAAAAATACAAAAAATTCAGTACTAAGGTCTGGTTTAGGTTTAAAACCAATCTGCTGGGTTTAGGGGAAAAAAAATAATCACAGTTTCAGTTAAAATTACTAATTTGATAACGTGTGGATGCTTTCATCACACTGCCAAAGTTAGGGAATGATTTACACAATTTTAAATGCAAAAACAATGATTGCTGTTTAGACACAGAAAACAAGCAGCATCCACCCTAACTGTGTTCTTATTTGGATTCGTGGCTCTAACTAAAGGTGTGTGCTAAAGGCGTATGGTTACTAAAGGTCATTTGTTTGAAAGGACAGTCTCTAATTACATCTGACTGACTTATAAACCACTCATATTTTTGTGTTGTAGGATGATGATCTCATGCAGATATTTGAACCTGTGTGTTTGATTACGATTCAGTAACATTTTTGACTAAGGATCTGTGATACACCTGTTGGACAAGTTATTTGCTGGCTAACAGAGAGTTCACACAGTATTTAGGTTCACTTTCACTGTTTTTCTCTCAAATGTGAGGTTGGAGGCTCAGTTTTCCCACATTCACATGCCTTTTGGTGGGAACCGAAGAAAAGTATGGAGGTGATTAAGCATATCATGTATTGTTTAGACTAGAGACAATTGTCTTTTTTTTAAATGTGTTGAGATCAAGACTTGAATAGTTTCTACTGCCAACAAAACACTAGTGAGGAGCTCAAGAGCAAAAACTGATTTACATGTTTGTTTTTTTCTTTACACTCCTACAAGCAGGTGCTTGACTGACTTACAGTTTTTTGTATCATTTATAAATTATTCATTTGAATTTTGTAATCTTAACTTGTAATTGCTGATAATATTTAATGAACTAATGAACATTTATTTGTATAGCACTTTTCACATACATAAAGTCACAAAGGGCTGTACAACAGTTACAACACAATATCAAATGTGACCCATGTTAAAACAGAATAAAAATAATTGAAAACAAAAAAAAAAAAAAAAAGAATGCAAGCAGAAGGAAAAGTGTTTTTTTAAGACTCCAAAGACTCAGCTGAACAGAGCTGGAATGGTAGACTGATCCGGAGCCTTAGTGCTAGGCTCTTCCTTAGCTTTAGTCTTATACAAGGGATAACCAAAAGACCTTAGACAGTGAGCAACAGTGCGTTTCACAAGAAGCTGAGATAAGTAGTCCGGAGCATGCCCATTTACTGCTCTGCATGTAAGTGTGAGAATTTAAAAATGAATTCCAAAATCAACTGGGAGCCAATGTAAAGAGAATAAAATCGGGTTTATGTGAGGTTGCTTGGTGAAGTGTGTTAGGAGTCTGGCACCAGCATTTTGTATCGCTTAGAAGTGCGACAGAGATGATTTGTCTAAGCCAGTATAAAGGGCATTACAATAACTCAGGTGTAATCATACAAACGCATGAGCATTTTTCTCTAGTTCAGAGGAAGAGACTATAGCTCACAACTAAAAATGGCCTCAGTTTTGACACAGGTTATCCATCCATCCATTCGCTTATCCTTTTCAGGGTCGCGGGGGGGGCGCTGGAGCTGGGCGAGAGGCAGGGTACACCCTGGACAGGTCGCCAGTCTGTCGCAGGGCTAACACACAGAGACAGACAACCATTCGCGCTTACATTCACTCCCGCATTCACACCTATGGGCAATTTGGATTAATCAATTAACCTATCCCCACAAACTGCATGTCTTTGAATGGTGGGAAGCCGGAGTACCTGGAGGAGGAAGCCGGAGTACCTGGAGGAACCCCCGCAAACACGGGGAGAACATGCAAAATCCACACAGAAAGACCCCGGCCTGATGGTGGCATTGAACTCAGGACCTTCTTGCTGTGCGGCCACAGTGCTAACCACCGTGCTGCAATTATTGGAGAGCCAATCACTAATCCGGGATAAACAATCAGGGTGGACAGTCTATTGAGCTGGTGGTACATGACCAGCTGAATGTCATCAGCATGGAAATGATAAGAAATGCCAGAAAAAGACTGAATGATGAAAGAGAACAACATGGGACCCAGGAATGAACCTTGTGGCACCCAAAGTTTAAACAAGCAGTGTAGCAGGAGAACTTTCTCACCCCAAAAGAGGAAGTCCTTTCAGATAAATAGGAGGAAAATCAGTCTAGTGCTGAGCCAGCCAAAACTTTAAGCCTATTAAGTAAAATATTGTGGTCAACGGTATCAAAGGCCGCACTGAGGTCAAGCAAAATGAGCACAGAACACAGATACCATTACAATGATCACAGAGACTGAAAAGAGCAGTTTCAGCGAAGTGTCAGTCCCTCAAACAGTCCAAAAATAATGAATCAGACTGTATGTATGAATAATGACCTCAGTGTATCTCCATTCTTTATACTTTCAAATTAATGTCTAAAAGGGTCCCTGCTCTTATACCAGAAGTATCACACCTGCGATATTGTCACCTGTGTTCGCGTATTCATTTTATCCATTTTTCTCATCAGCTATTCAGGTCTTAATGTTCCTGTCTGCTTCTGCCTTCATCGGACTGTTAAATCATAAGAATTAAACACATTATAATGGTAGCACTTGAGTAATTAGTAGGTAATGCATGCCAGAGTGATCCAGATGGCTGAAGCTGAGGAGCATAGTAATGAACAGGAAAATCTGCACAAATGACACTTGGGATTTTTTTTTATTTTAGTTTATTATTTTTAACAGGCTGGAGCAGTTTGCATCCACTTAAAGTGACAAAGTTTTCTAGCCAGTTTTAGAGCTCAATTTGCCGTGAGGTCGTTCCTCTGCCATCACGGTTTACTGAGAGACATTTCCTCAAGGCTAGCACCATGTGATTGCTCTGTAGGGACACTCAGCCCAATCTCTTTTTCAAATACATACTTTATCTCTTCTAAAAGATGGTTTACAGTCTGTCTGAGCTACAGTGTTGCAAATCAAATATGTTTATACCCAATCTGAACAGCCAATAAAACATCCTGGGTACCTGTTTAAAATAGGGAAAACCAGTCTATACTTTCAGGCAGCATCTCTATGTTGTTGCTCATGAACAGTGCCAATAGTTGTACAAGAAACTAAATGGGAAAGCACAAACCTTGAGACCTCACTCACCCTCACAGTGCTTTCAATCATGCCACAAAATTGGTGTTAACATCAGGTTGTCAGTTTCAGGAAGTTGCTGAACAGTCAAATACAGACACCCCTAATAGGACATCAGAAATATGTCGAGGTAGGAGTGATTTCCAGAATCACCATCTGACAAGCAGTTCACACAAAGAAGAAGAAGAAGCCTTTTTCTGTGTTCTTTTGTCAAATGCTGTGGGCATGACCAGCGGTATATGGACAACCTGTGTTTTTGGCCTTGCTGCTACAGGATTCAGTCTTTCAGCATGACAATTCCCTTGTGTACAAACCTGGAACCATTAACAAGTTGTTTTTGAGCATGATGTCTGGCCTTCACACAGCCCTCACCTCAGAGCCCTCACCTCAGCCTAACCCATTACCTTTGAGGTGAACTACCGGACAAACTTTGGCAGCCAATATCTCACCAATCCTCCTGCGGCTGATTGAAAGAAACCTTCTTCATGCAGGGCCGAAAACCTGAAACCAGAAGTCTGGATGATTGTAGTAGCTTGTTTAATGCTATCCAAGGCTCACAGCTGTGGAAATTCACTATCCTCTTTCAAAACTCATTATTTGATGGAATTTTCTAAACTACTTCTCACCTTCTTAGATTGTTTTTGAAAGTAGCTATTACTATTAATTATGGGTGTATCTGTTTATAAACAAGTACACTGGTGCATATGTGGAAAGCATGTGGAGCTGCACAAACACAGTATTTGAAACATATTTTGGAAAAATATAAACATAAATAAAACCTAAAGACCTTTATTTCTTATTTTCTTCCAGGTTGAAGAGGAGGAAGAAATCGGATATGCCGAAGGAAACACAGAAAGTGAGTTGAGGAAATAACTGATATTTGATTTTCAGTTTAAAAAAGGAGCAAAGTAACACTCTCCCTACTTTTCCACCATAGTCCCTTTTGCCTTCTTTCATAAAGCCAGCAGTCGACTCAGTCTAGCATTTCATCACAAAATGTTTCATCTCAGTAAATGCCAAGTGTCATTTAACCATTTTTCACCACAATGAACCGCTCCCTGCAGCCGTGTGTGTGTGTGTGTGTGTGTGTGTGTGTGTGTGTGTGTGTGTGTATCAGCACTGTTCTGCATCAACAGTATTGATTGTGTAATACGAGGGGAGGCTCGTCTGTTGATTCACTGTCGCCACTTAGACCTGATGTTTATCTCGTTAGCCAACAGTACAAATTATTTTCATTATTATGTTACTGGTATGATTCTTGCTACCAACCCAGCCATGGGGAAACCGTGCGCCAGTGTACTCACGATAAATGAGGGTTGCGTCAGGAAGGGAATCTGGCGCAAAGTCTTTGCCAAATCAAGCATGCAGCTCATCAGGAATGTGACTTCTGTAACGGATCATTCGGGCACTGGGTTGACGACGACCACCCCCTGTGCTGTTTTCAAACAGGGTGGAACTGCTGGCCAAAGGCAAAGGGGGGGGGGCTTTTCAGATACAGCAAGAGGAAAGGACAGGAAGGAATAAGAGGAGGTTGAGAATAGGAACTTGATATTTAGTGACTGATGTAGTACATGGAGACATGCAGAGGGTTAGTGACAGAAGAAGATGCTAGGGACAGGATGGAGGCAGATGATCCCCTGTGCCAAATGACAGAAGAAGATTTTTGCTACCACTTCATATTTTTTTATTTGGATTTAACAGTTTTTTTCAGTGATTCAGCTACAAGAGTTATAACTTATAGTGAGCTGTGCCTCCACGAAGCATGAATTTAAAGCTTAATATGTGAAATCAGTCAGAATGATGTCATTGCAATTGCCAAAATCATACAGTGGATAAACTGTGCAAAAGCAGTGTGTCTGAGCACACCTGTATTTAATGCGTGATAAAGTCAGAAGGTTACAGCTTCTGTTCCATGTAAACAAACTGCCTCTGTTTACAAAATGTTTTTCCTCAGAAAACTAAACAGGAAATATTAAAACGCACAAGTCAAACGGTCATAAATTCAAAAGCAAATGCTTATCGCTTTAACTCTGTGCACAAGTATTGCTCACAAAACCTTTCCTACTTAGCATTCGGGGTAATGCAAATATATGCTTAATTAAAATTCTGTGGTAGGGCGTAACAACAGGGGTCCGTTCTTCGTACCTCGCTTACTACATCCAAGATCAAATGACACATCCAAGATCAAATCATCGCGCTAACTTTGAGCTCGCTAATCCGGTTCTCCGAACACACCTGTTGTTGACGATTAGTATAGCTGGATGAAGTAATGTGAGATCACTGGGTGGCTTAAAAGGGGCTACGCATCGATAGTAGAAACATTGATCGGCAACCCTGTGATTGGTCGGCGAAGATGTCGAAGGAGCGCGCTCAGTATTTTACGGCAGCAGAGCAAGAACTCTTGATTGAGGGATTTCAGGAGTTTCGGAGTTTAATTAAAACGCAAGGGAACACTGCAAAGGCTGCAAAAGCAAGGAGAGAGGGCTGGCAGAAAGTTGCTGACAAATTAAACTCGTAAGTAATTTATTATATTATATTACATTATATCCTCTTTCACATTAGAGCCACAACAGGACCCACTAGAACATGGGAACAAGTAAAAGTGAAATATAAGAATATTCTACAGAATGGTAATATTTATCACTTATATTGCTTTTAGTCTCTTGAAAAGAGACCCTGAAATAATCTGTTTGTTTGTAAATAATACCCTCACGGGAAAATCGATATCTCTCTATGAGCACACTGTCGCGCTGAGCTAAAGGATCCTGTCTATCCCGCAATATACGCTGAATTCTGAAAACTCTCCTTATCAATCTTGCACCTTCCGCAATGGGTTGTTCGCGTACAAACGGACAGGACATGGCTGCGACAGACTTCCCAAATCCACCTTCGCTTTTATAGCTGTGGTCTCTCATCTTGATTACACGAAGTAATTTACTATTACTACTCTAAAATATGAATTACATCTGAAATAATCAAATACATGAAATAGAATGGTTAATAGTACATTTCCCTTTTTTAGGAAATGACCTGTATGTATCTGTATGACATCAATAAAAGAATCAAATACTGCATTATCTTTAGTTACATTGATAATATTTATTTATGGAAAAACAGTGGAGAAATATCGCTGTTGCTTTCGTATAACTGAAGCGGACATACCTGAGTGGCCGCGATCTAATCCTGTTTACATAAAGTAAGCCTGCTCCCAAGCAGGTTTACGCTTACGGATCTGTTGCTATGACAGCAAGTCCCGGATGAGCTTCGGAGAACCGAACGATCCAAGATCACGCAAAATCGTCAGCAATCAAATCCAGCTAACTTACTTAGCGAGGTACGAAGAACGGACCTCTGAACACACACCACCAGCCAATCACAAAAGGAGGAAAAACACAGGAAACCAATCAACCACACACAAAGGGAGTCTCACCCCGATGGGGGATGCTCGAATCGTCTCCTCATGAATTAGTCCCCCTAGGGCAGGGGTGTCAAACTCCAGGCCTCAAGGGCCGGTGTCCTGCAGGTTTTGGATCTCACCCTGGGTCAACACACCTGAATCAAATGATTAGTTCATTAACACGCTTTTGGAGAACCTCAAGACATGTTGAGGAGGTAATTTATCCATTTAAATCAGCTGTGTTGGAACAAGGATGCATCTAAAACCTGCAGGACACCGGCCCTCGAAGCCTGGAGTTTGACACCTGTGCCTTAGGGGATGAACAGACAACAAGAGAGAGATGTCGTCAGCTAAATAAACTGTGCCATTACGTGTTTTGTTATTACTGTTGCTGTATTGCATGATTTCAGTGCTCAGAGCATGTTTTATATTTATGGACACTTTTAATTAAGCCTGCATTGCTTTAAAAAAAAAAAGAAGGTGTTTAGGTTTACTTGTGATGATCAAGGTCGGGTTAGGAGGACAGACAATGGGCCTCAGAGACAGAAGTACAAGTATATGGGTGTGTGGTTCTGAACCACATGTTAAACTGTGATTTTCTTCCCTCTGACAGGTTATTCTACAGAACAAAAGAAACCAAAGGTCATCTTCATGATGGGTAAGAGCTGACAACATGGGCAAGCACGATGATAGTGAGCAGCTGCTGTTTGTTCATCAAGCTGCTAGTTAATAATTCACTCTCACACACACACACAAACAAGTCAGACTAGGGAGGAAGTGACAGACATCTTCATCTTACTTGTGTCTGTCAGTAGAAAACAACCCATTTAGACTGATGCATGTCTACAGTACTTAGAGTTCAACAGCAGCTTGATGTTTAGCAATTTATTAGGCACATATAGCCTAAATAAGTCCTCCTTTCAGAGAAATTATGATGATGGAAAGCATGAAGTCTAACGTTACTGATTTGCATATAATTGCACTCTTGGGGCCATTTTCTCAGATGGTGAGAAGACCCAGATCCAGGACTCACAGGCAGGTTTAAATAATGAAAAGCAGGCCTTAACTGGCTCCAAAAATTACATGAAATACAAAAAAGGAAAAAAAACAAACAAACAAACCAAGAATCTACATAAAGGGGCATGAGAAGCCTGGGGAGGGAGATGCTGACATGCTGGAAACAAACAGGGGGAAAAGAAAAGTGAACAACAAGATTAGATATGATTGAAGAATGACACATATTTGGAAACAATCTGGAAATCAGAAGGATGACAAAGAGAAGTTAAAACACAGGAGACACACAACGGGATGAATTACCAAAATAACACTGCAAAAAACAAATTAAAATTAAAGGAACACTTTAAAAAACACATCACATCTTAATGAGGAAAAAAAACCATGATGTAGCAGGCTAGTCTATTTTGCTGAAATTATTTTTTGTGCGGTGTTAATTACCCTCTGCGCCCTGTACGCTCTTTCACCTCCATCAGAGACACTATAGCCAGCTCTGCATCCCCGTTTGTGTTTCCTCTCCGTGCGCCATCTGCATCACTTGCTGTTCGCGACAGTAACCCACAGAACGCCCGGAGGTCTCACAAACTCGAGTGGGATACTGTCGGTCCAATCCGAAGTAAAATCCGGGTTCAGGCAGATGCCGATGTCTATTAGTTCCTGATGACTAAAAGTGATTAGTGCAATGCTGGAAGATGCAACAAAAGGCATAAAAAACACAGAAAGGTGCAAAGTAGTAGGAGCGCTGTGCTGTTGCATACGTCCGTATGAGCTGCCATCTAGAAAAAAAATATAATAGTATTGTCCCAGAGGTGTTTTACTGGATTTAGATTAGGCAAGCATGGGGGTCAGTCAGTGGTGTCAATTCTTTAATCCTCCGGGTACTGTCTGCGTACTCTCACCACATAAAGCCGGGAATTATGGTGAACCAGGATGAACCCAGCACACAGTGCAGCATTGCAGGGTCTGAGGATTTCATCCTCATACCAGCTAGATTGTTGTTTCCGACCTGTAGAGGTCTGCCTCCATGGTGACCCACCGCCAAACCTGTCATGCTAGATGATTTTACAGGCAGCATAACGTTGTCCATGTCTTCATCATCTTACAATTTAAAGTGTTTTAAGGCCCGTGTTGTTGTGATTTGGTGCTATGTAAGCATTTTTTATTGTGCCGGACTCCGTGTGCTGTTCATCTGCTCTCTGCAGCATTACATGGATTTCATTTTTAAAAAGTAGTGCATGCATTATTTTTCTTTTCTACCATTTTATTTTCCATGATAGACTACATCTAAGAGAAGTTTATATCATTTTGTCACCAAACAGAATAATTATCTGTACAAATTGGTTAATATTAACTAGGTTAAGCTTGCCAAATGTAGGGATTCACTGTTTTGTTTTTTTTTGTTTGTTTGTTTGTTTTTAAATCTGGTTTATAACCACGAAGTATATAAACCCAATATTATCTGTGTCAAAGACAATATATCTAATGGATGCTGTTAACCATGTTGTTAATCAATTAACGGATTCAGATAATGTTAATACAAGCAAAAACGATCACATTAATCAGTGGAAATGGTGTTTATAAGTTGCCAATCTCCCCCATGTGGAACAACCAACATCTTTGTCAGTATTTTTTTAATAACTTGAATCTGCATTGGGACTCTAAAGGCAGCTATCATATCAATCTCATGAGCAAATATATACGCCATCTAAGTAATATTTGTCACAAAATAGAAAAATGCATCACTGCTGCTTCCAATTTGTGCTCAGTGTTACTTCCAGCCCCTAGAGGAAGAGGTTTTCATTTTTTTGTGATCAATTAGTATTCCGTGACAGTACAGTGAGGCACTGTGGCTCAGTCTGCTAATTGAAGACACGACAGACGTGCAGGTTAATTAGAGATCTGGGACATACAGACCCTCCATTAACCACCGTCAACCCTGCTACCATGGAAAAACACTAAAGATACGGTCACCAAAAGGTTATTTAATCAGTAGTCCGAGTGTGTATGTGTGTGTGTGTGTGCGTGCACGCTCTCTGTCACACCCATATATCAGTGCTAAAATCCCTTTTCATGGACTCTCAGGACAAATCCAGACTGATCTGAATTAACACCAGTTTGTCGCAGGATTTGAAAAACAGACGCTGAGCCAGACCAAAAGCTTTTTCACAGCAGCAGCAGATAATTGGAGGAAAATGTCACCCACAAATGCAACAACTGTCACCTACACTCAGATGTGTCTCCCGAACAAATTTTATAGCATATAATGAGAGGTCAGCCAATCAAGATAACATTTAGGATTTCACTCCATTTATAACAATCTGCGATTGTGCTGTCAGGAAAATAAAATAGAAAGTCTAATTTATTAAAACAGAAGTTATGTTACAGTTTGGATTTCATTCTTTGACAGCATCAGTTTATTCTGATGTTACTACCTGCTTTAAGATTAGCAGTTATCCTCAAGTTTACAGGAAATACAAGCAACTTGCAAATCATTTAAATCCTAAACGTATTTAAAAACAGAATAAAGACGGAAAATTTGAAAACTGAGTAACTGGGTTTTTTGTTTGTTTGCCTTTTTGTATTTGTGCCATTTTAATTTGATGCCAGCAGCATCTTTAAAAAAAAAAAAAAAAAAAAAAGCTGGAAAAAAGTAGGAACAGCAAAAGACTAAATAGGTTAATTAGTAACATTATTGCAGATGAAATGAGCATCCGTCATTACTCTGTGACAGAATGCATGGACACGCTATAAAGCCAGTAAGACGTCAGGGATATCAGTCTATCCAGTTAGAAAACAGAAACGACTTCCTGTCTTGGTGCAAGTCAACATGATAACAAGTTAAACAACAAAGCAACCCCCAAAAAGTGAATGGTTTTGCAGAGCAATGTTAACAGGGCATTGCTCTGTGATTGACTGTGATGCCCTTATGACTGATTTTTCTCTAGTTTTCCTTTATGATCACTGTCACTTCTTGGATGTGACTGTTGAGACAGTGGATGGTATCCTGGAGGATCTTTTCACAGACCCGGATCAGCGAATCAGTGAGCAATCAAATGGCCCTCTTTGAGCAAGCACTTGGTGACAGTGGGAAGGAAAAATTCCCTTCTAACAGGGAGAAACCTCAGGGAGGGGTCGGGGGCAGAGGAGAGTCTGTGGCACTATTTGACAGCGTCCGTTGCACCAATGCATGACATCCCAGAGGTTCTCTGTATACTTCATGTCTACAGAACTTGAGGGCCAGTCAATGGCATCTATGCCTTGATCATCGAAAGAGGAGCACACTAGCAAAAAGAAGAAAAAAAACCATCTGATGTGCTATAAACACAGTTCAGAAGCATCTGCTGAACCACATTCTGCAAGTATTTCACAGCATTGGCCCTTACAGAAGCCTATGGCATGTCGCACACCGTCCACAGTTGGTGCATTTTGAAACAAAAACTATCACAATGAACTGTTGAGCAGCTGAAATCATTTATTTAGCAGTGTGAAAGACACACTCACAGGAGCTGAAGTCCTCAGTTCCCAGATAGACACTTACTGAACTGTGTATTAAATTCAGTTTAACAGCACAGACACATCCTAAAAGAAGAGGTGATGCAGCACACTGAGAAATCAACTCCTTTCCCCATTTTCATGATCATCACAAGGATAAAAGTTCAAAATGAGCAGGTTTTTTAAAAGAAAGAAAAACACCTTTAAAATGCTGTTTTTTAGGTCTAGATTTCATTTTTAAAGAATTCTAGAATTTAAATCATTTGCAAATCACTGCCTTCTGTTTATATTTACATTTTACACAGCATCACAACTTTTTTCTGGCTGGCAGCTGTTGAATAAAACCGGCACCATTCTTGTCTAATCTCTCTCATATCTTTTACCACCCACTGTTCTGCCTGCAGGTTGCTCATAGTGTTGTGTCAAGCAATTCACAAAGTAGCAGGAGCTCTGTGAACCCTTATGAATATGAGCATGTCATGTATGTATGAAAAGCAGCTGACATGTTTCATTTTTTATTTGTTTGTTTTTTACTTTTTTTTTTTTTTTTTTTTAAAAGAACACGCTGATATGAAAATAAAACACAGCACTGTCTGCGAGGGAAATCTTCCATCAACCTTTCCAGGTGACTTTTCTGCAATATAGGAACTCAGATTTATTTTTCCAGTTGTTTCTGGACCACATCAGTAAGTTGTGGGCTGGAAAAATGAGCTGAAAAGTGCTGAATTACTCTGTAAGCATCAGAGCATCAGTACAAGTGATCGCTTTCATGTGTTAGATTCATTGTTACTTACTGTGGGTTTGAAAGCCTTGTCTTTATTCCCCTCTCAGTTCATGGAAATTTAAAGCTTACTTCACTGTGGAGAGTAATGTCGGTGTTCCAGCAGTTTCCAGTTCATGGCAGGCTTGAGCCTTAGCGACAGGGTGACAGTTTGGGTCTTCTTCCACACCTTGGCAGAATAACATTGTTGGAACTGATCTCTGAATCTGCAGTTTTTTAGAAGCGGCTCTGCCGAGTTTCTGGAATGGCATTCCCAGAGCCTGAACCTCAGAAGCTTTTTGATGGCTGCCAAAAGCATTGAGTCGAGATGCAATTAGCAAAGGCGCATTTAACCAAATATTAGAAGAAGTGTATTTGTATATAAATAAAATTGTTAAGAAATCAGGTAAGCAGGCTTGGTTGTCATATTTTGCAGGAGTCACTGATGGGACTATTCTACAGCTCGGATCCAAGTAAGAACAGCAGTAGTTTGGACAGTGGACAATTGTAATCTCCTTGCAACTGAAATTAGTTGCTCTAACTAACTGCAACCAGTTGCCAAATGAAAAGAAATTCAGTGCAATCATTGGTAAACCACCATCACCATCCTATTTTTATCTAGTGTGACTGGCAGTCCGTGAGTTAATAAACTATATAAATAAAAATAAAGTATATTTTCATAAAACCACTAAGCCTCTTAAAAAACCGCTCTTTGTTAAGAGGCTTAGGGCATTCAATTAAAAACTGAACTCAAAGGAAAACCATCAAGTTGTCAGTTCTTAAGATGCTTATATGACTTTAAAATGGTCTGTAATGTTTGTTTGTTTTTTTGTTTTAAATTTTCTATCATTAAATGCTGCTACAGTCATGGATGCTCATATTTAACATGGTCAAATCATGCAAAGCTACCACAGAGAAGAGAAGAAGAAACTCATGGAGCTGCATATTACTTTAATTGGTCCCCATAATGTTTTGTCATTAATAATATTAACCCATTTATTCTGCTGTATTTTCAGCAGTTGTAGATTTTTAAAGAGTGCTTTCAACACCCAAGTTGTCCAGCACTTCCCTTCATGAAACAACTGCAGGGACGAAAGGTTTTCTTTCCTGCCCCGTCAGATGTCATTCCAACTTTGAAAATACTGACTCAAGACTGCGTGACGCAGCTTGATGACTCCTCAGTTCTACATGAAAGTGTTGTAGCCTTTCACCATCCCCGTCTCCTCCTTTTATCATCCAGCTTCAATGAAGCTGCTGCTTCTTCAGGGGAGATACAGGTTATCTGTCAGACTTATTAGGGGCTAAAAAAGGCTATCTCCCTATTCTAGGAAATCATGATGACAGCACCAGAGTGTCTTTACAGTGAGCATAATCAAGCTTTTCCTTAATTTCTCTCACATTCTATGCTACAGTGTTGAATGCTCATTTGAAAATAGATAAAATCATAAATATTGAGGTTAGTGTATGTACAGGTAAACCCATTGTCACTGTTAGCTTTTGGCCCAGTTTTTTTCTGGTTTTTTTTCCCCATATGAAGTCACTTCAAGGGGCAGCCAATCAGAATAAAGTTTTCTTAAAGAGACAGTACACCTAAAGGGGGCGGGGGGGAGCTATAAACCTGCTTGTTTTGAACAATGGATGAGGTACAATTTAGGAAAAACAATTTGAACAGTTAATCATGTAAAGCTTCTCTAGTAGAGTCGAGGAATCAAAAAAAAAAAAAAATAGAGCAGGAAGTTAAGAAATTAGGACTAATTTAAGAAATAAGCTAGGGGAAAATTGTAATAACACCAATTGCAATATCTGCCATTTGCTGGTCATATTTATGCTTCATAGTTCATGTTCTTTGTTCTAAATTAGTTATATAATAGTATACCACTAGTGTTATTAATTAGCTAACCTACTGAGTCTAAATATACAGTGCTGTGCATAAGTCTAGAGTCGCTCCACATTTCTTCATAATTTTCTTCCAAGGAGCCACAGTTTCTTAAAATCATTGAAGTGAATCATCCTACCTAACTGAATGGATGAACCAGTGCTGAGAAATTACAAAGATAACAGTTTGACAGGCATAAAATAGTATTTTTGCACCAACCAGGTGATTCCCAAAGAGCTATTACCTGAAAACCTGGCATAACTCAGCATGGTGTGCAGTGGATCTTTAAAAAAATAAATAAATAAAAATAATCGGAGGAAACTCGACAAGTGGAGGAAATAAGAACAGATGGCAAGCCTAAAAAGAACTGTCAGCAGATTAACAGTATCTGAAAGTCATGTCCTTAAGATTTTTTTTTTTTTTTTTTTAAGACACAGAACCTGAGAGATTTATCTGATCTACCGTTCACTGAAGCCTCAAAGATATGGTCTTGGTGGGAGCATGGCTTTCAAGAAGCCATTCTTAAGTGAAACAAAGAGAAAAGACTGAGATGTGTCAGGTGACACAAGAACTGGACTGAAAAAAAATCAGTGGCAACAGGTCTGATGGAGTGATGATTCATTGGTTGAAGTGCTCATCAGTATGTACAGAGGAGGAGAGAGGTGTACAGCAGTGAGTGTCTACAGCTATCTGTAAAACAAGGTGGAGGCTCTGTCATGGTTTGGGGCTCCATTTCAGCCAGTGGTGTTGGTGATGTTATCAAAAGTGATGGAATTATGAATGTAGAAAAGCATTGTCAGATTTTGATCCAACATGCAATGTCATCTGTTAAAAGTCTGATTGGAAAACATGGGTGTCCTTTTCTAAGAGTACATATCAGGTCAGGTTTGAACTTTTGTTCTTCTGTATAATTCGGCCTTTTGTTTATATTGATGCTAAGAATTAAACACTTGAGAAGAAATAAAAGGAGGCAGAATACAGCCATTAAACAAAAAGATAAAAGTCATTAATGAAGGCACTTACGTTTTGTTAATTAAAAGTCAGAAGAGGAGACTGTTTTTTTCTTTGTCTCTTTGACAACAGGATTGAATAAAAACTATCATGAAACTTGGTCGACAGGTAAAAGAATCCACTAAATTTGGGTACAGATACACCTTCTGTTAATTAGCAAAATCCCCAAGCTCCCTTCAAGTTTAATGTGGATTTGCCTCACCAAATGCCTTGCATGGTAACTTGTGACTTAAAAATCCTTCTTGTGACAGATGGTTCATCTGATCACCTGCCAAATATTTTTTGGAAGTGGGTCCCTTTAAAATACAAATTTTCCTTATGTAGATGGTAAGAATCCACCAGCTACATGCTACATACATCGCTGCACTGACTGCTCGCCAACTTTCAAAGCTCCTCCGTTTGCAGCTTGATTTTTTTCCTCTTTGGTGCTCTTTACATTCTACAGATCATTCCTGTGATTGTCTGAAGTGAGCGCGAAGTTAGATGGTGCGAGCCAATGATCTGTCGAGAATATTTGAAAAAGTGCCTGGCTTTTTGGCGAACAATTTCTAAGAACTACTTTCCAGATGGTTCGGTGTAACAAACCATCTGCTGCATCGGGTTACCCATCCAAAAGTGTTCTGCAGAAGTGCTACAGGGGGAAAAAAAAAAAAAAAAAAAAGCAGTGAAATACTAATGTGAGCTTTTACTTAAGCCATTTTCCCTCCATTTCTATCTTTTCGTCTTATTCCACCATGCTCTCTGACTTCCATCTCTCTCTTTTTTTATTTCCCCTCTCTGCGGAAAATTACCATTTGCCCTTGTAATCAGACTTGCATTTAAAAAGTGAAAAACCTGCTGGTAGTGTGTGATGCAACAGTGGTAATTTTGCACTTAGTGGGGCTGGCTGGAAACGAGTGTTATGGTGTTAGAGGATGCCATTAACAAGCAGAAACCACCCTGCTGAAGCTAATGAAGAAATTTCTAATGATATCTTTTTTTTTTTTTTATTTCCCCTTAAGGATTTACGGGCTTAATTAGAGAATCAGCTGATTAAACAGTCAGTCAGGTAATCAGCAAGGCACAGCAGATTAATTGATAACCTACACTACCAGTCAAAAGTTTGGACACACCTTCTCATTTAATGGTGTCTATTTTCATGACATTGTAGATTCTCACTAAAGGCATCAAAACTATGAATGGACACTTATGGAATTATGTAGTAAACAAAAAAGTGTGAAATAATTCAAAACATGTTTATAATTTAGATTCTTAAAAAAATGCCACCCTTTGCTTTGATTACTGCTTTGCACACTCTTGGCATTCTCTCGATGAGCTTCATGAGGTCGTCACCTGAAATGGTTTTCCAACAATCTTGAAGGAGTTCCCAGAGATGCTGAGCACTTGTTGGTCCTTTTGCCTTCACTCTGTGGTCCATCTCATCCCAAACCATCTCGACTGGGTTTAGGTCAGGTGGCTGGAGGCCAGGCCATCTGGTGCAGCACTCCATCACTCTCCTTCTTAGTCAAATAGCCCTTACAACATTCTTTGTGTTTTTTTGGCCCAAACAAATTTCTTCTCCTTGTTGCTTTTCCTTAGTTGTGGTTTCTTAGCAGCTGTTTGACAATAAAGGCCTGATTCGCGTAGTCTCATCTGAACAGTTCGTGTAGACACGTGTCTACTACTGGAACTGTGTTACCTGAGCTCTAATCTGAGGTGCTGTTAACTTGATTTCTGAGGCTGGTGACTCAGATGAATTTATCCTCAGCAGCAGAGGTGACTCTTGCTCTTCCTTTCCTGGGGCGGTCCTCTTGTGAGCCAGTTTTGTCGTAGCACTTGATGGTTTTTGCGACTGCAATTGGGGACACATTTAAAGTTTTGACAATTTTCCGGACTAACTAACCTCCAGTTCCTAAAGTAATAATGGAGATGTCATTTCTCTTTACTTAACTGATTCTTGCCATAATATGAATTCTAACAATTGTCAAATAGGTTGGTACACAGCTGACAGCCCTGACTTCTGCACCACACAAATGATGATTCCAGTAAAAGAAGGCAAATAAACCCAGACAAGGCACACCTGTTATGTGAAACCATTTCAGGTGACAACATCATGAAGCTCACTGAGAGAAGGCCAAGGGTTTGCAGCACTTCCAACAAAGCAAAGAGTGGCTACTTTGAGGAACTATAAAACATTTGAGTTATTTATTAATTTTTTCTTTGCTACATATTTCCATTTATCTTGCTTCATATATTTGATGTCTTCAGCATCTATCTACAATGTAGCAAAAATAAAGAAAAAACACAAAATGAGAAGGTGTGTCCAAACATTTGACTGGTAGTGCATGTAATTTAACACACACAGAATATAAATTCCAGAGGATTGTGTTTGTTTTATTCATCTTTGCTCATTTTACAAATAGCTCCACATGGGCTGTTGCCAGTGCTCAAATCCCATTTCTATATAGACAACCAAGAGCTACACATTGTGAAAACAATGTGTAAATTTGTGGAATGATTAAAATACAACAGATAAATCATGTCAATATTTTGAGGAAAAACTCTGCACTCCCAGTCCATTTTTCATGTAAACTGATAAAGTTTCTTAACATTACCTATTAATGCTTTAAGGAAACATTATTTAGCAGGGCTGTATCTGTCTTTGCTTTGTTTTGTGCTTATCGTTTTCATCTCTGTCTACTTCCATCTCTCTCTCTCTAATTTATTCCATCTGTCACTTTGGCTCTTACCGCGGACGCCGCTGTGACAGTGCTGTTCACACATGGTAGGATGGTTTGGGCATCGCAAATCTCAGCCTCTACCAAACTGAGCGTCAGCAGAGAAACCAGAAGCAGAATTCAAACATGCCAAAGCACACTAGGCAAATTCACTCTTTACTCACGGTTTGTTTTTTTTATGTTTCTGTTTAGGTTTAGATCACAGGTGTCGAACTCCAGGCTTCGAGGGCCGGTGTCCTGCAGGTTTTAGATGCATCCTTGTTCCAACACAGCTGATTTAAATGGATAAATTTCCTCCTCAACATGTCTTGAGGTTCTCCAAAAGCGTGTTAATGAACTAATCATTTGATTCAGGTGTGTTGACCCAGGGTGAGATCCAAAACCTGCAGGACACCGGCCCTTGAGGCCTGGAGTTCGACACCCCTGGTTTAGATTATATGGATTTAAAAAACACACACACACACACACACACACACGTACGTGACTCTTTATGATTCTCCTGTGTTCTATCAAATCCACATCACATTATGTTATCATACTCATTTCCTGCTCCCCATTTTTAGTGCTGGACTAAACTGTAGCTTTGCATGATGCAGTTCAAAGTAATCCTCTCGACCAAGCTGTTTCAGCTCCATTTAAGCCAACTTTATTTTGATTAGCTGCTTTAAACAGCAGCTGTGCTCGCACCCAGAACTCTGCGCCTAAGATGACCATACAGGCCAACTAGCCAACAACTGGAGACATGTCAGATATGATTTTTAAAAAATGCTTTGTCACTGCTCCCAATATGACACCCAGTGCACCCCGTACATTCTTAAAAACTCATTCTGAGAATGGACAAAAGGTTGACCCTAGGAGGACACTATGCAGCATCTCATGCTCAGAAACACCTTAATTTAAGGATTTCCACCCGTGCTACTTATTTCCTCACAAAGCTCAGTAACCAGGATCCTGCAAACATTAATATAACATCATCTACACTGAAAAGTTATGCAGATAATATCATTTGTGCCCAAATATACTCTCAGTTTGGATGAGGCGGCAGCCTGTAAGGCTACAGGTTTGATAAAATTGCTTTATTTTTTTTAATCAAATTTGTAATTAGTTGAACAAGTGACATTTTTTCTTAAAGTCATGCATCAGTTTGTTTGTTTGTTTTTAAACTAATAATTCTATATATTACTCCTTCTCAAAGCTCAGGAAATAATCCAGCCTCAAAGGCTGGTTTCGAATATATCTGAAGACATTTTCATTTATGCAAGCTGTTTGAGTGCACCCTAAAAGCATGGAAATGTTTAACATGGCTGGACTGCACACTGTGACACCTACTAAGAAAATGAAGTAAAAGTAAGAAGGAAAGTAAGACACTTCCCAAAGCTGTGACCTTTAAACTGGGTTAATCTAGATGATGTTCTCAGTGATGAAACCGTCTTCACACTCAGACAGTTCGCAGCTACAGCAGGGGTTTGACTTGCAAGACGAACTAACTAGAAGAGCCACTAACAAGCTTCTCAAGGATTTCTGGGTCATTATTTTACATCCTGGTGGAGGTGTCTGTGCAGCGTATTGAGCCTGGCTAAATAAATGAAGGCGGTGTTTATGTTCTGAATGAATCCCTAGCCCTTCCTCCTTGATTTCTTTAGGGAGCTCTCTGATTTCAGTCGTTCCCCACCGTGCGAGTCTCACCTCGCTCATATCTGTCCGTGCTCTCTAAGGAAATGGTGATGAGCGCACTTGTTTTTGAATTCAACTCAAGTTGAATAATGATGAATATGAAGCGCATCCTGAGTTTTATTACTAGGCTCAAGGCTAGCGCTGATAAACGACTGCTTCACACAGTTTCACGGCCACGTTATACAATTATACCTGCAACAACACCTGCGAGCATCACAGCAAGCCATCAAACACAGAAAGTGCCGGTATATATTCTGACCTTAAGAAGTGAAAGCAGCTAAAATGTAATTCCTAAATGAAAGCTGATTGGTTAGAAAAAAAAAGTTTAATTCCCACTTTGATTTATGTTCCTCTGAATATAATGCTTTGTATGTTCATTCTGCCTTTTTAAGCACTCCACATTACTCTTTACTTTTTTAAAAGTATGCAGTGCTTTCCTTATTTACTCCTTGTGGAAAGTAATTGTTATATTACCTCTGCATCACTCTGCAAATTGCAAATTTATTTCTGCACAAACCCCTGTCTTAATGAGGAGGGCATACAGATGATCTTTCTTTTTATTATGCTGCTTAAATGTTATTGCGATGCTAACAGCAGAGTCAGTGGTAAACCGCTCCTAGAGGACTTCACAGAAAAATGCAGAAACAATTTTACCTTCCATTTTCCTTCTTAATAAATTTAATTTATTATTTATCTGTTTATCGAGTCTGTTGTTATTGTTTTCTTTGTTCTTTAACTGTACCTCCTTTCGGACACACACACACACACACACACTCATTGTCCATTTCCTATCATCTCCCTCCTTTATATCTTCTGTCATCTTTCAATTTCCTCCTCGTCATCCTCTTCTCACAGGAAGTTACTCTCAGCGATCACTTGACCGCGAGGATATGGCCTTATTTCCGCTTGTTTCTCTCTCTGTGTGTGTGTCTCAGGTGGTCCAGGCTCAGGTAAGGCTCTGCAGTGTGAGCGGATGGAGGAGAGGTTCGGCCTGCGTCGCGTCACGCTGGGTGACCTGCTCTGCAGCGAGCTGCAGTCTAACAGCGATAGGGGGCGCTACCTGCGGGATGCACTCGAGAGAGGAGAGCAGTTGCCTGAGGTCAGTGTGGCAGTCCAGAGTGAAAGAAGCAAATAATGAGGGGATTACTGATACTACTACTGATTTGACTTTACATTGTTTTCATTTGTAAAAGTCACATTTTGCATTATTAGCACAATAAATACTCCATAACTGTTGTCTGATTGAAAATTTGGACATATAAAGAAAGGAATTAACCGTAACCGTTTAGGATGAGGGTAAAACTAGATTCAACTCATCTGCAGTGCAAGTAAAAGAAAGTATTTGTCCCCTTAATGAATTCAAAAGGTTTTGAATGCGATAACTCAAGAATAAGGTGACGTAGGAGCTTTAAATTGATATCATAGGTGCATCTAATAAAAGTCTTGGATGAGTTTGAACCTCAGTGCCCTTGACCTCAGGATTTTGAAATTGATACCACGTGTGTTTGATAGAGGCTGAGGGGAAGCATGGGCGGTTACCAGTATTTTTGCATAACTGTCAAACTTACATTTTTCAGATCATCAAGCAGTTTTTAATATTAGACAAAAATTACCTGAGTAATTAGAAAATGCAGTTTTTAAATGATTATTTTATTTATTCAGAGAGGCCCAGATTGAAAAAGTAATTTTCACTCCTCTAAATAAACCTAATAACTGGTTGTGCCACCGTTGGCAGCAAAAACTGCAATCAGTTGTTAACTGGCATGAATCTTTCACATCAGTGTGGAGAAATTTTAGCCCACTTTTCTTTAGAGAATTGTTTCAATGTTTTCGACCAAAATCGTCCAGTTTAAGGTCATGCAAAAGCATCACAATTAGATTTGTCTGGACTTTGGCTAGGCCACTCCAGAAACTTGATTTTGTTTGATTTTTTTGAGTCATTCAGAGGTGGGCTTATTGTGAATTTTCTCTTACTGCATAACCCAAGTGCTTTTGTGCTTCAGGCCATGAACTGATGGTCAAACATTGTTCTTCGGGATTATCTGGTAGAGGACAGAATTCATGGTTTCATCAATTACAGCAAGTCGTCCTGAAGCAGCAAAGCAGTGACAGACAATCACACTACCACCATTATGTTTAAATGTTGGTGTGATGTTCTTTTTATGAAAAGTTCAATTGAAAAGTTCAGCTTTTGTCTGGTTAGTCTACAGAGTATTTCCCCAAAACTCTTGAGGATCGTCAAGGGTTGTTGTTGTTGTTGTTGTAGTAAAGTATGAAAAGAGCCTTTCAGTTCTTTTTCTTTTTTTGCCCAGTCTCTTTCTTATTATTGAATCATAAACTCTGACCTTAACTGAGGAAAGTAAGGCCTGCAGTTCTTAAGATGTTGTTTTTTGTTCTTTTGTGACCTCCTGGATGAGTCATTGATGGAGTAATTTTGGTAGGCTGGCCACACGTAGGAAGCTTCACCGCTGTTCCAAGCTTTCTCCATTTGTGGATAATGACTCTCACTGTGGTTCACAGTCCCAAAGCCTTAGAAATGGCTTTGTGAGGCAGGTTTGGATAGATTTCCTCCCTTAATAAATGAAATCATCACTTTGTCTAATATTGAAATTTGTTTGGTGAGCTGAAATATTTTAGAGTAACAAATATGGAAAAAACTAAGAAATCAAGAAGAGGGCAAATATCGTTTCACTGCATTGCATAAATACGTCTGAGACAGCAAACATATGATTGAAGGGCAGACAGGAAAAATGCATCATATAAAAGTGTTTTGTTGCTGTTTGTAGTGGGTCTGCTATGCCGCTCAGGGTTACATTTCATGATGCCAGCTGTATTTGTCAGAAAGGTTTAGTTTGAATTTCTGGCGTTAACAGCAGAGCTGAATCTGTGAACATGTGACATGTACTAATACAGTAGTGTTTTCATGTCTGCCACACTTGAGACCTATATAAAATCTTACCAAGCCCACCATGGACAACCCTGCCCTGTTTCCATTTATCTGGGTCTTCAGTCAAAGCTGAAATGCCCACACTCCCTCTCCACCTCATCCAGCTCTTCCAGGGGTTGCCACGGTATTGCTAAGCTAGCTGAGAGACATAATCTCCCCAGCATGTTCTGTGGATGCCCCAGTGTATCCTCCCAGTTGGAGATGCTTGAAACACTTCAGCTAATAGGCCTCCAGGAGTTGCCCTAGTTAGATCCCCAAATCACCTCAACAGGCTCTTTTCAGTCCAGTAGAGTAGCTGCTGTACTAGTCGACTAAGCTCCTGGCATGATCTCTAAGGCTGAGCCCAGACGTCCTTCTGAGAAAGCTCATTTCCACCTCTTGTGTTGTTGATCCTATTCTTTCAGTTACTATCCACAGCTTCTTGCCACAGGTGAGGGGAGTCGCATATAGTGAACAGCAAATGGACCGCTTTGCCTTCATACCCAGCTCATTCTTTACCACAATAGACCAACAGAGCACCTCCATCACTGCAGACGTGGCGCCAATCCGGCTGTTCACTCTTCTCCAATTTTAAACTAGCTAACGTTATAATGAGAAAATTAAATAAAGCAACACTGGCTTCAGATTGAGAAACAACAATCAGTCCAGTTGTTGACTTTTGTAACTGCCACTCTATCTCAGATTTAAATGTCATTCTTTTATGTGCAGGGCTAAAGTGTCACAGGATGTGGAGCTTAAGAATGAGGACCTAAATGCAAGACGCAAGACGGTCCTGCATTTGTTTTTTGGTAATATATAAACAATAATCCAAAAATCACTTGGAGGAAAGCATTACACATGACTGAACAGGGAGGAGACAAAGGAAGACAAAGGAAAGACAAAATAGAAGGAGAGAGGAGGAAACAGAACGCCTAAAAATTAAACTAAACTTAACTAAAACAGTAAATAAAATAAAGTGCATCCACAATTAGACAAGACCCTGAACAATAAAGCTAAAAGTGAACATAAAAGGATAATAATGACTTCATGAATCAAAACACAGGGTCACACAACGGAGATGTGCTACTAGGAAAATCATGCAAATGTAAAAAGACAGAGAATCAAAATCAGTATTACAATATTAAAGGACTTCAAACGCTCAGACAAATAAAAACACCACTTTCTGCACCACCACCAGCTCTCTGTGTGGCTCTATAAAAAAGGACCAATATCCCGACACAGACACCAAACAATATCCTGTGCATAATTTGGGAAAAATCAGCTGCATATCACACAATGTTGGAATGAGAGCACATCGCGCATCCCTATCTGTAATAAAAATCCATGTCTTTTCTTTATTTTCTGATGCCTTTCTCGAAGTAGTGCCATATTGCAGAAAATCAGAATGGAAATGAGTATCAGACGTACCAAACTATAAGAACACAGCATGCCTATTTTTCAGGGGAATGTTTTTTTTTCCCTACAATTATGAAGCAGTGCATTTTAATGACACCTGAGGATTATATCTGTTAGTGGCTTATTTGGAATAAATGTAAGAACAGGATATTCAGTTCAAGAAGCAACTGCAAAATGCCACAGCAGCAGAAGTGACAGTCAAAGATGTCAGACAACCACTAACCACACTTTTTGACTGACAGGTACACTGTGGGAGGACAAGTGTCGGCCTCTGACAGGAATAAGCACCGAGCAAAAAGCAGATCCAAAAAATAATTATCTGACAACACGGCTGTATAGATTATCATTTTATAAAGCCTGGGAGTGAAGTAGTTTATCTAGAAAATGCTAAAAATGTACTTGCAGTTACATGACTACGCCGCAGCTTTCAGGCTGAGAAAATACTCATGTATTATGTAACATGTTTTTCCTGCAGAAGGTATAATTAAATAAACAGAAAAGGGAGGACTAATGTTAAAATTTTATATTGAAAAGCACTAAAAAAAAAAAAATTAAAAAAAAAAAAAAAAGCGGGGGGGGCTTTATTGGAGATTTCATAATGGTGAAACGTCTGTCTGAGCTTGTTTCGGAGATGGAAACAGAAACTCACTGACAGGCTGTGCAGACATGGTAAATTATGTACTGAAAAACATGCTGACTGGGACAGAGAGACAACCTCAGGCATTATTCGTGTAGGCACTGGATAGTCTGTTGTTAGTTTATAAAAGAAATGCAGGCACTCAAACAATACTGATAGTATCGAGGCATGTTTTATGTGTGATTGTGGACCCCACCCTGAGTAACTCAACATTTTCTAAAGGTATTTAGGGCCAGATGCATTATATTGCCAAAAGTAATCACTCACACATCCAAATAATTGAATTCAGGTGTTCTAATCACTTCCATGGCCACAGGTGTATAAAATCAAGTCTCTAGGCAGGCAGACTGTTTCTACAAACATTTGTGAAAGAAATCGCTCTCAGGAGTTCAATGAATTCCAGCGTGGTACCGTGATAGGATGCCTCCTGTGCAGCAAGTCCAGTCGTGGAATTTTCTCACTAATACATTTTCTACAGTCAACTGTTTGTGGCATTATGACAAAGATGAAGTGATTAGGAACAACAGCAACTCAGCCAAAAAAGAGGTAGGCCACGTAAAATCACAGAGCAGGGTCAGCAGATGCTGAGGCACATAGTGTGCATGGTTAGCAGCTTTCTGTAGAGCGAGTTGCTACAGACCTCCATGTATACATCCTCAAATATCAGGAAAACATCATCAGACATCAGATCATAAACAAAACAGCATCCCGTTTCATTTAAGAACCCATCATACTTCTGACTAAATGGCATCAGACTAAAAGGTCTCAGATAGCACAGCATCAGATGATATAGTCTCAGATAAAAGTGCCTCAGAGAGAAACTTTGAAGGTGACACTGTTGTCAGGTCCCCGCTGAACTGTTGGTTTTCCAAATACAAGAACCATAATATAAATAATACAACATAACAAAACTGTAGCAAAAGTACAGAGAAAAGTTCAAGTTGTACCAAAGTAAAAAAAAAAAAGGTTTAAGGTCTTTGAAATAACCCTTTTAATTTTTTTTCCAATTTACATTTATGATTATGGAAAAATAAATATTTTTGACTTATTTTAAATCAAATCAGAATTATACTCTGAGTAAAACTAATAAATTTGGCTGTAACAAATTAGAATATTTTTTTAAGTTCAAAGTAACATTTTCTTCAGTATGGTGTGGGGTTGTCCCATATGGAAAAGATATATATAAATCTTATAAAGTTTGGAACTGTCTTGTGTGAAACTTGTATGCTTTTCATACAAGAGTGAAAACAGATATATGATCCCTTGAAAATTTATATAAATGAAACTTGTATGTTTTGGATACTTACTAAAACAATATATGAAAGTGGCCACTTTCATGAGTAAATCATAAGCCTTATATGATTTTCTATATGAAGTAGGCCAAATCTGATGAAAGTCTTTTATAAGTTTTTAACTATTTCTTTCCATACGGGGTTTTTCAGGAGTTGGGCTCAGCCCCTTAGTTGGATTGGAAGGAACTCTTAATTCTTCCACATACCAACATTTTCATGCTCCTAACTTTGTGGGAACAGTTTGGGGATGCCTCCTTCCTGTTCCAACATTGATTGTGCACAAAGCAAGGTCCACATTGACATAGATGAGTGAGTTTGGTGTGGAAGAACTTGTCTGGCCTGCACAGAGTCCTGACCTCAACCTCACAGAACACCTTTAGGATGAATTAGAGTGGCTAGGCCTTCTCGTCCAACATCAAAAATTTCCATAAATACACTTCTAAACCTTTTGGAAAGCCTTGCCAGAGAAGTTGAAGCTGTTATAGCTGTTAAGGGTGAGCCAACATCATATTAAACCCTATGGATTAAAAACTCAAGTTCAGTCATGTGTGAAGGTAGATGAGCGAATACTTTTGGCACAATAGGGTACTTTGTACTATGTTTTTCTAGTAACGTTTTTTAAAGGGGCTCTTTTCAAATTCCATTTTCTAGACTCTCAGGCATGTAGCTCAAGAGTGACAGACGATCTAAGCCCATATTTTATTTACAGGTCCTCGAGGCAGATAATACAATACGAGGCACATAATATTCTTTAAAACAAATCGAGTAGTTGCACAGATATTAAAGCACCAAATAAAACTTTATTAGAAATAGTAAGCTTCTTTCAATAATATATACAGCATTTGTGATGCTGTTCTTTTTCCCAGTAAGAAATTCTGCAATACTCATATTCATGTATGTGCTAGAAGCCGTGCAGAACGTTTTAATTCAGTTGATGTGCCCTCACAGCCCAGCAAGAAGACTTTTTCAGCTGAGAGCAGAGGATGTGTGCTGGGTGCCATTATAACAGATACACTCTGCAGCAAATTTTTAAGTACGTCTTGCTAGTACTGAATTAGACCCCTTTTTCTGCCTGCACAACTTAATTCTTTGTGTCATAGATTCAACAAGGTGCTAGAAACACTCGACACTGGAAGTGTTAATCCTTATTCAGCCAAGTAGGGAAAAGATCTAAAGGATAACGTGATGGTTTAGATAATGAAACTGCTGAAGTTAGCTCAGACAGATCTATAGGAGAGAAGTAGTCTAAATATAAATCAGGTCTCACAGCTGCTTCCTAAGCTGCTGTAGTTGCTTATACATCTGTGACAGCTGTGGGAAGGATATGATGGTATTTTCTCTTTCGAGCGAGGCACTCATGTAGATTATCCACAGAGGAGTGAGGAAGTGATTAAGCTCCCCTTGATGCATGTTTTGAGTCATGTAAAAATACTCTTTAATTAATCATTTCAGTTTGGCATGGTTTATGTTTCTTCTGTGTGTGTATACAAATTGTCATTTCAAAAGATTAAAAGTGGGGAACAAGATGCCTCCTTGTCTAAATACAGAAAAAGTGATTCTGCGCAATAACTGTTCAGGGGTTTGTTTGGTTTTTTTTAATATCTGGACAACCTATCTCTGAAACATTTCCTACAGCTAACAGAAAAATACATTTTACACAAATAGAAGTAGAATTATTCTAATGTGAGGAAATGCACCCATCATCATTCATAATTATTTCCAAATTCCAGAAAGTACATTTATGGTATCAGAAAGTCTTCTGCACCCTGCTTAAGCCCTTAATTAGACCTATTGATGATGTTTTTCACTGATTCCTTTTGATCTTCTGACAATTTGATTGTTAAAAACAACAGCCTTAAGTGCTAATTTAGTTCAGCTTTGCGTGCTTCTTTTATATTAATATTTAATGGCAATTTTGAGCTAAAAATCTTTGATTTCTCCCTTTCAAACAACTTCATGGCCCACCTGCAGTACCTCCAGAGCTGGAAACCACACTTTCCCAATCATTGTGTAGGATGAAAGTTTAGTCAGTTAATACTTAGCCTAACTCTTTTGCCAATAGCACATAGCCTGGCGGCAATTACGCCATATGTCGGTAGAAAGCTGACAAATTGAAAAGTTGTCTTAAACAGGAAAGAGAGCGGCGTTCACCACAAAGAGCAAGATATGCAAAAAAAAAAAGAGAGAGACAGAAAACGTCAAAAGGTTAAAAAAGGCCACATGAGAAGTCTTCAGTGTTTTGTTTTGTTTTCCCCTGAATTTCACAGAAGCTCCTGGTCTTTCATGACTACTGTCTTCTCTGAAACAGAGTCTAAGCTAAAAGGACAAACAACAACATATGAGACTTAAATCACATTACAAAAGTAGCAGGTAGAAGTGACAAATAGCTTTAACATACAGGCTTAATTTCCAGCATCCACATCCCTCATTACAGCTGCAGAGATTATGAGCCGTGATGCATTTTGCTGCTGGTCATAATTAATGATCAGTAATAAGCTGGTGTTTGTCAAAAAACTTTTTAATTGAACTGCACTGCAAGTCTGTGACATTTCACACACGCACACGTTCAACTTGCGTGTGCTTTTGATCAGAATGAGTCACAAATATTGACTGGAGTCACAAACTTGCACTGGAATGTATTGCTGAAGCGTGTCCTTTCACTCCGCCTGGTAAACTGGTGTCTGCTTGCAGTTTGTCAAAACACACAGTGGAGGATTTTCAACCTTAATCTGTCCATGGAGGAATTACTGAGCTCTGGTGTTTACGTTTATGTCACCACAGCCTTCAAACACAGCCTGTTAATTAATCATCTGAAGAAGACGGTCTGCATGTTTCTATTTTTTTCCTCAACTGAAAGAAATCCCATGAAAGGTTGTGCATCCAAATAGTTAGATCTTATTCATCTGTGCTGTAGAGCCCCACTATTGTCTCAAACTGTTAAAAACAAATGCAAGTAGTGACTGAATTACACCGTAGCCATTTTCAGACATGCACTTTAACCTGCCAGCTCCCTAGTGTAAAGCCCATCTGATGTCTGATTGCATCAATTTTGAGAAAAGCGCAGGTAATAGTCCTGTGAACACCCAGCTTGCAAGTGGTTGTCCTGTGTCCTGCGCACTCTACCCAGACATAGACCTCCCAGAAACTGACTGATGAGTTCACATGTGATAAACTTCAAACAATGTCCCAACCTGTGTCATGGATCATCATGAACATAAAGACCGGAGGCTCATATAAATCAAAATAAATCTATGTTGATGAAACACATCAGAGTACTAAATGTGCGTTTAACCCATCAACACCCTGGAGGTCTCTGTACCTGGATCGGGCCACCTGCTACTATTATGATTAAAAAATAATGATAATAATAATTTAAAATGGGTGTAGTATTTGTTTGGCTTCAGCTCAAAATTAAATAACATCAAAGCCAAATATTCTTCGCTACAAGGCTGTGATTTACCTTCTAATTCACAATTTCTATTAAGCTCAAGTATTAATGTTCCCTTGGAGTTCTTTAGACTCATTCTGGCCTAAAGGACAAGGAGACTTTATTTTGCTTCAAAATACTCTAAAACATCCCATATCCTTAGAGTCCAATGTTGTTCACTTTGGCCTTACAGCTTTGCAGCTGTTACTCGCTGAATTTGGAAATGGAAATAAAAGACATAGCCTGGGGCTTGATGGGTTGTTCTTGTCGATGAAAATAGCCCAGTACATGTGCACTTTACTCCTTGCAATTATGAAAATGTCACAGGCCAGCTGAAATTACTGAGTCCTTTCCAGAAATAAAACGTATTTATATCTCATTTTTAATGATTTAGTATAAACTAATCAGCCTCAATTTGAGTGGAGAAGAAGAAGAAGAAGAAGTGCTCTACTGCTGTGTTTTTAGATTTGTATATCTTTAAGCACTAAAATAACAAATCTCACATTGTAAAACTTATTGGTTGCTTGCTTGGTGGGTTATACAGTTCATTTGGTTGATTGGGGAGTTAGTTGGTCAGTCGGTAGATTGGTGGGTTGGTTGGTTCATAAGTTGGCGGGTTATGTGGTGGGTTGGTTCATTGGGTTTGAGATTACAAACAGAATATCCTTGGGTTTTCAACTATTAAAATGGAGAAATACATCATTTTCGGCACCAAATTATTGCACACATATTTTGGCTTTCAGACATTTTATACAGTAAGCAGAAAACCATTGTATCAAACTACATAATTACATGTCAGAAAAGATAATTCTGTGAAACTGCAGTCACAGAAAACCAGCCCTTAAAGTTTTCCACAACTGATTAAAGCTTAACTTAAAAACAAGCATTCACGGTTACAAGACGTAGTTCTGAAGTTCTATTCTGTGAAGACATTTTTGCTGTGTTAAGAAGAATTCATTGCAAATATACTACTGATTTTACCAAAATCTGCCCTCCTACTGATCCAAAATGAACATAATTGCCTAAAGTAAGAGAATATTATGGACGTGCATTTAATTATCATCCTCTCAGAGAAAGTTTTGACCTACAGAAAATCTCTGCTTATGCCAATCACTGACTCTTTTCAGGAGTCGCCAATATTTTCTGGTTTCCCTGTAATTGCCACCACAAGAAGTAAAGTGCTTTTCTTGTTTGAGCAGCTTTAGTAATGAGAACAGCAGGAAATGACACAGTGTGAGAAAGGAGCTGGACCCGGAGGTAGCAGAAAGTAAACAAGAGCTTTGAGACTGTCTATTGATTTCCGACGTGGGAGGGAAAAAAAAAACCACACCTGTCTCTGACTGTTTCGAGTCTAGGATCAATGGAGATGAATGGGATTTTGTTTGAATTTTCACTGTTTTCTGCTAAATAAATAGCCCTTAGAAAACCTTCTAGAGTTTTTCCAGAGGATAAAAGAGGGGGGCCAGTCTATGCTTATCTATATTCTATGAAAAGTAACCGGCAAGGTCTGTTTTTGCTGATTGCAATGGACTTCCTTGTGCTATTTCTATCCTTTTCTGCCCCCTGAAAAAGAACAACAACAGAAAAGCACAAACTCCAAAGAATCAGAAACACTGAGGCTTTTCAGCCAAGATTAAATGCCATATAAAGACACCCACGCACAGATTTGCTTTAACTTTCTGTCTACTCGGTGGAGAAACCCAATGGCTTTCAAGCAAAGCTCTGCTGTCTAAGCTTCTTACTGCACATTAAGGTCATGTCCCATGTGTTCTCCTACATGAGCACTGTGAAATGCTTTTTTAATGCCATGTGAGAGACTTATGAGAGAGAAAAATGGTGATTTAAAGCAGGATGAATAATCCCACACTGGGATTACTGAAGTGCACCTCTCCAGGTTTACAGCTGAAAACATTACAAAAAGCCGTTGTAACACAAAATCAACCAACCTGGAGTTTTATCTCAAAGTGAGATAAAACGCTGTCGTATGTGGTGCAATGGTGAGTGACGACACAGGGAGAGTTTGCCTTGGTAAAGTGTTACTGTACTGTTGCCTGGAAACACAGAACATGTATTTCTCTGTGAAATACCAAAGTCTAATATCAGGTTTCACCATCTTATTCCAGCAATCTATTTGAGGAGTTATTTTGAAGCTCCTTTCCATGGTCATGTAAAAAAGAAAGTTTTCATAGGACCCTATGCAGTGCTGTGAAAAAATGAAGTACGTCCTCGCAGCTTCTATAGGATTTAAGACAGCAAGTATCAGCCAGGTGCTGCTAATCAAATGCACTTGATTAACTGATCATTAGCAAGTATAAGTACCTCTATAAAAGCCTCGTGTTCTGCTGTGAAACAGCGAGATGCTTTTTAGCCAGAGCATTGGCCTGACTCAAACGTTCACAAAAGCTTTGCATATACTTTGTCACACTTGTTTTGGAGCTCTTCAGGAATCAAAAATTCCTCTTTCAGAGCTTTAAGTGGCCCACGAGGCGTGTGGCCAAATACTAGTTCAGCTGGACTAAAACCGAGTGACTCCTGAACAACTTCACGAGCAGCAAAGAGCACATGGGATCCCCTCATCCCAACTCCTTTCAGCCTCTAGGCTGTACTTGCGTAGCATTGCCTTTAGGGTCTGATGCCATCGTTCCAATGCACCTTGGGACTCTGGATGGTAAGCAGAGGACACAAAAGGTTTAATATTCAGGGATTTAGCTACCCTTTTTAAACACCTTTGACTGGAAGTTTGAACCTTGATCAGTTTGTATGACAGTCAGCAGGCCAAACACAGACAACTTTTTTAGTGCTGTAACAACCGACCTTGCTGTAATTTTATGTAATGGAATGGCCTCAGGGAAACGTGTAGCAGCACACATGACAGTGAGCAGATATTGATTTCCTGACTTTGTTCTAGGTAGTGGTCCAACACAGTCCACTATGACATGGACAAATGGCTAATCCACTACAGGAATAGGACACAGTGGGGCATCACCAGATTTGGTTTACCAGCAATCTAGCACACATGAAAACAGCGACAAAACTTTGAAACATCACGTTTCATACTAGGCCAAAAGAAGTGCTTTAACAAAAGCTGGTATGTTTTTGTGATACCCAAATGTCTGGCATAATAATCTGTTTAACTTTACTCCAGTCTGCACTTTCCGCACCTGAGGAGACCACTGACGCATCAAGATGTCCTGCTCTACAAAACAGGCTTGTTGTTCTTTACTGGCTTGATCAGCACTTACCACACAATTGAAACAATTTCATAATGTTTCGTCAGCTTGTTGGGCTGAGGACAAGTGTTTGCTGGTCAGTTGAAGCGGTGCGTTCTTCAAGAATGGATTGGGCAGAACATTGTTTTCTTCAGTTTGCACATTACCCTCCTTGGAAAATGAGGACATCAGCACAGAATCAGAGAGTGAAATGTCAGCATCTTTACCTGATTGTGCACAGGTAACCATACAGGTCGGATACAGCCCAGAGTTCACAGAAGAGTCTGGGGTCGTCTGATTTAGAGGATTGTCTAAAACCTACAGATTTGGATGCAAGAAACCTCCAGCAATATCATTCCCCATTAACATGGCCACACCATCTACTGGTAAGGCTGTGCAAACAGAAAGCGGGAAAAAACAAACAAACCTGTAGCTAGTTCTGATTTTACGTAAACCCAGTGAACTGGGAGCAGACCAGAATTAAAACCACAGGTACTTTCAGTTGAGAAAGGTAAGACCCCAGAGAAGATGACAGTCTGGGAGCCTCCAGTCTCCCTCAAAATGCGTATTCGTTTCAGACCAGAGGGATTAGCTATTAGTGGTACCAAGCCATCAGAAATGAAAGGTTCAAAACAAGGGTCAGGCATCTTAGCACCACAACCAAGGACCTCACTGCAGGACACTGCTTGCACAAAACCAACACCTTTAGTCTGTTGGGAATTTAACTACGTTTCCCGTTTTAGGGCTAAACAGTCAGCGATGACATGTCCAGGTTTGTGACTATAAAAACACTGATGATTTTCCTTCGAACCAGACGCTTTAGCCACGTGGGGCTGTTGCACAGAGCTAACACGTGGCTTCTCACTGACAATGAATGATGATTTATGTGCAAGGACATACTCATCAGCAACAACAGCACAAAAGTACACGCTCAGCCATGCACTTTTTAATGCACAGTTTAGATAAGGTCTTGCAAACAAGGTTCACAGACAGGGCAGGCTGCACACTCAGTGCAAAGCAGCAGCCCCTGAATGAATGTTCTTCAGCCTTTTAAAGACACAGGTGTGCCCAATCAGTCACTGATTGGTCTGGCATCCCTCGGGTGGTCCAATAGACTTTCCCTGGAGGTAACCACGGGTTACCAGCCAGCCAATCGTCTGTGGAGGTTGCCACACCCAAATCTGCTTGAAGGAAGGCTGACTCTCTTCTTCCAAGACCAGGGGCCATAACACTTCCATACAACAAGACTCGGGGAGAGTGACCCCCTGCTGGCCATTGATTGCACTTTTTAGCTCTATTTTATAACTATAGAAGCTGAATTCGAGGAAAATCCACTGGTTATTAAAACAGGGGTATATTTTTCATTTTGATATAACACTGCAAAAACTCACATAAACATGCAGAAAGAAAATTAATACTGAATACACTTAAGTTTAATTTAAAAAAAAAAAAGACATATGTAGTATAAACTCTCACTCTGATTTTGCTGTTTTAAACAATAGAGGAAAATAAATTGTGAATTAAGTTTTTTGAAGCTTTAAAGTAAATACCTTACTCATACCTGAGATATATTTTATGATTTAAAAAGTAAAAACTGTTGGGGCCTCACAGCCTGCACAAACAGAAAGTATGACTGTGACAGTGGGGATTTTATGTGCAGAGGTTTACTGACTGACAGATTCACTCTCAGCTGAAAAACTGCTTCTTATTTATTGTTTTAAACTACCAGAAGTGGAGGAGCGCTTGTTTTCATGTGGATGTGGCTGCTGCTCATGATTTGTTGCATCTGTGGGCAGCTCAGGGTTTCAGTCCAGCTTGCATGAATACCTAGTGGAGCATATCTTCCTGCTGTCAATGTCGTGTCATCTGAAGACATAAACTACAGCTACCATCTCCCGTCCTACCCTCTTCCTTCCTGTAAGTTTTTCTCAGGAAGCCTTAAGATCACCAAATCAGGAAAAAGAGAAGAAAACAAACAACGTCGGTCTTATCTCTCCCACAGACTTAATTTTTTGGGTAACGAAATGTTAATCCTGATGCTCGGACAGTTATTGACAGGAGCATCTGGCAGCTGACCTTTGATGGCAGAATGTTATCTGGGCGAAGAGGAGGTTTTAACTTGAAATCAATAGTTCTGTGTCGTTTTCAATATAGTGAGATGGTGAAAAACGGTCAGAATAATTTTAAAATCATTAACTGCAGAGCTGTTAGCACACTTAGATATTTCCTCCTCTTATGGCAAAAAAGCCTTTAAAACATTAACACAGGTTAACTGCCTAGATCAGCCTATTTGATGCATGTTTTTCATCTATCCCAACTAATGAACATTAAGTGAAATGATGACAGATATCGCACAAGAACAGAAGTGTAAATGTCTTTGAAGAACTATTAAATTCACATGTACAAGCCACTTACACCATCCTCAGCTGATCCATTACCTGTAATGTGGAGGATATATGATAGCATCAATTGCTGGAATAAATTTTTACTTTATCGATGCTACAACAGTTGATTAGGTATTATGGTTGTTTTATAGGCTTCAGTTTGTGATGCTATTGGATGGGGTTAGGAACAGTCATAACAGCAGCTTTTATGCCGTTTTTAAATTGATAGAGTTTTATATCCTATTACAGATATATAGGTTCAATGCGGATTTTTCAAAAAAAAAAAAAAAAAAAACAAACAAAAAACGCTTCATGTAATTTATGAATGGTGTCAAAAAAGGTTTGTTTGCACAGGATCTCTGGCTCTGTTGTTTACAGTACTCTCAGTACTGTTTGCAGTACATGTAGCAGAGCAGCATCACACCAGAGCAGGCTGTGATGCAGAGTTAAGCAGTGCATTAAATAGTAACTAGCTTGTGAAAGACATTAATCAAATATAATACAATATATACGCACTACCGGACACTTTATTAGGTACACCTTGCTAATAGTTTCCTCAGTGTTTTTAGCATCATGCAGGTGGAGCATCTTTGTCAGCTGCATATGCATGATCACATGTTCATCCCAAAGGTGTTTATTGGATTGAGATTGGGTAACTGCATAGAGGTTTGAACTTTGTGATGTATTATCCTGCCAAATTCTGACCCTACCATCCAAATGGGGAGCTAATGTGGTCTTTCAGGGATGCTCTTCTAACAAGTGGTTATTTGAGTTACTGTTGCCTTCCTATGGGCTCAAACTAGTCTGACCATTCTCCTCTAATTTCTAATATCAGCAAGGAAGTGAGCCAGTAAAATCCCAGAAGATCAGCAGTATCTGAAATGGTCAGATTAGCCCAATTGCAACCAGTAACTGACACAGTCACTTATATCTTCATTCTTCCCCATTCTGGTGCTCAGATCACTTCATCAGGTTGTCTTGACCATGTCTATGTGATTAAATCCACTGAGTTGCTGCCATGTAAGTCACTGTTAGATATTTTATGTTAAGAGCAGTCGTTAACAAGAAGAAGTGTACCTAAAAATGTGGCGGGTGAATGAAAAATAAAAAGGAAAACGAGCGTGCTATCTAGTGGGGTGAGACACTTGAACACAACAATCCATCTAATACAATGATCAAAGTCAAGTTAACTATACTTTAACTTCAGCATGTTACAATCCATCACTCTCTCCACTTTAGAAAAGAAATATAGAGCCGATAAGCTGCAGACAAATCTCCATGATATGGATAATGTTGTTCCATGAACCAACCTTGAATGATATCGCCAGTGCTTATCTGACTATGAATTGGGTAGAAAAAAAAAAAAAAAAAAAAAAAAAAAAAAAAAAAAAAAAAAAAAACCCACAATAATACACTGAAATAGTCATAGAAAAATGTGTCTGAGGCCAATTTACAACATAACTCTTTAGCAGAGACCCAAGTCTGAACTGAGAAAGAACGGCAATCAATATTATCCTGGAGGGACGGAGCTATTAGGGAATAAAATGAGAGAGTTGTAACCACATTTTTTTTTTTTTTTTTTTTTTTAAAGTGAAATTTAAGACCCCCTCATGATATTTTATTTTACTCCTTTTTTTTTTTTTTTTTTTTAATGCTTTCATTTCCTTATACTGTTTCTTTTATCTATGACAGCTTTTCTAAAATAGATGAATTGGTGAGTCCAAAATACTCTGATCAACAATGAAGTTATCGTAAGGTTTTTTACTCTTCTCACTCCCAGGCCCTCTAACAAAGTGCAAATTCCCTCCACACCAAGCATGAATTGATCCAGAAGGCTAGCTGGAGTGTTTGAACACCAAGACATCTCACAGTGGCAAACAATTCTTCCAAGATGCCCTTCTAAGTTGGGCCAAGCCTCACATCTAGTAAAATCCATTAATTACTTCAACAGCCCTGCTAATAAACAGACAAACTAATCACATGGCCTCAGAACTAATAAGCTTCTACAGCAAGACTGACAGCAAAGCCTAGGAGACTAACCACTAGCACTCACTGAAGAGCAATAATCCCCTGCAATCACCTACTGAACAGAGTGAAGATGCAACAAACACTTACCTTTTGTGAAGTGATGTAGTGATACTGCATGTCAGAGACGGGCTACTGGGACGTGTTGCACTAATTTAGCTCCAAGCTAATTTGACTTCAAGATTGAAGTGGCTGAAAGTAATATGATGAACAGCCAGCAGAAGCGTCTCCAGTGAAAGAAGCAACAGTACAGTCTTATTTCTTCCACAAAGTCTTCCTGAAACAGCATGATAACAATGCTACAGCCTAAGCTAACACCAGCAGCTCATTGAAGAGGGCGTGTTTGATTTATATTCCATTGAATAGAGTCAAAAATCTTGAGCCACCTCCCTTTCTTTAATATTTGGTTTAAAAAAAAAAAAAAAAAAAAAAAAAGAGCGAGAGAGAAGTAGGTGTAGAAGTAGATTAAAACATTTGCAAACATGCATGTAAATGCATGATATAAGGCAAAATAGAGATTGCACAACTGTAACAAGCTTGAAAGTCCATATTGGGTATGACCACCTTTAGTCCTCAGCATAGCCTCTTAGGAACACGTTCCAGCAAGTTTATTTAAGTAGTCTTCAGGAATACTTCTCCAGGGTTCTTGAAGAACATCAAAGCTCTTCTTTGGATACTGGCTAACTTTTTTTCCGTTCTCAATGAAGATGATCCCACACTACTTCAATAAAGTTGAGCTCCAGGCTGTGTTGAGATCTGCGATAGTTTTCCTTTGTGTATATCCAGGTATGCTTTCACTGCCCGGGAGTGAGTTTGAGATCATTGTCATGCTGAAACATTCAGCAGTTGCCAACCAGATGCTTTCCAGATGGTGTTGCATTATTGGATCAAAATGCGATGGTACTTTTCTACATTCATAATTTCATCAGTTTTACAAGATCGCCCAACACCACTGACATCCCCAAACCATGAAGAGTCACCATGGTGTTTTGCGCATATGGTAAATGGACTAGTATATATCTGTGAAGGTTCTCAGTCATCCAGGTCATCGTAGTCTAAGGAGCTTGGAGAGTATCTATTTTTCTTTCCAAGCTCCTTAGGACTAGTATATACAGCACCTTTCTACCTTGCACACAAAGTCTAACCGCTTTCTCGAACAAGCGGCACAATTGGTTCAGGATATTGGCAAGGATACTTCAACGTGCAGGCTGAAGGAGCTGGAGATCAAATCATGGACCTCCAATTTGGTATACAACCCACTCAGCTGCTGTGGGTATAAAGCAGGGGTGTCCGATTCCAGTCCTCGAGAGCTATCGTCCTGCAGCTTTTAGACGAGTCCTTATTCCGACACACCTGAATCAAATGAATGGCTTTTTATCAGGCCTTTGCCAAACTTGATGGCATGTTGAAGAGGTAATCTAACCATCTGATTCAGCTGTGTTGGAGTAGGGATGCATCTAAAAGCTGCAGTACAGTAGCTCTCGAGGACTGGAGCCGGACACCCCTGGTATAGAGAGTAGAGCAGGGGTGGGCAACTCCAGGCCTCGAGGGCCAGTGTCCTGCAGGTTTTAGATCTCACCCTGGGTCAACACACCTGAATCAAATGATTAGTTCATTACCAGGCCTCTGGAGAACGTCAAGACATGTTGAGGAGGTCATTTAGCAATTTGAATCAGCTGCGTTGGATCAAGGACACATCTACAACCTGCAGTTAATCACCAGAAAGTCTGACTCCTTAGACACAGATTATTAAGAAATGACTGGCAGCTCAGTACTGCATCACATGAGTCTTGCCTGCTGTCCTAGCTCCAAATTCAATACATAGCTTGAACTTATAATATATACTTTTACTGAGACACAGTACTTATAATGTGAGACCCAACAATAAGTCATACCTTATACTTAATATTATTTTATGATTTATATGCAATTGAGTATTTTAGTTAACTTTCAAGTTGAGATTTAGGTTTGAAATGAAATCTGTGGTTTTGCTAACCATCCATGAAATTCCTTTCAGTTAATTTGCATTAGTAACATGAAAATCCCATTTTTGTGGTGTTTGGAAAGGTATTCAGTTACATATCCAACTTTTAAGTGAACGTTTAAAAAGAATGAAATCGATTCTCAGGGATGGAGTCTGAACAATAGACAGCTATCTATTCTAAAAAGAGTGGCCTTATGCTTTATGCTAACACTTTTAACAGAGGTGATTAAATGGACGTGTATCTGCAGAATCAAATACAAACCATTCCTCCTTCCTAAATATAATTTTTTCTTATATTTTGACAGGTGTTGGTTCGGCTCTGCTGTCATTTTTATATTGTATTTTTTGATTTATGTTATTTGGTCAGTGCCCTGCATATTGGCACCAGTGGCCAGTGAGCGGCGCCACAGGGACAGTGTGTATTCTTGAATCATATTACTCTTATTGTAATCAGGCCTGCATTCACACATGGCTGATTAACCCACAAAGGGGCTGGTAGGGGGGAAAACAAGCAGCTCCTGATGAAGCCTTTTTATTTTTCCATATTTTTCCAGTGCTTCTCATCATATCTGCACCCAGTTTTTCCCATGTGTCACATCTACCACTGACTCCTCATCCATGTAGCAGTTTCTTTTAATGTGTGCCAAAGAATATTTTAACTAATAATAGCAATATTTCATCATACTTTGTGTCAAACATGGCTTTAGATTTAGCATCTGAAAAGTAAGGTTTGCATTTTTTTCTCTTCTTTATTGAATTTGGTGGATTTATTTAAACAAAAAGAAAAAAAAACAGAGGCTCTTGGAACGTTTATTTTACAATTTTCTAACATTTCATAAAGTAAACAATTGATTCATTAATAAAATATGGGCCCTTTCATCATTTTGGGATGTGTACTGCACATTATACTTCAATATACTGAGTTATACAATTGCAGGGAATATATATGGCTGTTTCTGGTTATATATTAATCATTAATAAATGGTAAATCATTCTTTGTGTGTGTGCGCGCTATCTGCAGGACACACTGCTGGAGCTCCTGTGTGACGCCGTGGTGTCGTCAGTACGGCAGGGAAAAGGTCTCGTGATCAGCGGCTTCCCCAGAGACCTGAGACAGGCGGAGGAGTACGAAGCGAAGGTCAGAGCACAAAGCTGATGGAGTAGACAGCGGGATGTGGTCAGAAGCATGAATAAAAGAAGGTGGAAAGTCAGCCGTGAGTCGTGGTGTATGCACAAAAAGTTCGGTCTGAGCAAAGTGATGGAGTCACAAGAGTCGCACGTCACTGTGACAAATGCTAATTAAGTCTGATTCAGTGTTAACATACAAGTACAAAGGGGGTATGAAAACAAGATTTGAAAATAGGAAAGAAGTGATCAGAATGAATGCACATAAAAATGTGGACTGCGGATCATTCAGGATGAAGGCCGGCCTGCAGACGAATGTATTTAAAGGGAAGTTCCTGCTTTTAACTTCTAACTGCACCCGTTGTGTGTGTCAGATGGGGGAACCCAGTGCAGTGCTCCTGCTGAACTGCTCAGCCGACACCATGTCCAATCGCCTGCAGTGTCGTGGGAGATCCGGCTTCCAGGCCGCCCCAGACAGAGAGAGCGTCCTGCACAGGAGGGTGGAGAGCTTCTGCAGCGACACCCAGGCGGTGGCAGCTCACTACGAACACAAGAGGCTTCTGCACACGGTAAGATTAGGAAGCCAACTCTGTAAGGGTTAGAGGTTCAATTCCATATGGAGGCTTACTTTCCTTAAAGGAACAAATCACCTCTCAAATAAGAGTTTAAATCCACTTCGTCTAGGCTGGAAATCCATTTACACTTAGATGTCCTTCAAACATCTCCCAGCGCTCTTTTATCTTTAAAAGGAAATCGTTTGCCGGGATGTTCTCACTCACAGAAAAGCAGCCGAAGAGTTCCCAATAATCACTTCATTATCTCTCATATGTGAGTCTAACTGTCCTGCATGACTGGAGTTTGCAACTTTACTGTATTATTCAATACAACCAGCTCAGATTTGACATGCTGGATAAATAATAATCATGAGGATTGTTTTTAAAATACAAGCGTGCCAGCCTCTATGATCTTAGAGGAGGAAAACAAAGGAAAACATAGTTTACCAGAGAGAAGCCTGTCTTAGATCAAAAGACTGCATTAGTCAGAAGTAACAGTGGTTTGTATTATTATGCATTATAATTCAAAATTATTTATATGTGAATAGCATATTAATGTGCTTAGTTTTAACGGTGCCATTGCAGAGTATTGAATTTTATACTGAAATTTATTGGGTGCTGTATTAATGACGCTGGAAACGGAACCAAACAATTAGATGCGGACTACATTATCTAAACAGACTTTCCAACCTTCATGTTTACTGAAGGCTTTTGCGTCTTATAATATAATTTATTCTGTGTTTTGTGCACTAATTCATTCATGTTTACTTTAATTTAGTTATTTTTAAATTGTGGTTAAAAAACATTAAATAAAAGCAAGGATTGTGTGAATAGTTTGCCCTCTCTCATCTGAAGTGTTTGACTCAGAGGTGTTTTGTCTTTACAAAGATATCCATTTTATGTGTGCACTGAGGCATGTTTTAATTATTCTGCCAATTCCTAGGGGTAGGTATCAGGGGTGGTGGTGCCATTTTTGGAACATGTTCATTTGCCTTTCCGAGTAAAAACATAAAAGATCCAAAGGGATAAATAAGAAAACGCCAAGGCAATTCTGAATCACCATTTTTGTTTGTTTGTTTTTATTCCAAAAATTTCCATCACAAAGGTAAACAGGGCTTAAGTTATGTGTTTTGCTTCAAAATTTCCTGGAGAAGGAGCCCTAGACCTCCCGCACAAATCTGCATCCATCTTCCAGTTGGTGCTGATTTTGTTTTACGTAATAGATGTGAGACAAGATCCACAAAGTCATCCTTCTGTGCCAAGAAATCTAAAACTCAGCTGAAACCAGCATATAACTCCAGCAGTATAATCTCAGTCCGTCCATTGCAGTGTCCCAAGGTAGAACTGCAGGAAACAGAGATGGTAACAAAGACCAGAACTAAAAACAGGGAACAGAAAGAAAAACCAGAACGAGGCTCGGGGGGGGGGCAGCCATCTGCTGCAACCGGTTGAGAGTGAAAGAATAGAGTAAAGAGAGGAGAAAAGAGACAGAGAGCACAGGGAGACAGCACAAAACACAAACTGGACATGCTGCTGTGGGAAACACAGAGGGAGTGAAAACAGCATTAAACCTGCATTCTTTCTAATGGCCAACAGAGGGGAAACAAATCTATGAGATCAACAAGCTTACTTCTGTCTCAATCTGCAACCTCAGAAGACAGCGTAACATAGAAAACTGCATATTAAATAAAAAGAGAAAAAGAAATAATAGTGAAAGCTGGGAAAACAGAAACAAAGCACAATAGAATTTACAATAAGTAAATTTAAAGGTTTTTTAAAAAGTGACCTAAAACTAGAAGCTAACTCTGTTGCAGCTAAGTCTTATAATCCTGTGTGGAAAATGTGTGTTTGCAGTCTGCATGCTTTAAATAGTACATAAATAATATTCACGTTTCTACCCAAATGTCTCAAAACACCAACAGCTGAAAGGGTCATAGAGTGGAAGAACAAATAGGCGAGCCTCTGTTTTAAGAGTGAATTGTATTCAGATTTTGTCCGACCGCTTACTGCTTCCTAATAAAAATGCAGAAATGTTTTAACCAAAAATAGCTGAAGATGGTGTACGTTTCAAAACAATATTGTGTGAAGGTTGTTCAGTGTGAGTCCTTAAAATTCTCATTTACATATTTTTGACAAATACATCTGTGTTAGCAGACATCAGTGTTTCCATTTGGATGCTTTACAGTGGGAAGTAATGATTAACTCTGTTTAGTGTGACCTAACCAAACCCTTTTAATCAACTTTCCCTTCCACTCTGACATCGTGTTGATGTCCGTCTTCCAGCTCTTCTTCCCATTCCTCCTGCTGCTCCGTTCTGATTTAGTTTCAGTTAATTGGCATTGGCAGTTTATTCCATTTTTGGAAAAGCCTTGCATTTGCTTTGCTCACAGAGAGCTCTGCCACTTGATTTGTTCGCCAAGATTTGAATTAGCCAATGACAAGTTGGACAAAACCCAGCTGGTGAAAGATAATCACTGATGACACCTGGATACACAGAAACAGGGGAGCTGATGGACCTTTTTCACAGCAGGCAGTCTGGTTTTTCACAGCAGGTAAAAGGTGCTAGCTGCTCTCCATTTAGGTGAGCTGTGTTCAGGGTCGCGGTCACGTGATTTCACTGCTGTGCTGGTAAAGGTTCATTAGTCTTAGTCTCAGGTATCCAAATTCATTTCAAATAAACACATTTTAATTAAATTTTTGCACAAAATAAGAACTTTGGATTTTTTTCCCACCACAGGAAATGGATAACACTTTTTCATTGTTTATAGCAGCTGACCGGACTGTTTTTTTAAAGATCCTGTTCTTTAAATAAATGTTTGTCCCATAGGCAGTATAAACGATGCATACATTTACCATACGGTCACCCACTGATTTGTGAGTATTTTCATTTTCAGCATCATTCATTTTCTAATGACTTAGTCGCAGGTCGTTAACCAGTGACACCCTCGATCGCCCTATTTTAAGGAATAATCCTTAAAAATAGTTTAAGGTGTGCCAAAAATTGATTTTTCTTTTATTTGCCAAATATGATTACCAGTATTTAAACTGTTGTAAATGGCATGTTTGCCTATAATGTCTTCAAAATCTCTGTTATGAATTATATCAAGTCAGCTTGTGTGGGAAACAGCATTCCTGTCAGACGGATAGAAGCTGAAATCAGTTTTTGCCAGTTTATTTTTATAAATCCTTTATTTATCCAGGTAAAAAGTCTCATTGACATTAAAAATGTGTTTTTAAAGAGATATCTAGTCAAGAGTGCAGCAGAAATTACAAAAAGAAATCCAACATAACAGTTCTATAAGGATATTTTAAGGACTGGATTAATTATATAATGTGGAACACAGAGTGGATGCAATAAGAAGATCTTCATAAATTCTGTTGACTACAGCCTATTTGTGGACATAAGCAAAGATATTACACATTAAAAACACACAGAAGCGATCAGCTTTTGGCAAACGATCACTTGTTGGCTTCACTTTTCACACCCAGAAGCTAGATCCATCTTTTATACAGACCATGGTTTATCCTCAGGCTTGTAGAGCGATTTATCCATGTAGACCAGTGGTGTCAAGCATGCAGGCCGAGAGGGCCAAAATCGGACTGTCAAAGAGTCCCAATGGAGCCACTGAATGGCTCAAAAATGTCTTTAACGACTGTATTTTCTTAATAATCCCTGCTACACAATAAAAATGTCTATAAGTTGTTTCTATGTGTAGACAAATTGACTGATAGTGATGGAAAATAATGTTTCCTTGGGTTCCTTTCTGCTGTAATCTGCAAGTCCACATGTAGAGTAGGACAGTCGACTCGATGAATGTGGGAAAAACTGTTGATATTGTGTTATTTTACTAAAGACATCTCAGGCTGTTCATGATCTTTTTCTCCCAACATTAACTGAATGAGAAAAAAACATTTATCAAGAAATAATAACTATAATCTGTTTTCTGGTAATTTTTTGAGTGTGCGGTAAATCCGGTAAACTTTTTTTTTTTAAAGTGATGCTTATTTTTTGGATTGTTTTTCTGCTCTGGCCTTTTTTAGATGAAATTGAGCCATGAGCTAAAGTAAGTTTGACACCCTGCGTCTGGATTATTTTAGGTGTGAGCGGCTCGTTTTTGAAGGCATCGACCATGGACATGTCCATCTTCTCTTAGATATGATAAAACCAGATGTCACTCACCTTGCTCTGCTCAAAATACAAAAGAAACACTCACAGCAATGTCTCCCAGTTACTCAAAAAAAGGTACAAACTGATTTGCAAGTAGTTTCATGTAGGAAATATCGTGTTTGTACCAAACTACGCCCGCCAACCAAAGGAAATGTGCAGCTACTGTTTACATCCTGTCACAATGTCACGAGCCTCTTTTCTCTGATAGATGGAAAGTTTTTCAGTGGAGAAAACGACTAAAAAGTCACGTAGACTGGATGCAATTTTGCATTTCCAGAGGAGCTCTAATTCTCTGCTCCAGAGCTGTAGAGATGTCTGCCTTCTCCTGAGTATAACTGAAATAAATTGCACTCGTCTCGCGGTGCTCGGAGCACAGTTCCACGTACGAACTATTTTCTTTCTACCAGCCGAGAGAAGGACATTGCAGCTCAGCCAAGGGGGAAGCCATTAATGTTCACATCCTGTCATCCTGTCAAAAACCTGTCATCTTTGGGTAGACACACACTTCAACACATTCTACCAAACTACACCCGCTGTGATATGTTTGGCGGGTGTAGTTTGGTAGAAAGAAAATAGCTTGAACATGAAACTTCTAATGACGACACTGACGCTGAGTTTTTTAGTTTTTTGCTCGTTTTGTGGTGCCCTCAGTGCTTTTTAGTTCCTTTATTTTCAAGAGAAGTCAGACATTTCCAAAACCAGACCACTGACAGAAGAACATTCTTTAAAAAAATGACTATACACTTTTCACCTGAGATGGACAAGATGCTGAAATATGTTGTGTTTAAGGTCAGTGATGCAGGGAAGGACCAACTTTCTGTAAAGTTTTACTCGCCTCTCTGATGTTTCCACTGACATGAGAGCGATTAGAAAATCACACGCGTTCCTTTCGGGGTTGATCTGCCCCTTTAATAAATTTGCTGTTTGAACTTTTAAATGCCACATCAGGTGTGTGTGTGGGTGGGTGGGTGCTTAAATGCCACATCAGGTAATGAGGTCATCAGTCTGCTGTGAGTTTGCACTGCAACAGGCTGCTGTCCTCGACTGCACGTGGGCTTGCTGATGGTTTGAGAAAAGGCCTCGTTTTCAGCCGCTTTGTCTCCGTCTGCAGATTGATGCCGAGAGGTCGCCGGACCAAGTGTTCACCCAGATCTGCCGCTCGATGGAGTCCGGGTTCTGATACCTACACCTTCACACCCCAAACTCTGCAGTCGAGGAGGGTCCATCTAAGAAGACCTTCTCTCTTTCTCTCTGCCGTCACCCCAAGGAGACTCACTCGCATAACCTCACACCTGCGCCAGACTCATTGAACTCCAGTGGTATGCATGTCTCACCTGCAATCAGTGAAACCTCTCTCTGCTTTTTGACACTGACAAAGCGCCTGGTTGTCACATTCTGCTTCACAAAAATGCATCCCCCCCACCCCATCCCCTCTTCTGTCTCTCTCTGTAAAATCAACCTCAATATATGCTGCCAACTGCCACACCAAGGCAGATAACTGTACTGAGAAAAATAGCAGTCCCTGCTGTGACTGAGAGCATGCTGGAAGTGAAATCTCGCCACCTTCCCACCAGAGGAGCTGAGCAAGGTTCCCCCTGCCATGCTACAAAGTGGAAATGTCAGTGTGTACTCATGCTCTCACGCACAGCACCTTGCTTCTTATTGTAACAAGCATGCAAGAGTTAAAAGTTAAGCTTAACTGCCTTTTGTGCATTAAATTTAAAAAGGAAAAAAAAACAGAAGCAAATAAAGAGTATTAAGATTACTGCATTTGTATGTTTCCAAGCTCATCGTACAGGTGCGTGGTTTGGTATTTAACATTCAATAAAGCCAGTGCATTTGCTAAATGGAGCATTTCTGAGTGTGTCCTTTGGTGTGGTGTGTAGCGTGCAGCATCAGAGCTGAGCTGACAGCGCCATCTGCTGGTGAGAGGATCACAACACAAAGGCAATTAAGTGATAAGTGTAAGAGGTCAAGACAGGTGAAATTCCCCTTTCTGTCAGGATAAAGAAGTTTAACTACACATTTAATCTCTGAGATATCTACACATAAGAAAAAGGAGTGCAATTTTAACAGAACTTTTTTTAGTTTTTCAACATGATAAAGAAATGCAGCTGTAAATGAAAGAAAGTTGAATTTAAATTGTAAGAAATAAATGTTAAATTTCCGGAAAAGTTTCTGTTCATTCACAGAAAATATCCTGTTACTTTTTACTGAGCACCTGTTATTTAATTACTTTGGTGTAGTATGAATGTCCATGGTGGAGGTCTTTATCAGTAGAAGATGCAAAACTTATTAAAATATAGTTAAAAGTCCAAAATATATGCACCCTGCCTTATTTTCCAAAGATTTTTACGCCCCTCGGGCCTTATGTTTTACACCCCTGGTTTAAGAGTTTAGCGTTTCAGTTAAAATACACAGAAAGATCATTTGGACATGTAAGAAATATGACGAGAGGGGAGGAAAAAAAGAAGCACTTTCACATCTTCCTGACAAACTTGGGTCAGGAAGAACAAAATATCAGCACTGTTGGTTCCAGCAGGTAGAAAGAGGCAGAAAATTAGCTGTCACACAAAGTGCTTCTCTCCCAGTGAAAGGTCACCAGCATGGCTTTATTCTGCAAAAGGACATTTCCTGTGTTTCTTTCTTTCCACAGTGAAATTGCAGAAGAAAGTCTACAGAACGCTTGCACGAGAAAAAGCTTCACCAAGAAGCACTTAAGATTTAATTGACAGCAATAAAAAATATTTTACAGTTAACATTTTCATTCAGGTTCTCAGAGAGACTCAATTACTCAGCATCAATGACAGGACTGCCTCATTATGGCCAATATTAAAATTGCATCCAACCCCACTTAATGTGACAGTTATAATCTAGAATTTTAATACACATCATTTTGAGCTTTTATTGCGCTTTTTTCCTTCTTGGGTGATTATCTATCCATCCATATTTTTACTCATAACTTCTTTTCCTCATTTGTTAGAACTGTACTCACCACTTTATAAGCCAGCTAAAATTCAAGCCCTCTTGAGGGTCCCTTTGACTTATGGAAAAGCTCAGGATTCAGGCTAGTTCATCTACTCTTGGTTCTGTGTGATCCCAAGCACAGAAGCCACACCCACCCGGTGTTCAAAACAGCTGTTTCAGAAGAAAGCTGGGTTTAAGGGTGTGTGAGGACTGAACCGTGAATCAACTAAAGCTATTCGAGCAGAGTCAAAATCAATTACTTAGTTCCTAAAAATGATGTGAAGAATTTGCTACCAGTTTGCCAGGGTTCAGGGTTTGATATAAAACTGAGAAAAACACAGATTAATCCTGCTGAGCCAAACTCAGGGTGACTTTGATGGCTGATAACAGAGGAAGCACGGATATAGAAAAACTTATTTTCACATACTTTTATTTCCACAGTTCTCCTAGCATTTTTTAACATTATTATTATTTTATTTTTTTTACATAAGAACAGACTGTTATACACAGATATTGAAGCAGGGCAAAGGGGGTGAGGGAAAGAGACAAAAACCATACAAAATGGTGTCTACTCAAGCACAACAAAATCTATGTGTATAAAATTGTGTGGGTTGTTCCACTGTGGTGCACCAACCACTACCTCAATTATTTATCTTTTTTTAAATAGATTAATAAAAATACAATCTTTTAAATGGACCTTTAAGGTGGACTGCAAAATTAAAGATCTAGAGCCATGATGACTGGATCAATAAAGTAGGACAGTGTGGGTCAACGGAGCCACGCAGGAAGGGAAAAGTTGTGGCCAGGTTAAAGGTCCCTCCCCCCCGCCAAAACAACAGCCTCTTTTTTTTTTTTTTCTCTTAAAAATGGCACACAGCATCTAGCGCTGGCTACTTTTCACCATACACTTGTACACTCAACATGATCAACAACGGCACACACTGGGGGCGGAAAAAAGAAGAAAACAAAAACACAGTCTTGTGTATTTTCCGTTCATACGCCTGCCTTCGGAAATGTTTGCTCTCCGTGCTGTAGTGCTTCTTGTTAGACATGTTTTAGTGGAGAGAGCAAAGGAAAGGGAAACAGATGAAAGTTTGTTATCTGTGTGTGTTTGAGAGGTGAAGGGGTGTAGAGAGCAGCGTTTGTTTGACAGTGGTCGTGATGGCTCCATGCTGAAACATGGGAGCTCGATCCGTTTTAACACATACAGATTTGTCTGCAGAACAAAATGTGGATCTGCAGCCTGGAAAAAAAAAAAAAGAAAACAAATGAAAAAAAAAACAAAAACAAAAAAACACTGGCTTCAACCACAGTGTCTGCTGAACTTCACCTGCAGCACCCCAGACGTCTGCTGAGGACACCGCGGCTCATAAATACTCAATCTACGGATACCTAGCTAGAACATTTTCACTCTTGCATAACACAGAGACCACATACACGCATAAAACCACCTATGTGTATCTCAGTTGATGACTTCACAGTCCACTATGACGTGCTGGTTGGCCACCCATCACCATTAGGTGGCGCTTCACCAGACTGATCATCAATTCTCCAGTTTTGAAGCAGCACAGGGAGGTAACTGGAGGGCGATGGGGGGAGAAACGGGGATACAGGGACAGCCCTGCTGGAGTCACGGAGCTCGGGAATGTCGTGTGCCTTCTATTTTCTTTTTTTGTTTGTTTTTAAAAATAGTGTATCATTTTCAAATCACGGATCCGTTGAATAACCTGGCTGAGGTTGAGCAGGGCTCCCCGCCCCCCCTTTTCTTTTTTTTCTTTTTGAAATATTTATTGAGGAACCGTCGTGGCCACCCTTTGCTCAAGTCAGGGAGGTCAGTTACCAACAGCCCCCCCACCAGCAGCACTGGTCTGCTCTGAGGACCCCGGCTGTCTGCCTGCCTAATGGCCTTCCTGCCTGGCGGCGGGTTAAGCGGTTATCTTGGACTTGAAGGATGGAGCCATGCACAGAGTGGCCTGTGGGATATGTGGAGAGAGCCTGGAGCTAGGGGTGCCTGGGACCCTGTCATCTGTTGGCTGGGAAGTAGTTGGGGTCCAGGTAGTTGTAACCTGTGCTCTGCGGCAGGCAGTAGTCCCGGTCCAGGAAGGTTTCTGCCTGGTACACTGGCTCCAGGTGGTGGTTAGGCTTGTGGGTCTCAGTCTTGAACAAGCTGGAAGATAAGGAAAGGGTACTGTAAGAACCACATATAAGCAATTTACCAGCAAGTACATTTACTTTGACATATTGGGTCTCACACTGGAAAATTTTCACTGAGGGCTGTTTCTCCATAGATTTATATAGAACTGGAAGCCTTTTATAACTACACTGCCACTGTGGCAGTAGCTATTTAAAGAAATGCACGTTTAAGGCACATCAGTACTGTCTTTCTTTTTTAGACCCACGAACTACAGCCATCTTGCATTCCATCTACGGTAACTACACGCCATCAGACAGGTAAATCACGTGTTGTACTGTAAGATTAACTTGTAGTGTACAAAAAGGAAAACATGCAAAGTCAATGATGACTGCAGGAACCTAAAAATTTTCTGTGGAAACCCTTAAAAAATGAAACAAAAATGGGGTTCAGTTTAAACTAGCTTTTAGTGGGGGGAATGAATGTCATTTAGTGAATGGCATACCACAAACAAATGCAAAACATCCTGTGTTTTCATTTCCACCATGTTAAATGTGTTAAAATGTCAGCAATATTTTCATCATGGTGCAAAGCGACCAGCACTGTGTATGACTGTTTGGTAATAAAGGTAGTGGAGCTGACCAGTCAGAGCAGTTGGAGCAGAAGTCAACAGAGTTGTCAGGCGGACAGTCCTGACAGTGCCACCGCACACCCAGGATGGGCTCCATACCACAGACGTCACACTGCACAAAACAAACACAAACATATTCATCGTCCGCAGAACACACTCCCACAAAAGTATGAACATATTAACACCTTCTCTACACTACAAACTTGCTTCTGAAAGCTTTTAAGTAATTAAAAGAATTATTATTCAACAGTATAATTTATTTTAATAATGCCATTAAAATGTGCACATTTTTTAAGTTCATTTTAAAGCTTTGCAGCTTAAGGCGGAACTACTTCCAATATTTCACAGCCTCCAGTAGTTCTATTGGGACCTGTTAAAATATAGTTTTTACAGTTTATTTATCGTGTTATGACAATCGAACACATTAAAAAATAAATATTTCCTCTGCCGCCAACTTGAATTTTTTTCCACCTCAGGGTGCGACTTAAATGCATAACATTTTGAGGGAACATGTATATGCAGATTCCTGATCTTAATGTCATCACCGCGCAGTCTTTACCTTATAGCCTATGTGCCGGATTTCAGTCTTATCCTCCTGGATCTCCTGGAGCTTCTGTTTTTTCAGACGTTTCAGCTGTAAAAGCTCTTTGTATTCTGGCAAACTTCTCAGCTCCACAGGTACACTCTCTTCATCCTGTTCAGACAAACAGGATGTTGTTTGACAGTCATCAGGAAAACCACGTACATAATATTTCCTCAACAACTCCAAGGATCTAATCTAGATGCTTTTTACCCTGCAGACTTATTTACAGCCCGCAGCGATCGGTCTAATTTTAGCTGGACACAAGCAACGTATCGATAAGAGAGTACATACTGTCTTTCAGCCTAAAGAACAAGAGTGAAAACCATGGTGTCCTTTACAAAGACACAGCTACCTCCAGCTATTTGTATGAAGAAAAGAATAAAGCAAACAAAATGCAGCATTTTATTTTACAACAAAAGCATCACACATCTATGTTTTGACAAGGAACAGCTTTGTGAGTCCAGTTAGGCTGCCGACGCACTTTCCCTCAGCAGACTTTCAATCTTCCTGCAAACACGACCAAAATAAAAGACAACCTGGTGAAGTGAGAAATTACTGTGACCCACGCTGGCAACACCTTTTTGACTTTACTCCATACCGGCGGTGTCAGAGGTTTCGTTAACGCGCTGATGGAGACGGCAGCCTGTGTACTCAGCAGGCCGCAGCGACCTGGTTTCACTAAAAGGTTACTGCCATCAAAGGCAAGAGAAAGAAATGTCAGCTCCTGGATAATGGCGAGCACCAGGAGTCGCGCAGTTCAAACAGAACGAAAGGAAAGTCTGGTCAGGTCCCCTGCTCTGATTTAGGCATTTTTAAACAGAACAAGCAGCCGTGATTGGAGTAAAAATCAAGAGCTAAATGCTTCCCTTCATCCAAATGTGCTAAAGTGGAGCTAAAAAGAACAGTTTCTACAAAAGCATACGCAAGAGAGCAGAAGAGGAACACAGGTGCAGTAATTTTATCTAAAATCGATTTAAATGAACTATTCAGGTATAGAAACAAATTTCCAAAAGCCTGTAACACATGCTTTTAGCAGTCTTTATCCTACAGGTCACTGCTTACATGAGAAGGAAGAGGGTAAGACTGTACACAGACAGAAAAGAGGAGGAGGCATCAGGTTCATTATGCAGTAAAGTGACAAATAAAATGGGAAGAATCAGTGAAAACATGATAAGTCACAAGAAAGAAAGAAAGACAATAAACCTTTGAAAGAAGAAAAAACACTGAAAGACAAAAGACTGACCGAATCATCAGCCGAAGGGTCCTGCACACTGTTGTAATATGCTGAACGTTCATCATCTTCATCCATGTAGACTGGAGGCTCGTAGGAGGTCAGGAAGGTGGACGGCCGGTACAGGTGTTTGTTAAGGTGATGCTGCCGCTTGCTGGATGCCTGGAGAATAAATAGGGTTAGTTAGAAGAGCGTAAACAAGGCAAATATAACTAGCAGTTAACAAATTAAGTATGTTTGTTGTCTCTAAACTACAGGGTTGTGCAATATGAATGAAATTAGTATTATACTATTATAAAACGCAACCCTGGTGGTTATAGTCTTGGTGTGGTAGTTCACTCAAAACCAGATATAATCAAATGTAAACATAATGTCCAATTTAAATGGAAAACAACAGCTGTAACACAAGACAAAGAAAAGCTTTACTAAATGGCAAAAAAATGAAGACACAATCTTTGTTGATACTGTCAGCACATCTACAGTGATATCAGCATACGGTGGCTGAAAAGTACCGAAAGACTGCAGCACAGAAGAGATGTTTGAAGCAAACACGAAATGGATGACATTGCATTATTTGTCCACTTGAGAGCAATAAAAAGCTTCGTTTTCAACATCACGTTTTATCACCCTGTTCATATCTTTGCCAGCAGGCACAGAGTTTAATCCAGTCTCCAGCGAGCGCCACACAAACTCCCGTTCTTATCATTAAAATACCATTTAACTGAAAGCTGATATGACAACACTGAATTAGTTGCCCAGCATAAACTTTAATATTCAAAGGCAAAACCATTACTTTCAATGAGATTACTTATTCAGTATGGCTATTGGGGGGGGGGGGGGGGGGGTAATTGAGTTACCTTTTTAGTGTACATGCACAGGTTGGGTGTTCTTCCAGGCACAGGGATACCAGCTTTTGTCAGTTTGATGAAGTACTTTTGAACCCTACTGGCAACCTGGAAGGTTTTAAAAGGGAGATGGCTCTGTTAATCATTTCCAACTGAGGAGCAGCTGCTTGAAGCAAATGAGCTCTCTCTCTCTCTCTCTCACCCACACACACAATATCCAGGTACTTGTAGGGGGTGCAGTTAACATACAAGTCAGCCTGCCTTTTACCACTGACAAGCGTACACTTTTTCAATTTAACAGTTTGTTTTTTGCAATTTCAAAGTCACAACAGGACAATAAAAATAAAAGGAAAGATGCTTTTTTGAGCTTCTATGAGATCAAATCTTTCGGTGCATAAATCTGCAGATGTGTAAAGAAACCAAATAGTCTAAACTAAGCTGCTATAAAATGTAACTTAATTGAAGTTGATTCTCAATTTCTTCGTCACCTGTTTTGCTGTTCGATTGCCCAACTCATCAGCAATCTTCTGCCATCTTCTGGATTCGACTTCCTCAGGTGGGAATTTAACAAGAAGCTGCTCCAGTTTTTTCTATCAAAACACACAAAAAAATCAGGTTAAAATTATTGCTTCATTCTTTAATGTTTAATAAATCTAACAGAGGTGTTGACAAAAATCATGTTTTGTTTATTTGGTGGGGCGTTTTTCATTAGAGGGGATAAATGAAAAATACATAGAACTGATCACCTAATCATGGTAAATCTAAATTAAATCTACTCAATTCAATTTTATTTACATAGTGCCAAATCACAACAGCAGACACCTGAGGGTGCTTTATATTTTATGATGAAGTCCTACAATAATACAGAGAAAGCCCCAACAATCGAATAATCCCCTTTGAGCAAGCACTTGGCGACATAAAGTGCATAAATTAAGACGTATTAATAGCGCTGTACCGTTTTAAACAGGTCTTAAGTATTTATTTTCTGAATTATGTTTGATTTCTATTTTACTTGCAAACATCCAGTTTTATGACGATCAACCTATTACAATCTAAACCACTCTTATGACAAATTGTGGCAGCGTGCTACAGAACATACAAGCTCTTACACTCTTGCTACCTACCTGTTCTTCCACAGTCCACAGCTGGTTAAATGTGTCGGGTTTATTTGGATGACAAATCCTCCCCCTGATCATCTGTCAAAGCACAAAAAGTGGCAGCCATGTTAGAAGACTGACACAAGACAAAAAATAATGGGCACACCACCATTTGAAGAGCTCTTTACATATGAACTGCCTGGCACGCTGAGTCAGTCAGTTTGACAGAGAAAGCCTGGCTGTCAGATGTGACTTGAGATGTGTCATTGGGAGGATGCAGAAAAACACCAACTCTTTTGAGTGACAAACAAAATCCTGTTAGGATTCAGCGAGTGTAGTCTGGGAAAATGCTAATGTGTCTGCACAAAATAAACAGGGACAGCAACAGAAATAATCAAGGAGTTGTTTTCTTAGTGCTAAGTGCTTTGCCACGTCTAATCCCAGCAATCAATTAAAAGTGAAACCTTGCTGCCGATAACGTGGGAAAACACACGCACGCACGCATGCACACACAAAACAGAGGCTAAGAATAAGACTTAATCAGAGGAGTGGGGGAGAGGTGTGCTCCTCATGTTTCCATAGATACCATCCTTTGTGCTCACATGCGCTGCATGTTTAACTCTGCCAAGAAGTAAGAATAATGGAGATGAGGTTGGAGGAGGTGTAAAATAACGTGACGATTTGTAGGGTGACCTGCAGGAGATCAGTGACTCACCAGCTCCGACTCTTAGAAACTGATGTCACAGAACCTGCACTAATGATATACTGGGAGATAACTGCAGCTGTGATGGCAGCACCTTGTGAGTGTTGTGCAGAATCTTTTAGTAAGGACACTGAGGTGTACCTGCATTTGCCTGCCGTTCTCGGGCGCGTCACTTGTGGGTAGAGGGGAGTACATTGTGGAGGATTCACCTTCCTTCTTGGGCTCAACGGGACTTTTTGGTCGAAGAGGCAAACCTGGATAGGGAGAACAGATGTTTCCTTTGACAACAAGAAAGAAAAAAAATGCACATACACTTGATAATCAATCTATTAACAGCTAAAGTCATTCACACGTGCCTTTGTCAAAGATCAACTTTAGCCGCCTGGTTTTCCGTTTCTTGTCGCAGAATTCTCTTTCAAAATCCCCGAGGCCTGAGGTGTACTGCTCCCAGGCAATGTCAGGGAGCTGGACAACATGCTGAGGACACGGCAAGCCTAGATTCACCTGAGGATTGCACAAATCAAGGGCCAAAGTCAAGTTAAATCTTTAGCCTAGTTTTACTAAAGCACATCACAACAGGTGAGCAAAAGACATCCACTATAGTCAAAAAAAAAAAAAAAAAAAAAAAAAAAAAAAATCTCTACTGGGAATGCTTTATACACTTGAATCTGCTACTTTTCTGCTGTGCACTTAGCTGCACCAAAGGCATTGTTACCCGTTTTTGCAGCTGCTCCACAAAGCTAATGGGATCGGCAAGCGCCTCTCTCTGATGGCGTGCCAATGTTTCAAGGTCCAGGATGGCTTGTGTGCGCTGAGCCTCGAGAACTCCAATAGTCTGCAGCAGTCTCTGATAACTGACACAGTGGGGAGCAAGGTTAGACAAGAGTAGAAGGAAGACACTGCTTACATTATTTAACCTGACACTTGCAATGCTGCAGTGCATCAAACTTTTAGACCACACACCATGCATAATTCAACAATGTTGCTGAGAACCTAAACAGTTGCACAAAACATGACCCATTTTCAAAAAGTTCCAACCCATTCTGCAAAGAAAATATAAACGGGTATTACTGACTCCATCTATGTGATTATCACCACAGTGGCTGGAGACTATGCATCTTCTTAAACCAGAAGCTATAGCAAAAGCCTAACAAATGTAGAGTTACTGATCTAATGAAGCCCATTAGGGACTCTAACTGCACATCTCTCAGATTTCAGACCAGGTATCAAAACCTGTGCATGACAAACATTTGGGTTTTGAAGCACTTCAGGAGCCTTGAGTGACCTTTCCTCTCACACTCTCTGGGGCAATGGGAGAACTGCAAACTGAGCTGTCAATGACTAATTGTGCTACTGACTCAGAGCCCTTACAGTGCGAGCAGAGCCCAAGGAATTGACAGGAACGTGACAGAATCCTACACAGCTATAACGTAATGCAGGTGCTCAGTGGAGCAGAGTGGATCAATCTCTACTAACACAACATGAATGAAAATCAATGCACAGGACACAATTTCTACAACAGAAGTCCGCTTTGTTTAAAGTTGTGTTGGGCTTCTTGGCTTGTACAGCATCCACTTGATCTATGCATCGATGAAAATTCAGTCTGTCTATGCATTAGTGGAACCAAAACTACTTTCTGTGATACTGAGCGATTGTGATTCAATGTATTTAAAAAAAAAAAGAAAAAAAAAATCTGCAAAAGAAAGCAGTGAGAAAATCCATTTTGAGGGAGACTTGGCTCTGCTTCTTACCACTCTGGACACTCTCCAAGTGTCCAGAGACAAGTCTGGTGTTCCATTGCCACCTACTGGGCCCGAGGTCCACTGACAAACATCACTGCCAAAGAAAAGCTGGCCTGGACAATATTAGTGCAATGTTAATGTCTGATAATTGAGAACAGGGATCTACTTAATATGTTTAGGACAGAGACATTCGTCAAAATCCACAAAACTGGTGCAAATACAAGATGTATGAATCAAACTTGTGCCAATTCTCCACGTTCAGCAACTCCAAAATGCCTCGTCATGCTTTCCTAAAAATGACTCCTGGCTGCATTGATCGGAGACTTTGAAATTCTCCTTACTCAGCACAACCAAACCTTGGCATGGCACCGAAACTTGATCAAATTATCAGGTAACACAAGAGCAGTGAAATCTTATTCTAAGCCACTATCCGAATATGAAACATTTACGGATATTAAGTGTTCAAAGACAAAAGAACCCCAGCTGATTATGTCTCAAAGTCCTCCTCTATCCCTCCTCCTCCTCCTGTGAAGATGTACAGCAAATCAGACGACCTGCCACAGCGCAGTTAGCAGAGCCTGACTAAGCGCGGCATGGGACATGTCCACCAACATAAACATCTCATCTTTCAGGACAAATAACAAAAAAAAAAAAAAAACCTACAAACAAAGATCAACACTGAGAAATCCTTTCTCTAAGAAACAGCTCAACGTACCGAGAAAAGAGATGACAAGAGGCAATCAGCACAGTAGCTTTACAATCCAATCTCCTTAGGCTTTGGAAGAGTGACAAGTGGCAGTTAATTCACACAATAACAGTCCCAGATTGAAGGTGGAAATTAACTGCTGAAACATGGGAAACCTAAACAATAAGGTGGGAGCTATAGTTAGACGCTCCCACAATTACTGGTGGACATTTAAGCATTCTGTCTGCGAGTTGGTGGTGCAAAAACCCACGAGCTTCAACAGTAATTCAGCATCTCCGCTGACTTGTAATCTGCTTTCCAAAAAGACTGCTCAATGTTTTCTTTTCATTATATTTACAATGTATTGTTTTGGGTTTTTTTAAACTCTCTCCATTCTAACGTGTGATACAACCAGGATCTTCACACACACTTCTGTGGGTGTATTCATCTTTATTGCACTATAGTACAATTTCTGAGCTGTTTGTCACTGACTATGTTTGGCCCTTTTGCACTCAGAGGCTCCTCTTTGGCGTTTCCATACATTACTGGAGTACAAGATCTACTTTTGGAGGCTTATCTATACAATGTTTATATGTATTTTGTACATATCTTGTGTAAGAGTGATAAAAACCTCAGGCCAGAAATAGGTGAGATACACTGCCCTGCTATATTCTTATATATTTCATACAGACTTGAACAAGCTCCTCTATAGTTGAACAGGGCCTACATTGTGAATACTGCTGTGAATTGGGACCATTTTTATTTGTTTAGCCTTTTTACCTAACTGTTCTTTATTTTTATTTTTTTTGTTTTTTGATGACTACAAAGCATATTTGCAATTCAAGATATATAGTAACCACCCTGCTCTTTTTCTGACTGTTAATTCACATCATGGTATAAGGTTCAGTTACATGTTCTGATTGGACATTACATCCATGTGACTGGATCCTTTACCTATGTGATAACACAAGTACAAGTTACTCTAGCCAGGCAAAGGTTAATTATTCATCCTTGACGGAGAAACGAAGGGCTATTGAAATCATTAACAGAAAAGGAAGAAAAATATTGCTCTACTTGTCAAATCTTTGCCTTTTTTAAAAAAACTAAATAGTGAAAAGTTTTACCTATTCAGACCTCAAATGTATCAAGCCAGGGGGTTAGAGGTTTTCAATAAGGAAGGGTCATAGGGTCACTTCACTTTAAAGAGTCAAAATCCAAAAACAGTTGTCATATCATTTGTATATAAACTTAAAAATACTGAAGCATTAAAAACATTAGAATAATGTCGGAAAAGAAAAACCCTCAGTACTTCAAATGCATCGCTGGTTGATCAAAAACATATCGATAAACATTTGCAAGAGCTACATCAACAACAGATTAAGAGAGCACAATCCACAGGGGAGCTCCCACATACTCTTTGTTGTGTTTAAGAGCCAGGTGGTCCGACTCGAAGTAATACACGTCTGGCTCCTCTTCCTCCTCCTCCTCCTCCTCCGCCTGGCTTTGTGTCAACTCCTTGCTGTGTTCGGCCTCTTTCCCCTCTATAGATCCACCATCCTCACCACCTGCCCTGTCCCCAGGATCCCCAGACACCGGCTCCTCATTGGAGTGGCCAATAGAGTCTGAGGGAGCTGGCTCCTCCACCATAGGGCAGTCCTCCTCCTCCAGCCCAACCACCACCTGCCCCTCTTCCCTCAAGGGACCATTGTCTCTGGGAGGAGAGCTGGGCTTGGAGGAGCAAGCTTTGCCACTGGACACAGCCCTTCTGGGTGAAGTCCGCCGAGTGTATCTGTGTTCGTAGAGCTCTGTGAAAGAGGTGGATGTGCTGGAAATAGAAGGGTTGCACTCTGGCTCTGTGGGGGAAGGGGGTGTTGTTAGTGGGGATGTGGTTTCTCCTGAGTTGCTGTTGTTGTTGTGGATTGGACTACTGTTCATATTAGTGGTGGAGAAGGAGGTGGAGGCAAAAGATTCTTGCACTGGTGTCAGCAGCCGTCCATTCGTGTCGCTCTCGCTCTCCATCACCTGCTCCTCATGAGCGAGACAGAACGAGTCACCTACTACGTCAACCTCCATCTCCTCCACTTCCTGCTCCTTGGCCACTATCAACTCAGGGACAGAATCATCCAGAACACCCTCAGGTGTTGGTGCAGATGAGGATGGCAATTCTCCTGAGCCAGAAACCTCCATATGCCCAGGGACAGAGTTTCTACAAGGCACAGCGGGATCAGGGGATGAGGGAGTCCCTGTCTGACTGCCGTTGAGCAGTGACGAGAAATTAGTATCAGAGGTGGGATTTGAACTAGACTTTTCACCAAGCGTGTTTGATTCCTCTGTGTTATTTTCTCTGAGTCCATTAGAAGCTTTGTGGGCATTTGGGAACTGAGAGGCCCCATCACACTCCACATGACCATCCTCTGCATCGTCCCCTGTGAGCTCACCTTCCTGTTTACTGAGGATAAGTGAGGCAGGAACTGTGTTAGCAAAGTTCTGGCTGGGTAATTCCTCACAACTGTTGTCCTTGCTAAGCTCTGAGACTGAGACAGGACTTTCGGGTTTCACAAGCTCAGGGTCCTTCTCCTGTCCCTGAGACTCTCCAGAGCGAGAGCATCGCTTGGCCCTTTTAATTTGAGGAGAGGCATCCCGCGCCCCGTTCCCTCCATCACAGTTCTCTGACTTTTCAGGGCTAATGTCTTTTTCTAAACATGACTGGCCTCGCTTCCTGGAACTGGTCCATTGATCGGCCTCTACCAGAGAAGCATCAGAGTGAGTTACATTTCCCTGCAACAAGGCCTGTTGCTGGCCATCCTGCGAATAAGTGTCTGGTGTCTCATCATGCTTTGTCTCCTGTTTAGCATCCTGCTTTGACTCCTGCTTAACATCTTGGTTTGACTCCTGTTTTGTCTCGTTTTTTGATTCCGGCTTGACGTCCTGTTTGATGACCTGCTTCGACTCCGGCTTGACGTCCTGTTTGGCGACCTGCTTTGACTCCGGCTTGGTATCCTGTCTGGGAACCTGCTTCGACTCCGGCTTGACATCCTGTGTGACGTCCTGCTTCGACTCCGGCTTGGTGTCCTGTTTATTGTCCTGTGTGACGTCCTGCTTCGACTCCGGCTTGATGTCCTGTGTGACGTCCTGCTTCGACTCCGGCTTGACGTCCTGTGTGACGTCCTGCTTCGACTCCGGCTTGACGTCCTGTGTGACGTCCTGCTTCGACTCTGGCTTGACGTCCTGTGTGACGTCCTGCTTCGACTCCGGCTTGGTGTCCTGTTTGTTGTCCTGCTTCGACTCTGGCTTGGTGTCCTGTTTGTTGTCCTGCTTCGACTCCGGCTTGGTGTCCTGTTTGTTGTCCTGCTTCGACTCTGGCTTGGTGTCCTGCTTCGACTCCTGCTTGGCATCATGCTTCGATTCCTGCTTGGTGTCCTGCTTGTTGTCCTGCTTCGACTCCTGCTTGGCGTCATGCTTCGATTCCTGCTTGGTGTCCTGTTTGTTGTCCTGCTTCTTCTTGGGCGAACGGGCCCTTGGCAGTGGAGACACTGAGGTCTCCTCTGGCTGGGCGATGCTGCGGTTCCTGAGGGTTCGACCACAAAAGTTCTCATCCAATCCATTGAGCCCCACTGATGACCTTGTGACGCGCGAGGAACGGGATGCGGCCATACTATGGCGAGTGCCTACAGTCTCCTCATCCTGGTGCTCTCTCCTCTGCAGCCAAATGCGGGCACCTGCAAGATACACATGGAGAAACTTGCATTTAAATGTCAATATAACAACTGAAAGCTATAAACATATGCAGCTCACTGTTGCATTAACATCACAGTTTTCAGTTTGACTGGTTTCACTGGACTTGCATGCTAAAAATGAAGGCATGAACAGTACCCTGTGGTGTTTCAAACAGAAGCATGTACCAGAAGGCCTTTGTTAAATACCACTCGGGTCATTGCTCACACCAGAGGGGTATTGATTTATTCTGTCATTGTAGCTAAGCAACACCTTCTGTCCACAGGCAAATCTAGATGTCTTATACCAGGTCAGTACACAGGGAATAAATTCAAAAAAGGGGGGGGGGGGGGGGGGGATCTTACACTCGCACAAGGAAACAATCATGTCAGATGTTCCTTTGTGCCTAAATGATCAATCAGTCTGTACACACGCCTCAAATGGCACAGCTTTGAGGCTCATCTGTATGTGACTACAGCTCAGCAAGCATTTTAAGATATGCAAAGACCACAAGCAAAGAAACAAGGCGTTTAAAAAAAAAAGCCATCACACAGATTGTGTATGTCCGTTACAGCGAGGGAATATTTATTTCCTCCTTGCAGCCATTTCTGTTTTTTTGTCCCAAGTAAAATAAATGTAGTTTAAAGGTTGACTGATTTCTGACACTATAATTCTCACATCCAATTCAACAGAGATAACACTCCAGACATTGTTTTGTCATCATACACTGCAGGCCATTTATCTCTTCTTAACAGGTGTGCCAACAGGCTGCTATCCTTCCAAAACTTATCACAACATACAAAAATTAAAATCCTCTGGGAACAAAAATTCTACATATAAACCATCATCTGCATATAAATGGAAATCCATTTTGTGCCTTTTAAAAATAGAGTAAAGGGGGGATGAGATATAGGGAGAAAAGCAGAGGTCAAAGTATTAATCCCTGTGGTACCCCACATGAAACTAAAGCTGAGGATGATCTGAAATCCAAAGGACTTACACAAAACGTTCTCTCAACCAGGTAAGACCTAAACCACTGAAAAGCAGTACCACGAATACATAGTTCATGGTACCGTTAGTAGCTAGTTATTACACATGTAATATTACACATCAGGCAAAGTGTCTTCCTAAAGTCTACCCATATTTTTTCTCCATATACAAGAAAAAGTCTCAAATCATCTTGATTAATATTTCTCTTCACCTCTCTCTGATGTGATCCATTTGTGTGGGTGATGGCTGACCCGCACTATATTGAAAATACAATAGCAACTCATCTGCAACTAAATGGTAAATGAGCTGGTTCTTATGCAGTGCTTTTCTACTCTACTTGAGCACTCAAAGCGCTTTATACACCCAGTTACGCACATTTGTACAAGCACTTTTTCTACGTAAAAGTGGGTTTTTTTAAATCTAACATTCAGCCCCTGATTATCTGGTGACTGCAATGAAAAAAATCTTTTTGCTGTCGGACTGCAAGTAGCTGCGGCAACCAACTGGTCACCCAGATACTGAACCTCAACCTCTAGGCAATCCCTTATGGCTGCAAGTCGATTACACAGGTAACCTATCTCCAAACAAATCGTCGTCTGACTCTCACTGACTGCAATCACTCTCAAACAGACTACAGTGCAGACACGGAAAACTGGAGACCCGACAGCCAAGTATTCATTCCTGTCATCCTTCTTTCAAGTTCACCACCTGGTGCACATGGATAGTTGGTGCATTATAATGTAAATTACCAAATTTCACGTGGACCCTAGCAGACTGTCATACAGTTCATAAATACAGACAGATTGTCAACACATTGCAATCAGTCTGAGTCAGTCTGCACTGATGGACAAAACTTAACTGGTTGTAGTCTGATAGTATCCCTATATAAAAGCAAGACTGCCAATCACCTATATCATTTTGCAGTTAAATAGCCATCCCACAGCAATTATGTCACAATTTGTAGAGGTATTTATTAATGTGTTTTAAATCTATGAGATTCTGGATGATTTTTAATGTGAATTTCTCTGTATATAGATGGCAACGGATTTGCTATTTTCATCAATTTATCACAGTGAACTGTTGCATTGTCTCAAACAGATTTCATGTAAATGCTAACTTGACCCAATTGATTCGCAAACTTATAGCAGACCAAATCCATCTTGTTGCTCTTTTATCATCATTTTGATTGAGTAAAGTTGCTTCGAAGACGGCAATCAACTGTGAATAGTTGCAGACGTCATCATCATCTTTGAAGCAATTCCACGGCAGCAAGATCAGAAGTTCATTGCACACAGCTGCAATAATTTTAGTCATGCTGCAGTCTCCAACCACTGTTTTTTCACAGGTGATTGCAACATGAGGAGGGAAAAGGAGAAACTAGTGCCACTATTAGGGAGTTAGTAAAACAATGGTTGAGTCGAGCCTGATATTATATTAAACATAAAGAATGATTCCCAGCCTCTTCCTCAGGCAGGACATCGTTTTAATTAAACACTGATATCAGCAGAGACCCAAAGCCAAAGCATCGCTATTAAATCAGTAATACAAAAAACTGGATCACTGCATCTCTAATAAATTCACACATATAGACAGCTAGTTCTTGTTTCTCTCAGCATTATTTTTTTATGCAGCATATTGCATAAAGATCATGGAAACAAATTAATACAATTTCCCTCTCATATATATAACAAAAGTCATGGAAGCATTGAAAAAAAAAAACGAAGGAGCTTTCAAATTGTAATTACAAAAACAGTTTACACTAGATTATGTTGTCTTACAAAGTTATTAAAACAAAATAAGTCAATTAACTCCACAATCAACAACTTTTAAAAAAAAAACAAATACATAAATACCTTACTCTAAGTACAAAGTATTAATAATCAAGTTATAATTGCCCACAGAAAAATGCAGCTAATGAAAGGGAGATCGTAAAGTTCCTGCTCCAGTTAGAAGACAATTAATCCCCAGTAAACTTGCTGCTGACACATCCTCTGCATCATGGTCCAACTAATAAATCTAACCACAAGGACAATAAAAACACAACATGTTAGAGGTCATATTAAAGTGACATTCAGCAAGGGATGATCTCACTGGATGTCCTTTTATAGATGATGAGAAACAGTAGTAGCCATATATATTGGGGACAAGACAAATCGCATCAATTAGCGCCATGGACGAGGTGCTCATTTACATTAATTCCCAGTACATCAAACTGTGAGCCGACCTCTGTCAAAACTGATTTAAAAGCTCCTTGTCTCCCATACTCGGATAGTCCCTCCCTTTTCCCGCACTGTGCTAACACAGCACCATCAAACCACAGAGGCTACTCCGGCTACAAATACATTTTGATAATACTCCTTCAGGGAGCCAACAATAGTCACCTGAAATGAACACTACCACATGCACATATTACTCACACTCTGCTAAAGAGCCCAGCTGAGAAAACTAATGTGATTTGTCCATGCATAAAATAAAAGAGAAAGAAAAGCAGAAAACGGGGAGCAGGAGGAGCAGGTTTTTTCAGACAGAGCGCTTGCCCTTTGACTCAACACGACAAAACTAATTAAGCTGGCTCATCTGACCTGCTCCCAAAAACTAGGAAAGCTAATCACTACATCAAAAATAATTAGTGCTACAGCTGGGCTGAATAACTTTATAAAACATTTGATCACACTTCCACGTTCCTAATAATTAACACGTTCCTGGCTTAACTCATAGGGCCTATCTTAATAGTTAATATTAAGTTCAATGTTGCATTCAGGTACCAGATTTCACAGTTATTAAATTAAAGTCGTCATTACATTGTAAATCTGACTAGCCTGCCCAACATCAGGTTCAAACTACAGTCAGACATGCCTAGCAGAAGTGCAATGACTGGAATGTTATAAAATCAAGTGACTTGCGTATTTTCCTATCCCGGCTGTTACCGAGTAGGTACAGACGAAGGCGTTCTAGAGTAACAAACATTAAACATCCTCAATGACATGACTCTCCTTGGCTGTGGAGCCTGTAGTTAGCAGGCATTAAACTACTCGCCACAACAGTGATTTCCTAAAGTATAAACACTGTGCAAGTTAAAGTGTGTTTATTTTATTTAAAAGGGACATTAACATGAGCAAATGAGACACATTTAGACGACTCGTTTCATTTTCATCTGCAGTACCCAGCAGGCTAACTGCATTTAGAGAGAGCAAACAAAAACAAACAGAAAAGAGCAAGAATTATTTGAATGTTAAAAGATGTTACCATATAACATATTAAACGAACATTAAAGATCATTTACAAAACAGCACAGACAGAAAACAACACGAACGTGACTACTGAACCAGAGGCAGGGTCACCGTTACAATGACACCACTTCCTATTATGACAGCATTTTTGATTATCCAGGAAACAGTGATTTATAAAAGTATGTTAGTCAGTTCTGTGGGTATAGTATTCCAGGTATGTGCTGCTCCATAAGAGAAAACAGTCTGCCCAGAAACACTTTCTAAAAAATTAAAAAACAGTTTAGACCAGTAATTGCAAAAACTAGCAAATATAAATAGATTTAAAGGAGACAGAAATTCACAGATTGTTTATGTTGCAGGGTTCAACATAACCAATGGCTCTATGGCCCAGGGCCAGTAAATATATCTGATTAGTCAGCTGCTGGTCCATTTGAGTGTTTCCATCACAGCAAAATGGATGAAGCAAACATTCGATTGTCTATCTTTTTTTTCTTAATGTCAGTATTTTCACCTTGTAGTCTAAAACAGTGGCTTTCAAACATTTTATGACCAAGTCACACCAAAAGGCAAGCCTTCATACCATCTGTACTATCTTCCAGTTGTCTTTTAAGTTGTATACTGTCAGATGACAGCATTCTGGATAACACATTTTCAGCATCTGCAACTACAAGACACCTACGATTTAGATAATTCCTTTTTAGTGTGAAAAGCACCATGCATTACAATATAGTTGACACAAAATCCCAAGGCACACCTGGATTTGCCTCAAGGCAAACTAATTGGGAGTCACTGATATAAAAGTGTAATATTAAAGGAAGTATATGAAGCTATTAAAAGAACGCAGAGCTTGTTAGTGCCACAGGAAAACACTGAAGGCGGCTACGACTGTGAAGCAGACTGAACATTCACACATTTGCAACTAAAAATAGAACTGTGCACAAGCTAAAATGCATTTCAAGGTTAAAATTATATAAGGTTCATTCTAAAAAGTGCTTCTTTTTTTCGGTAAAAAGGTTGATGAAAACAGTCATTATAACACAGGTGTAAATTATGGTGGAGCTGCAGCTTCTACACACACCCCAAGAAGCAAATGGGCAGTGTTTGCTTCTGTGGTGGAGCCTATACCTCCTAACATTTGTTTTAGAGGTTTTGTTAGCACCTACCCAAAACAGAAATCTATAAATTCTGCAATATTTTATAAATTAAGCTACTCAGCCGTATATAAAAATATTAAAGCTTAAAATGTCTGTCGTTCCCCAAGGTACATCACCGTGTTAACTTTTGCTGCAGACCAAACCTGCTTGGAAGCAGGTTTTGATGGAGATTACAAATGAGCGTGTGTAAAATCGCCACATACTGACAAATAAATTCTACAGAAAATAGGATCACCACTCATGAAAGAAACCTGAGATCGCAGGGTAAAGATAGTCTGAGGGTCTTAAGTTTTTCAAGAGCCCTGATAAGAATCAATAAGAAATATAAGTTACCAGAATCAACTTTAGTCATGCTTTTTTCCTCATTGTGACAACTGTTAAATGATTCTATTGCTCTATAAGTCTTAATTATATAATCCTGATATAGAATACCAACTTGTACTTATTAACCTTAAAAAAAATCTGAGAAGGACGAGCCTACTTTGAATTTATGTTATTATATTTATTTTGTACTTGCTCTTAAACAGTTAAACACCACAGAGGCTGCAGCTGTAAAAATAAGGTTATAACTTTCCTGCTTTCCTTAACTTTCCTTTCCTGTATGTCTAAAATAAGAATTTAATGGAATATGCAGTAATCTGTCAGAATCTCACGTGTTAATGACATAGCCACAATGCTGATGTGTCTACTAACTTACACGGTTACCATTTTTCCAACTTTCCTTCCATGCTTCAATTAGGCTAGACTTTAATAATATAAAAATCAGTGGCTGTGCTGACAGCAGACCTGTCCGTGTTTGCGGCTTGTTAGACGCTGCTGCCGCCGCCACCGCCGTATCATTCATGTGAATACACACACGGCTAGACTGGGAAACCTCGAGTCGACTGATCAACTTAATAACCGATTTTACCTGACTTCTTAGCCTGATTGTCTAGGAAAAGCAAACTCTGATGTGCTGTTAAGCTGGATTCTGACGTTGGTTACTTTTCTTTTATAGGATGCTTGGAGCTTTTATACCCACCTTTTTATACCCACCTAAAAAAAAAGAAAGATTTTTTTGGGTGATAAACCACTCTGTGACTAAACTGCTCATAAGTCATGCCGGCACTACAGCGATTATATCAGACTAAGAGTCACAAGAAGACACTGTTTTGGTTAATTTGCATTTTGTCCCTCTAGTATATGAGAGAGTAGACTCAGCCAAGGATACATGCTTGGGATTCATGTTTGCTTCCTATATAAACATTTGACTGATGTATTCTTCTCCATGAAATAAGATTTATTAATCTCTTGATCTTTCTAGAAACACACCAGCCATTAAACCCACAGCTGCCAATTTACCACAGTAAGGTGTGACAGTGTTATTTACAGTACTAACACCATATTGCAATGTACAGTCACCGATCATGACACGCCGAGATCAACTTCTACTCACAGATATCCAGAGCATAAGCAAAGATTTTGAGTGTGAAAGACATTGTATGTAATTAGAGCACCCATGTGTTACTGTGATCTCAAATCAACCCACTTCCTGCCCCTCTCTAAAGCGCTTGTTTGGTTGTAGAGTTATGTTAACACGTGGTGTTTTTGCCTGCACTGTCTTGACAGATGTCTCATTTGCCATCACATAAAGAAGCACTGCTTTCACTAAGATAGCAAGCCTGTAAACTCCCAAAACTGTGCACTAATAATAAACACGCAACTCACAAGCAGAGTCAACTGTTAGCAAACCAGCTAATCTAAAAGTGAGTTTGGTATGATGCATGTGTTTTCCGATAAATAAACGAGCTCTGTGCCATTTTACCGTCCTGCTGGGCTCATCGTCTCCGCTGCCGACCTGAAGTTCAGCACTTCCACTGGGCCTACTGGCAACCAAACATCCGCGAAGTGGTGCTGGTGCACATTCCGATGAGAATCGCTCAAATCCCTACATCTCAGCTAAATCAACTGCCGCGAGCTCCAAGCCCACGAAGTTGGGAGGCACGAGGATGCTGTTTAAACTGACGACGAGACTGGACGGGGGCGCAGCAACAGCAGCAGCACGTGCCAGCCGGCTGAGTTGAAGACTAGTTTTTGCAGCAAAGAAAAGTTCACGATTAAAACTCACGACCACACGTCTGGACAGAAACAACCCAGTTATTTCACAGGGAGATTGCGAATGAGCTAAACGTTAGCATGCTCCAACTTCCAAGCAGACCTCAGTTGACCTAGCATGCCGTTTAGCGGGCTAACCATACAAAACTAACTTACCGTTAGCTCTCGGTGGTTAATTAAAAAAAATATATTAACACTTGAGACACCAAGCCGCAGACTGTGGCACCAGCAGAATTAAATTATAAATTTTTATACACGCTCCCTGTGACACTCAACGGACAAGTGTGCTGCAGTCTAACGGAACATTTTCCCCTCTTTCTGTTGTGCTCGACTAGTTAGCCAAGTTGGCTAACGTTACCTGTGCTAGTTCTCCTCGGCTAGTTTTCCCGTTAGGAGAAGAATCGTGGCGATTCCTGATGAAGCCCCTCTATTACTGACACCTAGCACATGCTAGCTAGCGCGACATCAGACAGGGGCGTTAAAGCCACAAATAAGACAGCACGTAGATGGAAGAAATCGCCGCTAAAACGTTTTCGCCGAGGTTTATATGTCCAGCACTGAGAAGTAGCATGATTAGCAACCAAGCACTTGGTAACCAGCTAGCAGCCGAGGCTAGCCGCAGCAACCTGGCATTAGCTCGCCGAGCTAGCTGATTGTTCCGCGCATAACTTTGCCGATGTATTTGTGTACTGCCAGCAATGGCGGTTACACACATTTTGAGTGGGCTAATAAAGTCGGGTTCTGTCGTTTGCTCCACCACAAGCAACGAACTGGAGGCACACTTCTAAACAGCTTTTGTAGCTTAAGAATTACACATACCTCACTTCCGTAAATTTGCTGCACGCTCGGCCGCAGCCATGTTTTCAATCCAGTCAACTAGTCGGGGTGTGTGAGCAGCAAGCGCTCTCTCGTCAAAATGCAACACTATCCTGTACATTTTTAGAGTGCCTCTCACTCTGCAACATTTCCTAATTTATGGCTTATTGACACTTTAAGGAGAAACAACATGCAGTTTAAGAGTGACACAAAGAGTGGGCACAGCATTCAACATGTTTTCATCAAGTTTTAATAGTGTCAGCCAGCAAAAATCAGAACAGATCTTACTCATATGCAAAAGAGTACAGCATTTTGTTGACTCCCTAATCAGCCAACACATTTAAGCAACACTATGCCCATACACAAAAATAATGCCTTTAATTAATCAGATTGCTCATTATGATGCTGATTACATTACTACAATGTGCTTTCTGCAGCTGTACAGTTTTAGTGAAGACAGATCTGGATTTGCGTGCACATATCATGAGCAGCTTTGCATTTACATGCACTTACATGTGATGCTCAACTAGGATTTTAATGTTCAGAGCATGCATTCTTAAAAAGTCTGCCTGCCACGTTTCCACAAAAAAAAAGAAAAAAAGAAAAAGGATAATAATAATCTATTGACATCATGTTAAATCACTCCCTTCTGTTATAAATAACCAAGTGCTGAGTCTTGACCAACATACTATTAGTACTGGTACATTCAAATACAAACCAGACATCTGTGTGAGCATGCCAATTTGTACTTCTACAGAACAGTGCAAAACACAAAATTCATTCCTGAGACTAGTCAGCAATTAGTCCCTTCATAGTCCAAGTGTCACATTTTGCTTTCCTTGTCATTTAGTGAATAATACAACAGGAAATAAAAAATATGTGGTATATCTACAGCAAGATGTATTGTGATTCATCAGTATCAGCAACACAAGACACATGGACATAGAACATGTGCTCATTTGGTCAAAGAAAAAAAAAAACCCAAAAAAAACAAAACAATATGGCATTCAGTGGAATTTCTTTTAGCTGCACATATTTTAAATGCTTTGTTCTGAAAACCTGAAACATGAGTACTACAGTGCTAATAGAAATTTAAGAGCTTTTTATACAGATTTGTACAACATGACGACCCTTTTCAGTTAATTCCCTCTGTCAAAGGCTGTCACGCAGGAGTAAAGATGAGGTCCTTTGCTTGGATGCTTTTGAAACAAAAAGTCAAGTGCAAAATAAAAGGCTTTCCGTTTCTTAAACGTTTTCGATGTTGTTGTGGTGTATTGTCAAGTGCTTGATTAAACGGAGCGAGTCTCCACCTCGATCTTCTCCTCTGATTGCGACGACTCTACTTCCTGGTGGCTGATGTTCGGTCGAACCGTCAGCAGCGGACCACCGCCGTAGATGGAGTGGAGGAAGTTCCACGTTTCCTCAGAGATCTGTCCTGAATCTGCTCCTGCAGGGTCGGTGCAATCACAAACGTATACATCGTAAACGTCAGCAACAGGAAAAACAGCTCTACAGTCCACAGCATCTCTGCAAGACTTGTTTGATGCTTTTTAAAAACCCATAATAAAATGTTCAGACATACATTTCCTACTAAAGCAGAAGAAACAGAATTACAACTTAAAAACGTTGCTTGTACCTTGTTTGAGTGTTAAATGGCCGTTCTTGTTTACTGTTATCTTTGAATTGTCGATAGGTCCCGGTGGGTCTTGAAAAAGACGAAGAAAAGAAAATTAGTTGTGAAATTACATACATCAGTAACCGAGTTATATTCTCATATCCTAACTGTATCAAAGAGCAATGATGTTAAAATGTCAAATGCTTTTGTCACACTACAAAAAAGCAATATCTGCTCCCCATTCGCTACAGAGAGAAGACAAATATTAGAGGAGCAGAAGTCAAGAGAAAGAAAAAAAAAAAAAGACATTTGCAGGCGTGCCAGATGCAAGCTGTTATAAATAGATGTGACAATACAAAGTAGGGGAAGCAAAAAGAAAAAAATATGAGGACAAGTGGAACACCAATGAAATGCATTTTGACGCTTCATTTTGCTGGAGCAGGATAGAAACCCGACTCGGGGGACTAAAGCGAATTCTTTGAAGAAAAATCAAAAGAATGAACGGGGACTCCACAGTTTCTTTTGAAAATGAGCTGTTTGTAAAAACCTGAGAATTTGGATTTTCTATAGGAAAAAAAAAAGAAGAAAAGAATCTATTTGTCTTTGTCCCCCCCCATATGTCGATGAAAACGTATAGATTGGCAGTTTGTTCCAGAAACTCGGTCTCTCCATAATAAATCGCATGGAAAACATTTAACCTTTTTAATCAGACATTTAAACAGGACTAGGGGGTGGAGTGGGGTGGGGGAATGGAAAGGCAAGACCTCTGTCCAATTACCATTGTCTTTTCCTTTGACAAAGCCCTCCCACTCACGAAACCACTGCATGCTGATGCAGTATATGACCACTGGAGACTCCTCCTCCTGGAACGCCTTGTTCAGCTACAGAGGGAGCAGAAGGAGCCAGAGAGAGGGAGAGAGGAAGTGGGGGTGGAGTGAGAGGTAGAGACAAGAGGGAGGACGCAAAGGGGTGGAGAGGGGAAAGAGGAGGGGTAAGTGGGATGGGATAGGGGACAAAAAAAGGAAAAAAGTAAGGATGAAAGGATTGAGAGGAAATGGAAAACCAAATCAATTCTCTCTGGTAGTTACTCCAATTAGAAGACAGTCTTAAAACCACACTGCACCAGTTTCGTCTCTCTTGGAAAAATAAAAAAAAAAAGACAAATTCCTTGTTCTTCCTTTTTAGCTCTGTCTTATAAACACACACACACACTTATCTCTCTTCTGAGCAGCTATTGTGTGAGTGGGCACACCGAGCAGGCAATAACAGCTGCATCTGTCCCAATGCATTAATGATAAGGCTTTCATCTGGCTTGCACCTCTCATCTCCTGCTGGGGTGAACAGCATCAACACATGCAGCCTATCAACTGGTTAAATAGACTGAAGAAAAGGGGCCTATACACACCTATGAGTCCTGGCTGCACTGACACACCGTGCATTAAAACACACACACACAAACCAGTTTTTAAACTATCTAAATAAAGCCGTTGCTTGGACGGCTTTTCAGGTGAGGTGAGGAGTGGGTGGGTGCTTACCCTGACAAACATGTCCAGCTCTTGCTTACGCCTTTTCTCCAGCTTTTCTATCTCAGTCTGGCACGTGTGGCAGACATACAGGTGGTTGACAGCCGGTCCCCCTCCGTACCTGCGGGAAACAGTACATACAAGCTCACACGTTACTTCAGCCAAAGGAATCGCTGGATCTGAAGACGCTTAAAGCCTCCAGCCAGTCTGAAAGCGGCCGTGTCGACTTCGTGTACCTGCTGTAAAGGTGATCCCACACATTCTGTGGCAGCATCACTACCAGGTCATCGATGAATGTCGCTTTGTTGGGCGGCACACCTGATGAAACGCAGTGAAAAAGCAGTCAGACGCTTGCAGTGTAACATTTTATTTTACATGAAATGCAACAGCTCGCATGGTTACAGATCAGTGGTGAGCTAAACAGGGCAAGAAGCTCAACTATGCACAATTCTGTCAAATTCACTGCTCAAACTGTGCTACCACTATCATTAAATATTCTTCAGTTTCTCCTTTTTTCAGACCCCCAGAGCCTGTTATTAAAACTCCTTCCCAAACTGCATGTCTAAACTCCCCGCAGGGTGCGAGACTATGAAAAAGATTATTTTTTAGATCTCCACAGAAAGTTGTTTATTTTGCTCCAATTTTTGGCTTTTTCTTGAAAAACACTTCAGATGTATTTATTACAGCCTGTGAAAACCCACTGTTTAATGTCAGTTAAAGCTCCAGATGGAACTTTGATTTATTGTATTAATTAGGGACTAAAAGAGTTTTTGAGCTTAAGAGTCTAAAAGTCAGGATACGGTGGCAACTCATTCCTAAATTTCCAGATTTTTAAAATCACCTCTCTCTTTTGATCCAACTATTAAACACCAAATAGGTTGAATAAGCCTGTAAGGAGCTTTATTATTTATTACACTTACAGGTTATAGGGCTTCATTTCCTTCTCCTTTAAGCTAGGTTACACAAATAATTTATACAGCAAAGCTGACCTGGGTTAATTAAATGTTTGTTGACTTTTAGCAAGTCCTTTTAAAACAGCAAGATCAAGAAGGAAGTGGAAGTAGGAAGAAATAACAACCCTTCCATGTCGCTGCAATAAAGCTCTTTGAATTCATTTGTCAGCTTAAGTTCATCTTGACATGTGAGAAAGATATGAGCAGCAGTTTCCTCTAGACTGAAAATCTACACTGCTGCTCCCCCAACCCTCTTGAATATTTCATTGGGCCTTGTCTTATTGATTTATAATAGGCAACATTTAATTAAGAACCTCTAATCTTAAAAGGCAAACAACAAGGCTTGCAGTAGGACCCTGCAGATACTGAAGAATGTGGGGGAAAAAAAAGTGAACGTGCAAAAAAACAATGAAATTTTGATGCAACGTGAAAGCCGAGATAAGATAATGAACCAAATAATGAAAAATGACGTGTGAACCCTAAATAAATCTAAAATGATCTTAATTACTCAGTGTACCAGGTAATTAAATTCTTTAAATTCACTTCTTTAATCTAATATATTTTGACTTAAATGAACAATTCAAAGAAAAATTAGTGTGGTTTTTTTTTATGTCTGCACCAGCACCATTTTACAGCTGTTCATTTCAAAAAGTCCTCCTGGGAAAACATGCAGCCAGAGCTTCTTGATGGAGGCTTAGTGTGTTTTTCATGGCACACTTGAACAGGAAAGTGAAAATAAGCTGTGATGTTTTTGGCTTTGCACACAAAATAAAACAACTGGCTGCACTGCCACAAAGCAATCATGGTTTCACTGCACTGATATTATCTCTGCTTATGTACCTGACTAGCCAGTTATTATGTGCTTAGGTGCTGGTGACTACCAAGCAGGAGGGAGAAAGCTGTAGGTGCTTATTTACAGTGTGTAAACACATTCTCTGTTCTGCACAAATTATTTTTCAGTTATGTCACTTCCATTCGCATGAACCCTTTTAGGACTTTTTTCCCTTTCTCTGCTAAAAACAGAATGAAGGATCATCTTCACAGAGAGAAGAAACCCCTCCCCCTCTTCTGAAGTTGGAAATGCCTTTGTCAGAATCAGAAATCCAGAGCGAGAACAAAAGCCAAAGCTGTGTCAAAGTCAAAGCAAAACGCTTTGCACAAAGCATTTAGACACAGGGCGAGGAAAAGGACAATCTGACCTTAGAGTGGCTTCAGCAGGAAAACTGACATTTTCATACGCACCTCCATGCAAACACAGGAAGTCATCATTGGAAATGGGCCCTGGCTCGGCAAATGTCTTGAACTTGTTAAGCCACTGGCGGGAGACGTAGAACTGCAGAAGGCTGGGCTCCATCATGTTGAATAAGCCCGACACCCTCCTACGTTCTTTCACTGCATCCTCATTGCTCTTTCTGGGACAGAAACAGATCAAATATTAATCAGTATTTTAGATGAATAAGCAAAAGTACGATCCAATTTTTAATAGCTGAGCAGCGTAGTGAATTTTAAAATGCTACAGAGATAAATGAGAGCTTGTTTTTACATTTGTTCAGGTGGGAGTTATAGAAGTAGAGTGCTAGGCTTACTTATAAAAGAGCACGTAAGCTTCAGCATTCTGGACACAGGCTTCAGACACCTCAGTCACACTTTGGTCGTCAAATTCATACCACAGATTGTTCACATCATTCCTGCAATAGGCTATGTAGTGGCCATCTGGGAGAAGACAGGGGGATGTGTTAGAGCAGCATTCACAAATCTATCAAGTAAGTGTGAATTTTATTTCCAGGGGAATGAATGCAGGACACTCGTATGTGCCAAATGGTGGCAGCTGCCCTGGTCTCATGCAGAAAAGGGAGTGACTGCGCCCACTCACTGCTGGCAGTGCCGTGATGACAGATGACTGACAGCAGGTCGTAGCTGGTGGTCTGGGCGGAGCTGTCTTTGGCCAAGAAAGGCTGCAAGTCCAGGCCCTCGAGGGGGAATGACACATGGGTGCTTATCTTGGTGGAGAACATCAGTTCGTGTCTGAAGCGCTTCAAGTGAATACACAGGATCTGAAGCAGGAGGATGAAAACATTTCTCATTTCAGAAGCTTGGCATTTGAAGACATTCTGGATAAATATTTGGATTTCTTCATCATATAAATATCTAGAAATGTCAGTTTACCTCTGGCAAACTTTGCATTTTACAAAATTTGACTCCATTTCGTAATCTATGAGGGGGGAGGAAAAAAAAGATCAATGAGAGGAGCAGTCATTGCAGGTGCAGTCCATTTAGATCTCATTTTAGTTAATGTGCAATAAATTACTCACTTCTTGCATTTTTCACAACTGTACATGTTATCTCCTAAGGGAAAAAATTAAAAACACAAAACAAACAATTATTGAGACATCATTCTTGATGTTTGTACTGGCACAACATATTTTTCCACCCACCCGCTTACCCTTTAGCTCATCTCTGGCAAAGAAAGCTGCAAGGCAGTCTTGTAGTGTAACAACTGGACCCCAGAACCAACTAACAGGAGAAACAAACACAGAAGGAGGTGAATTTTAGACAAAAACAGAAAGCAGCTACTGAGTGGTGCCTGATGTAAAAATAAATAAATAAAAAATAAAGCATATGGGTTATAGACACACCTCTTGATGTACTCCATGACAAATGCTATCCACCCCTGTGGTGCATAAGCTTCCCCACAGGAGCCAGCTTTCACCAGGGAGGTTTGGTGGGTGGATGAGTGGAGCTTGGCTAGGTCTTCCTTCCCTGGAATGGGCAACGAGATATCCTGGAAGTTCTCCAGGGTCACAGACACCTGACGGCCACAGAAGGTAGAAGTGTAATGTTTTTGGTTTTTTTGCTTTTTCATTTGTTTGTGGGGTTTTTTTATAAGGATTTGTCGGGAGCTGTCACTTTGCAGCATTATCCTTAAGGCGAAAATGTCACTGTGATCACAGATAATCTTTCCTCCCATCATCAGAATGGCATTTTTTCTACCTACTCCTCTGTTGCGGCTCAACATCTCAGCATTTTCATTACCATTTCAATCGGATCTAACAAAAAGACAACCAAAAGCACTAACCCGATCACAGGTGAGGCACTGTACTGAGCTGACAATGGTCCCGTCGAACACGTCTGAGATGATGCTGCGATATTTCTTCTGGCGCTTGTTCTTTGGCGGGGAGAATGTGGTCATTGCTGTGGGAAAGCAGACAGAGGCAGAGAAATTTGAGAATACAGTACAGTATGTCTCACACAAGAGTCAGCAAGGATAGTTTTGGGATACTGTTACCTTGCTAACCTCTTTATATTTACAGTTCTTATTCTGGCTACGACTCCCTCTCATAATGGAGATGAACTCGCTGGCGCTAAACAAAGTTTAATACCTTTCTTGTGTGCCGGGTTCAGACTGGGCCAGCCAGAGGCTGCTTTGGGTGGACTGCTGGACATTTTGGGAATGTGCCCCTCCATGGGGACTGGACTTCGTGGTCTTGTGGTGTTTGGCATTTGGATATCTGGAAAGCAATCTGCAAGAAAAAAAAGACCAAGGTTTAGAGACTCTTAAGGTCATAAATTTAGCTGTGAGTATCAAAAAGTCATCCCGTGAAATATAAGCCACTATTTCTCATGTGTTTACCTGACGCTCTGCCTTGAACCTTGATGGCTCCCTGGCTGCTGATAATAGGCGTGGTCTCTGTAGTGGTATCAACATCTTTGTCGATGTCCACTCCAGTGCTTCCACCCGTAATGCCATTAGTCCCGGAGCGATACAGGTCATTAATCATGTTCTTCTCCTTCTGCCACTCCCTATTGGCCTGAATCTCATCTTGCTCGGGAATCAGCATCTCTGCTTCGTTGGTGTCATCTATCAACACATTCCCACCCTGCACTTCATTTTCGGCCCTCTCGCTGCTACCGCAGGACTCGCATGACTGGAAGTCATTGTCTGACTGGCTATGGTTGTCCTCCTCGGGACTGTCGTCCATTGCGATGCCGTGGGACTGGTCGCAGGGCTCAGGTAGCTGCTCCTTCAGCTCTTCATGAAGCTGATCCATTAAGCAGCGCAGAAACTCCTGGGAATCCTACAGTGGAGTTAAACACAAAATATTAGCAGAGCAAGATATTTATTCTACTATCTTGGTCACCATAGCATGTGGAAAACAGAGCTCCTTATAACTCACCATTTATTCCTCCAATATATTACTGAGTTTGACAGGCAAAGTGAAGCACATCTTCCAAATTACATAAAACAACCACTTCACCGCCGTGTTTATCCCAATTGTGATCACAACATCTGAAACCAAATGCTCATGAACGTGTAATCAAAGTTAATGAACCTCAGACATCCAATCTCCCTCTTCAAGCCAAATGAACTCTCCTCTCACAGGAGCTGGGGAATGTTAACTTCATTCAGAGCGATGTTTAATCCAAGTCTGTGCAGCCCAGCGTGGCGTGACAAATGAATATTCTTCAGCTAAAACCTCTGAACAAACAGTGGCCAGCCAAGAGGAAACAGGCCTCTTTTATCAATTCACCATTCAGGCTTATAAATCCCTTATTTACAGACACCAGCCAAAGACACAAAGTGCTTCAATTTAACTTCTCTGAAAAAAACCTTTATGTCTGTAATGCACAAAACTTTGCTTTCAAGTGCCAAATGGAATCAAATCAAGCCATTTACCTTTAGACCAGATGTGTGGCTTTGTGTGTGTGTGTGTGTGTGTGTGTGTGTGTGTGTGTGTGTGTGTGTGTGTGTGTGTGTGTGTGTGTGTGAGAGTGAGTAAGAAAGTGCATGTTAGTGACTGAAAAGGCAGAGGATTCAGTTTAGCTGAGTGAGTGCTTTGAGCTGCAAAAAATGTAATTTCTGTAAAGGAATGAGAATAGAGTGATACGGAGGGAAAGGGAAATAAGAGAGACTATAAGATCTGGGGCATCTTAATAATCTGGGGTCAGACTGAAAATAACCCCAGTTCAGCACAAAAAACAATAAAATCATCAAAAAGAAAAAAGAGATTAATAATAGGCCTATCACATTATTATAAAAGCAAATCATCTTTCATCATATTTCAGAGAGATATTATTATTTCGTACAACACAGTCGTCAAAGGTTTGCATCATATCACCTGTCCACTTAATGACAAATGAAAGACTCCAATATGCTGTTTGACTCTAGAAAAAGTGTGACAAGTGTCCCCATGTTTTTTGATTTGCAGTAATGAAAACATTGCACATTCATTTCATCATCTGGGATGACCCACCTGCTGAGCGTATCCTCTAAACATGGGGTTTATGGCTTTGATCCCCTGGAACAAGTTGGTTGGGACCACATAGGAAGGTCTGCAATGTCAGAAAAGACAGCCTGATTTAAAGAAGTACTTTTTTTTGCAGGGGTCACATGTAATGTTGAGTGTGAAATTAGAAACAGCAAAACTGCTCTCATGTGATAGACTGTATATAAAAGATGGACATAATCAGCGTGATTTTATCCATTGTTTTGCAAAGTATTTGAAGTTTGAAACATTTTTGCCATCACCATCTCAGCTTTGACAACAACAGAGGGCTGGATCCAACTGAATGACTTCGTGTTGGGCCTATGAGTAATTTTGCAGAATATGACTGTGTGTTGTAGCAGTGTACTGCCACCAGGGGGCAGTGTAAAAATAGATAAAAGAAACATTGTTGCTCAAAGTCATATTAAGCAAAGAACTTCTTTGTAATGAAGTGAAACTGAGTCTAACAACAACAAACTGTCTTTAACAGCCAACACAGTAATTTAGTTCCATTATTTCTACTGCGTTTCCTGATTAAGTGAATTTTTTCAACCAGTCAGCAATCATCGTCAACATCAGGCTGCATGCCGTCATACCAAAATCCAAAAAGAATTGAGCCTAAAGTTGAGAGACACTGCGTGCTGATATGACAGTGACTTGTCAATCACAAGCTAGGTCTGTGTAAAAATGCTCCAAGCCTTTTTGTCCATATTGACTTACATGAGGAGAATAATTTACAATACACATATCATTTTGTATTCATTAAAACTCAAAATTTGTAAGAGACCGTGAATTCATGGATCAATTGGGAAGTAAGGTCATTTTTTCACACACATTTTTTTAGTGCTGTAACGAGATTAACGCTGACAGCACAAATTCTTTTATAATGAAACTTTTTTTTGAATTCACAGAAGTTGCCCCCTGCTGGCCACTGGAAATAATGCAGGACTTCCAGGTCTGAAAAGTGAGCTGCATCCATCTTTTATATACATACTATGCGTCATTTTCTAAACATCTTACTATTCGACTGGGGTAGTAATGAAAGCGACCCCTGAATTCCAACTGTGGCATGGGGGCATGTTAATATTCCATCTTCAGTCATGTAAATAACCAAATACCTGTTCTTGTGCCACAGGTCTGACACCAGCTTCTGGTAGCTTTTGCAAAGAGCAGGCTTCTTGTCCGTCCTCACCAGGCCACCACATTCTAGAAAAAACTGTGTCAGGGGTGGGCTGCAGAAGGAGGGGGACAAAAAAAATGGATTAATATATCACATGCAGGAATAAATACTACCAAATACTGTCCTTCAGCAAAACAGTTTGTCATTGGTTGTCATTGTTGAAGACTGGAGTGAAGTGAGTAATTTGAAAAAAACAGAATGTAACCATCAACTTTGACACAGGCAGAAAAACAGAGCAAAGAACAATACTGCATTATTATAATATGTAGCATTTGTAAAAAGCTTTTTTGATACCTCAGTATTATCATACTACTCAAGGTTAAATGTGTGTTTTCCATTAGACTCTAAGATTTAAAAAAAATATTATAAAGAACAGAGATCCAGCGAGGTTTCATTCTGGCACATCTACATAATGCTGCCTTCACTTTATTTTTTATTCATTTCATTTAAATTCATACTTCAGTCATTGAGTGATATCACAAATTCCCAGAGGTTTTGTCTCATGCGAGAAACCTCCTCACACAGCTGAGAGTTGAAGGACATCAGACTGGCTGAAAAGAGAAACAGCTGAGGGGATTTTACTTGACGAATACAGAATGGACGGGAATTTGCACGAAAGAGACAAACTACAGGATGAATAAGGCATGGAGTGTTCCCTTCCCTTGGCAAGAGAAAAGTCCTTAGAACTGCATAATGACCCGAAAGTAACTGAGGAACGCTACGCTCACACAAACAGACATCAAAGCGAAGTTTCAGGAAAAGGTCCCTCCTTCTGCAGCTGCGTGAGTCAGTTCTTCCTATTTTTGGAATGTGATTTAGATTGCAAATTTTGACCCACATCTTTTCCCATTTTTACTTATATCCAGACACAGCATCATCCATTTAATTTAAACATTTACTGGCCCGTGGGTAGATGGTATTAGAAAGAAAGAAGGGCTTTGCTGTGCTTTGTTGTTCCATGAAAAATAAAAGCAATAAGACAGCCTCGAGGTTTGTTGCAGAGCTCTAATTTAAGTGACCACCGCACATAAGCCAAACATGAGCAGTGAATCACACAGATTGGCACTTCAATAAACAATAAAAGATGAGGCAGACTGGAAGAAAAAAAAAAGAAAAAAGAAAGAAAGAAATGGTGGGAAAGGAGCAAGAAAAACATGAGGAGAAGCAACAGAAGACTTGTGGGGGGGGTATAAGAGTTGGTGTTCATCTGTAAGAGAAGACCCTACAGGGAACTACAAAAGGCCATTTCTGTCATCTCAAATGGTGCACTGCAGCAATTTTCACTCAACCGTCACTCTCCCAAATGAGCACAGCCGCGGTTGTTTCTCACAGTCAATAAGAGGCAGTCAGACAGTGTATAAAACAGCAAATTGCTATTGAATAGGCGCGTTAACAGTGTGAGAAATGAGAGGAAAGTCAGACGAAGAAAAAGCTGTCTGCGCAGGAACAGTGAGATAGACAGGTAGACGCAGGGACAGAAGGTGGATAAACAGCGGTCTCACCAGTTGGACAGGGCCTGGAGGGCAGCGTTCATGTAGCAGGTGTTGCCTATATTCTTCAGTCCTGTCAGGCCTGACGGAGACAGAGCACACCGGGGAAATTAAAGCAAGCCTTTCATCAACTCCTCGTAAATTTTAATGGCAGACAGAAAGTGTCTACATTTTCACAAGACCCGTTTCATTTCTGAGATTAATATTTTACAGCAGGGGCAGGAAAAAGTGCCTGCCTAGTGTATTTTAGACACAGCTGCTGTGGCCTGTGGTCTCCACCCCATTACACAGCTCATATTAATGGATTTTACTACTCTCCTACTACAATTCATTGTCTTATTTCTGTTTGGGGTATAATAACAATGGTCTAAGGTTTAGAACTTCATTTGCCATAATGTTTTGGGGAATGCAAGCAAGAACCTATGTTTCTATTTATTCTGAGTTCTGCCTTCATGAGTTTTGTTGCACAGCCACTGCACAAACCACAATAAACAAGGTCCCAGCATGCACTTGTCTCTTTCACCTTGTGAAACCATGGCCACAGGTGATAAAATGTAAAAAAGGGATGTGCTTCATTACTCAAATGTTGCACCTATAACAGCTGATTTCTTGAGTATATACACAACAGCAACACTTTTGACAAACCCACCAAATGAACGAATTTCCACTGTTACACACCAACATTTAACATGGAAGCTTCTGGGATGACAATCCCTCCCATCCACAGGGCACGAGCCAGTCAGTGAATGGTTTAATCAGTATGAAAATTATGTCTGAACTTGACCTAATTAAACACCTCAGGAATATGTGGGTCCAGTGCCTTCATCAAAACACCAAATGAGGGAACATGCGGTGCTGAATTATGTCCATTCCTGCTGTAGCGGTCCAGAGGTGTGTTTTCCTTTTATAAATATGTCGCCCACATATACGACCAGCCTGTTCTGCAGAGCACATTAGTTTTCAAAGCGTATTCACCATGCTTCCTAATCATATGATCTGCATGTGTGACAAAAATATCTGTGAAGCAGTGCCAGTGCCCGAGCTGCACCACATGAGGCGCAACATAACATATGTCATTTGGTGGAGCCTGTGTGCAAACATTACTTCCACAGTGACTTTGGTGGGACAGAGCTGACAGGAACCCACTGAGCTGCACTGCCGCTCATAGTCCTGCTTAACGGCATTGTGCAGTTTACCACAGTTTTTGGCACCGCACGTCATCCTAATTTACCCTCATCTGCAGATTCACAGCTGCAAGTAAATCATTGTTAGTTGATTTTGTTTGTCTTTTAATATATGTTTCAGATGACTAACGGGGAGGGGGGGTGCCTAGGCAACACATTAGCTGGCTTTTCTCAGCTCTAGTTATTTGAAGACCATTTGGTGCATCAGAGCCGTTAAAAAGACTCATCTTATCGCAGAAATTTACTTCTCTGTTTAATTACATTCATAACATTCACTTTGAACTAAACCACCTGCTGATTACCGAGCTCTTGCATTTGAGGTGTTCATCTTTAATTTTGTCAAACTTGGATTAAAGAGGCGATAAAACATAATTACATTTTTGTCACCTCACTGACTTCAAAAGTATTTGATTTTAATAATTAAAAAGGTGTCTAAGGCAGCAGAGCTTCGACTTTTAATTAGAAGATTTGAATATAAACCTGCTTCACTTACGACCTTTAAGCCATTTTCACTAATGAACACAGGACACTGTCCGCAGTTGAACTCTCTCTGCAGAAAACAGTCAGAGATGCCGTCTGACTGTTTTCAGACACATGAAAACAGTCAAACGGCACAAATGACATCAGCTCGCTCACTGTGCAATCACTGGGCAGTTGCCTGCTTCCTTCAAGTGAACATTGCACAGACTTCGTACTGGGGAGCTGGCACGTTGAAGCATGTTCAGTGTTTGATCTGAGCGTGCGGGACATGTACCTCTCATATCTACCTTTGTTGGTTAATATTGTGAGAAACTGATTGCAAGTTTGCCAGTTTGTTGAACTTATACTTCACATTTTTGCAAAGGTCTTGACTGACTGATTTTATTTGATTATTGTGCCACACATAAAAGCAACAATGTTGCCACACATAAAAGCAACAATGTCAGCTCAAACAGGCTACTGGACATCTTTAACCTTTACCTAGCAGAGTGTACTTATTTTTTTGATTTGAAATATATTTGTTACCATTAATTTGTCATCTCTAATAACCTCTTAATAGTTTTTAAAGGACTTGGCCCATTGGTGCAACAAGGACAATGGGTAGTTCATGTTATGTACCCTATATAGACACTATATGGACAAAAGTATTGAGCCACACTTGTTAGTCTTTCCATTCAGGTGTTTTTGGTCTGATTGTCACAGATGAATAAAAATCAAGCCCCTAGCCATGCCATGTGGTTAACGCCAAAGCTATGATTAATAAATTAGCCAGGAGTAAATCAAATAAACAAGTCTGATCTCTTGGCAAAGTATGCCACAAGAAAAAAAAACACACAAAAAACAGTATGGTTGTTTGTTTCAGTGGACACGAGTTGTGCCGTTTTTTTGTTTGCTTGGTTTTTTAAACTAATGTTTTTCAATAGGAAGAATATTTTGTGTCTACAGCAGGTACAGTATGCCCATGCTTTTGTTCAGGCTTCTGCAAGGATGTATCACTAAGGCAACCAAGAAAACAGAGCTTTGAAACAAGTGTCAGCCTCTGTAATTTACCGCAAACCCTTTTCTGCCTTTTTTAGTGTGGAAATCTAAACACAACGCTTTTATATCCAGACTAGTAATTTTAATGGCTAAACTTGATAATGGTAATTAATAACATATTTTAAATTAGTACCATATCCAAAATAATACCAATGAAGTGTAACAATCTGTTATGTGGACGACTTGAACATGGATCTCTGGACCAGATAATCCTAACTACCATAAAAGTCCAACCATCAAATGTGGACTTTTCTTTGGGCTTTCAAAAGAGGAAAAATGTCCATTTTGCGTACACAGTCAGAAATCAGGACATGTCAGCTGAAGCAAATTTTAAAATTGTCTTCATCGACCCGAAAACCAGGGTCAACAAACACAAATCAATAGATTACAGCACATGAATATTTCATGAACTGCTGTATGACTGTTAAAACTAAATCTGCTTAAACTGCATTGCTGCAGTAAACACCACCTCTTGTGGCAGATGTTATGTTTTTTGGCCGTCTGCCACAATAAATGGATGTGTTTAATATAAAATCTAAACTAGCTGTGTTGATTTGAATACTTTAATCTGAAAATTATAGTATTCATTGATAAGATCTACCAGCTAACTCTTTGTGACACTGATGTGGTAATCAGTTAAACACAGCTCACCTCTGGCACGTATGTCATCTTCCTCTTCCATCTCCATGTCTATGTCTTCACAGCCACCATTAGAGGGCACTCTCAGGGAGGTAGGACTCCCAGGGGCCTTGTTGCCATCCTGTAACAGACACACATAAACCTTATAATAAAAGATCTCGTCTAGGAAATAAATAACTACAGTTTAATTGTTACTGGTGGAATTCCTCATTCGTGAATATGTAAACCAGCCTGTTCTACTAGTAAACCGTATCTTCAAGCTGTGAGATAACAATAGAAAGGAAGCCTGGCTCATACCTGACCCACGTTCTGCGGCAAGGGGAGGGGTTTGCTGTTGCTGTGGGGTGAGTGAGGACCTAGTTTACGCTCCAGGAAAACTTCCTTGCCACAGGCGTAGCACCACACACGAAGTGTGGTCAGGTTCACCGTGAGGTTGTGTCTCGTGTCCTATCCAAAGAAATAAATTATATTAAGACACTGTCAGAGCTCAAAAACAAAGTTTAACAAGAACACTGTGTTAACAGGAGCAGCTGACACACGTGCCCCTGCTTCATTATCTTCAGCGCAATCTAGCAACCAGCATCTTGTGAAATGGGTGGTGCTGCTTTTATATATAAAAACTAAACATCTCTCCTGGCAGCTGGACTAAAGTTATTCCGGGATAAGTCCAACTAAATCATGGGGTGAATAAACTCATGACTTTTCTTCTCAAATTAAATTAATTTGAAAGAGAGTTTGCTTATTTAAAGTAATTTTAAATAACACACACTACCTTTATGCAATTTCAAATCCACCTAACTTCATAGAACATTAGTGTAGAACTAGTTTGAGTATATTATCCAAATTATTTTGTTCCAGGTATAATTTGTAGATCCTCCCTAAGCACGCTAATAAACTGATACGTTCATAGCACCTTTCTACTCAATTCAAGCACTCAAAGCATTTCCATACTACAAGTTTCATTCAACCAATCACAACAAACAATGATACATCACTTTTATCTATGCCTAAGTGCTTTTTAATGAAACATTCACACTCCAATGGATGCACCAGGATTCAGTATGTCAAAGCATATGTTAACACATGAAATGGAGGAGCGGGGTCGTCTACTAAACCTTTTATTTTGGTAGATGACCCACTCATCTACCAATCATACATTTACTGCTCTGAAAATAAGGATAGGATACAATCACTGAATGTCTGTGTTTCTGTTCAACATGTGGCTTGCAGAACAGGCAGATTATAGATTGTAGCTTTATTGAACCATCAAAACAACATGAGCAGGTGACAGAAGTAATTTGTCACAGGAAACAAAAGGCAATAAAATAATCTTTTTTTCTTTTTTCTTTTTTTATTCACATCCCTTCAAAGACCTGTTTCAGGTTAAACCTGGATTTTAGGCTAGGGTAAGAGTCTGGCACTTAGTTATGATGGTTAGATTTCAGGGCAAGACACTTAGGAATAAATTAATATCAATGAATGTACCCCTCCATCTACACAGAGATGTTAACAGGGAACCAAACCATCTCAAACTGGGCGCGGCACTTACACTGGTCCACAGTAATACACCACCCAAATTTGAAGTAGAAAAAAAAGAGGAAAAAAGGATAGACTTCAGAGTATTTTAACCACAGTCAGACTAAACTGGTTGTCTCAAGTCAAAGGTGGAGGTCAAGGCAGAGCGAAGGCTAAAGGGGAAACGTGGCCGAGTTCTGCTGACCCACTGCTGTTGGGCGGGTTGACACGAGACCGAATACGAGCAGCAGCACACACTGTATTATTCATCAGGCCTGCATTAGCCTTCCCACAGCGGCGCAGAGCAGAGCTGGCAGAGGTGACACACTAGACTGAGCACAGCCTCGAAACACCACAATTTAAAACATTTATAAAAGGGAAGCATGCCAGGTGGGGCATTCATAACAAGCTGAATTCACAGAGCTTTACAGCATGTATTACCAGCATATATAATATCTAACTGTTTTAACTCTGTATTCAAACAAATTCGGCTCCTTGTTAATCATAATATTGCGTGAGAAAAGGGAATAATGCAGTAAAACCTGTCCCATCACAACAACTCGTGCCTCGTTCTCAAGCTATTTTCAAACTAAAACTAAAACTAAAAACACATTTGTGGTGTTGTGGCAGCGCTGGCCGCAATAAAACATCTGCTTTACCCTGTAATTGTCATAAGGAGGTGGTTGGATCTAGTTTTGTGTGTCAAATAATTAAAAAAAACAAAAAAAAAAAAACATTTGACTGTCAAGTCTCCTTCCTAAGCCTCTTCTGTCTTTAAGAGTGAAATAACTGAGTGCTAGGAAATGCAAGAGGCTACCATTCTTCTTCTTGTGATCCGATCAGGAACTACACTTTCAGAGTACCGGCAGCTTGAAAGTAACTGGAAAGCTTAAAATAATTTTTTTGAAATATGCAGGAGTTTACTTTAAACATCCATTTTTAAATGTACAGTGGAGTTTGAAATACAAACAAAAGCAAATACCTATTTAAAGCTAGAGAGTGTGGTATTCACAGGAATAACTGAGCATCCTCCACTTTGAGAGACGGTGATAACTGGAATTAAAAGTGCAATATTAAGAAGTTGAGAAAGCAAGAAATGAAAGATTTTTGTTTCCCTTCCTCTTGTCACTGGTTTTGCTGGGGGGATATTTTAAATCATGTGACTGTAACTGAATGTGAGATGATACAGCTGTGCCAGAGGGATTTAATAACACAGTATGAGCGAACAAGTCCACTGAGTCATCAGTCAGTCATTATCTTCCTGATGTATGTACTGAAGCATCACATGCACCTCAGCACTGGCAGCAGGTAACGACCTTAGACCACCTTTTAGAGAATTTCAGCAGAATAGCTTCATTTCAGTGCTCAAAACCTGAAAAAATGCTTATTTTTAAGCTGTTTATCTGCTTGCTAATGTGCCAAATAAGGCAAATACAATATGGCCAGAGTGGTACTGAAGTGCCAGAAATGTCGACATATATCAAAGGATGTTAACACCCTTCAAATTGATTCAGTCATAATATTAGTGAGAGGACGCAGCCAAAATGCATCGGAAACACATTAAGAAATTAAAAAATGAAAAGACAAAATATGCTGCAAGCTGTGAGGATTATTCTGACATAAACAATCATCAATATCTTTTTTTTTTTAATTTTCTCTTTTTTCCTTCTCTGCTTTTTGTAATTCTTTCTCTTGTCTTTACCACCATGTAGTTTGACTTCAGGTAATAAAAATGTACAGATATTGAGCTCTGTGATCTATAGCTTGACAAAAACAAAGAAACAAAAACGTTATTCCCCTTTACTACTGTGTCACATACAATCTGGCAGTAGTCTCCATCACTGCGTAGTCAAGAGATTAAAATGTTTCTGTCCCCTCAGGGCTTCTGGAGCACTAATTAAGCATGGTCCCTATTCTTGAAAGATTTAGATGGCTTCAACTGGAAAGAAAAATGAAAGGGAAAAAAACAACACACACACACACACACACACACACACACACACACACACAGACACAGACACACACACACACACACACACAAAAAGGTGGCTGGCAAGCACCGCAGACAGATGTCGCAGATAGAGGATGCATATTAAATTCATGAGCGATATCATTTAAAAATTGTCCAGCTAATATTAAATTTCTCCACCAGCACCCTCTGTATCCAATATCCCTCTTACAGCCTTTTCCAGATACAGACTTAACAACGGATATAGTAACAGCCAGAGCAAATTACATGTTTGCCCCTTTAGTCCTCCTGTCCCCACATGGCCCTAGCGTGCTGGAGGAAAAGCCTTAGTCAACAGTGAGAGCACCAGAGGGTGGATGAGCTGCAGGAGGGGTAGTTACTGTAGCCATGGAACCGACAGTAATAGTGAGTCTCCTGCACTTCCCAGAGGAAAGGAGATTAATAATGGATGATCCACTGCTGAAACTGAACTGGATGTGTGGAGATGTGGGCACACAGAGTTGGCTTGATGGTTTTTGAGAGCACGCGCACTTCAAAAGCTAAAAAGATGCACACTCGGGCTCTTTGACGAAGAAAAAAACAATAAAAAATAAAAGTGGTGCTGGAGGTGCTTTTATTGCAAGTCATGACTCCTGGGACCTGGTATTCCTGAACTACCATCTGTTCCTCATCTGCTTCTTCTTTGGTTGCATGTAATTTCGATTAAGTTGCATGTAATTTCAAATCCTGATACAATGGAAACGCACTGGAAAGTCTGAGATGTCTCACCTGCGAGTGAACAGTGCTGTGGTCAGCGTGAGATTCTCCACAACCCACATAGGCGCATCCATTCTACAGAGAAAATTAAACAGGGGATGCAGAAAAATGAGAATGCAGTCTAATGCAGATACTATTTCACTAAGCAAGAGCAGCATTTTCCAGCAGCAAACATCGTCTTACCTCCAAACAGGCCCACAAATTTGGTCCACCAACTTTACAGTCTTGGCACTGGCCCTAGAAAAATGTAACACCCAGGTCAGGGTTATTTCATTTAAGGTGAGAAAGTCCCAAAACAATAAAAACAGGCTTGTCATGCAGTCTTTGTTATGCCGCATAGCACTTTTAATACAACAGAGGGTGGAGTGGGTCACTCACATGAGATTTTTGAATAAGTTCTTCCTTGGTGATCTCACCCACGCAGTCCAGGTGGGGGCAGTCACAGCTGGACACCGGTGGCATTGCTCACCCACTGGCCTGAGGATGTGAAAGAGAAAGAAAAAAAAAAAAACAACAACATTTAGTCCATGACTTGCAATTTGAGTTGAGTGACTCCGAGTTAAAACAACAACAAAAAAAAACAAAACAAAAGAAGAACAATACAATGGAGGGCTTCTTGTCTTAAAACTGCGCTTCTCAACCCTGTAACTGATAGTTGACAGTGTAACAGAGAATATATTTAAAAGAACAACTCTGATGACAAGCAAGACAGTCAGGCTTCGAGTAACCTGACTCATCGCCTCACAAGATAAATTTTTTCCATGCCTGCATGACTGGCAAATTCCCCTTATTATCAGCCACTGACATGCCAAGCAGTGGATCATGACACAGTTGTCCAGCTCATGTCGAACAAGCATCATAAATGACTTTAATGATGACAAGGCAGACTGCTGAGATGTATGAACGAGTTAAGACCAAGCATCAACACCCAGGGCTGAAAAATAAATCTACTCTGGAAGTGGAAAACAATGCCACTCCTCTTGAATAGCACAGACGCCATGAAAAGACAGCCAGCTTCCAGCGTGAAACATGAAGCCAGTGGTAAACTGTAAAACAAACTGGTATGTATCTAATGCTATTCTACTTTCAGAGCCACAGTCACACATATTTATATTGTGGTTTTATATTATGGCTTTAAGAGGTTTTGTTCTGACAAGTTGGATCCATGTAGCTGTGCTGTCTTTTGTGGCCAGCAGGGGACGACTCGCATAGCTGCCAAAAGACTTCTGAAAATAAATTAAAAAATAAAACACCCCTAGGCTCCCTTCCTCTACGACTTCTGTGAACACTTTCCTGATGACTTCACAGACTTAGTCGCCAGTTTCAAGTTATACTGAATAAAACATGTAGTTATTTTAAGGTGGTTATTCTAAAAGCCAGAAACAATTATCTAGGGTATATTATTGCCAAGAACCTTTGAGTGTCTGCTGTGCCTCAGTTTTACAGCAGGATCTATCACTGGTTTGTCCCATCTGATTTCAAAACACCATAATGGAGAGTACAAAAACGTGTCTCATCCATCTGTATACTGGATTTAGGGGCACAGGTCCTTTGACAAGGGCCTAAACACCCACATGTAGCTGCTTCACCTCCACTAATTAAAGTCACTGAACTCAACCTCTCACTGTGTTTGCTAATGGTGCCTTTTTTTAATGGAATTAGCTGAGAAATAAACAAACACTGCTGTGTGGTACAGACTGTCCAGAAAGCCTTTGCTTCAGCTGTGCTAAGTGAAATTATCATATTTTGTATAGATGTCACTTAGCATCAATTAGCAGATCTTCCTTTGTGCTGCACCTGGCTATACAGCTCAAGCTAATCAAGCTTGCTTGAGTTAGCTGATAACTTAACATATTAGAAATGAGAGGGTGTAGTGCTATCTTCCAACTCTAGAGATCTAATACTGAGACAGGCAGCCATGTTCATCTTTTATATACTGTCTACATTTAGTCCAAACCACCAAAGGGTGCAGATGACAGCAAAGAAATGTCTACTGAGAAATACGTTTTGTACAAGTGAATAAAAAAGGGTCACATTTTCACCGACAGCAACACTGAAATGAATGACACGTGTCCGACTTAGTTGCATGCCTGAAAATCTTGCACTGACAATAAACACACTAAAATGAAAGTGAAAGTCACACCAATGATTCCAGGCACAGGCTTTAGATCACACTCCATTACCATTAGTGATGATGGTCAAATGGACAAGTTGACTGTGCTGCAGTCAGTTGATTGAGAGTCAGAGACGTTGATAGATTAAAGAGAAAACAACAAAACAAAGCCAAGATGTACTAATTAGCTGTGTCTAGAAGCCTATTTCCTGCTCTGTCTGATGGATGTATACGCCATCATGCATCTGAGACTTCTCAAAATCAGTTTTCATTAGAGCTTATTGATAATTTAAGGTTTTCCCTGCAAATGAAAATGCTGGCACTCACCAAAGAGGTTTTGCCCAGCACCAAAGGAAAATCAGCAAACAGCAAAAACAACAGGAAAATATATAGACTTCTGCTATCTGGGGTAACGTAGCCTCTTTGCTTTAACTATAAGCAAATCAATAGTGCTTACATAGCTGATTTTGAACCAGAGGATAAACCCTTACTCATTCACAGACAATTCTGGATCCCATCTGCAACCATAACAGGTTATAATGATTGATTATTCAAGCTTAGGCAATTCAAGTTTCAGTAATATAATATACATAAAATGTATCCAGCAGCGCATCATGCTGCCAACGTCTGCCAATAAATGACAAAAGCTCTTCCAAACTTCATCAAACACATTCCTGCACGTGCTGAAAAATTATGATGCAATTATCATTTAGTACAAATGAAGAGCAAAATCTCTGTACTTCCACTTTTCGGTGTGAAAAGAGGAAGCTCGACAAATACATGAGGCCCGTGCAGTGAGATGCTGAGAAACCGCTGGAACTTTCCATTATCGGGCTCCTCGTCAAGGACGCAATCGAATCCCCTACCCCGAAGAAACAAAAAAGAAAAAAAAAGGCTCACACACTGACGCAGTTGGCCTTTAGGGGAGCAGGGGGCGTGCCGGTAAAAATGACAAGGGACGCTGGTGGCTCGGGGTCTGCCTATCCAGAGTGCTGTGTTTAAAGAAGCATTTCATCATAAAGCAAACGGCTGAGTGTGAGTGTTTGCCCGAATCATATTTCTCTTAAGTCACATATTACTCCATCAAACACTGGGCAACAGCTGTAAGATATTGACACATCATATTTTATAAAAGGGGGAAATAGAAAAGGCTGCAAATGAACAGGTGAAGGTCACTCCAAAATTTCAGGGACATTTTGGAGTGATCTTCTTGCTGCCTTTGGTTCAAATCCAGCTCTTTACAGGAGACAAAGTTTTTCTCAGAACAGATGGCTTGCTTTAAAGTAGCTTCTTTAGCTTATTTGACATCTTGTTAGCATGTGTTAACTCCTCCTGACAGTTTTTTCTCCTTATCTTTAAGTGGTTTTGCACAGTTTTCTCCACACCAGAACGTGATCAGTTTTACCTCCTCGCTGTCCTCCTCTCTACCAATTAAAAAAAAAAAAAAAAATTATGTGTACTTTCTTTAAATTTACATTTTTATATTTAATTCGTGTGCAGCTATAGAAATAGTCACTGTTGTGGGGTTTTGTGAGCACAAAACCCCACAACAGGTTCTGGGTACCGTCACTGGACGGAACAGAAGCATTAAAGAAACAGAAAACATTATTACACATTACACAAGTGATAACACTTTGCATTTCAGGAGGCACAAAAGCCGGTAATTTCACTTTTATCTGTAGTGTCCGATATGGACGACAACAGCCACTAAAAAGTTTAACATAAAAACTGCTTCTTTTTTACCTGAAAATACCTCTTTAGTCTTAAAACTTGTGTCTGCCACAGACCAATGATAGCATCATTCACCACAAAGCTCCAAAATGCAGTCGTTGGCACAGGTTACAGGAGTCACATGTACTTACAGGGTGACTGAGAGTGCTTTATAAAAATATGAATGTTTTCCTTTTTATCCAGCATTGGATTATTGTTTTCAGTTTCACTTCATTTTACTGATATACTCATGGTGTGCTTACAGGCTATTACACATCTTATTTGCCTTTACTTTATGATATTTTCTCCTTTAAAATATGCTCCATAGCTTATCTTTTTTTTATTACTATTATTCTACTTTAGTACACTGATTTCTGTCTTATCAGTCATCTCTTATGCACTTAGAACTCCACTAGCCTTCACAACAGGTGCTATATAAATAAAGACTTACTGATTGATGACAGCAGATTCACTCAGCAGATTTAAACCACATTAATGATGAAATGACTCATCCAGAGTGCCACAGCATACACAATGTCTTTAAACCTATGATATACCGCTTTGGCTTGCCAACAAGCACAGAAGACACCTGCTAAGTGCAAACGTATGAGTAAAAAACAAAGAAATACACACAGGATATAGCTCCATCTATTTTAGTGCAAAGAGGAAGATGTGCATCCTCAAAACAGAGGGATGTACTACAAAGTGAGAATAATGGGTTAGTGAGGTATGTTGAGCTTAAAATCCGAACTTCCAGCGTCACAACTTCTTTTTACCTTCCTAGATCACAACTGTGACTAACACAGTTGAGTACAATCAGGCTACAAAGGAGGAGATGCTAGCAGCTGGAGATGTGTTACCCAAATGTACACAAATGTCTCCGCCAAGTGCCGCTGGAGCACTCGCTGGTTTGAATCTGCATGACAGGAATTGCAAATGATAAATGGAATTACTGATGCAGTTACATGCTGGAAAAGCAGGGCTTTAAGCAGCTGGTTGAAAGCTCAACTCAGGACACGAGATTCCAGTTGGAAAATATTTTTGAATTTACAAGGTTCGGTTACTTTAGCTATTCTAAAACGTACGTGTTAAGAAGTTATTTAATACTTTTACTTAACTTTGTCACAGGAAAATCTCCCTAGGCTAGTATTGCGCTTACATTTGATTTATGCTGCATAATGGTGTGTCACTATTACTGCACTATAATGCCGCTGGCACTTTGTTTCAATAGATTTGCACTTTGAATAACAAACTGTGTCATCAATGACAGTAACTCATTAGAAAAGAGGGATAGAAAACGCTCTTCATTAGCTTACACTTATAAATGCTGCTGCCTGCGAGCATCAATAAAACGTTGCCCAGCATTTTTTCCTCGTATCATCAAAATTATTGTTATATTATTGTTGTTTCTTGGAAGTTGACCTATATCACCTTCTTCCCTAGTTTCCACTGATTAATTTCCCTCTGAAGAAACCTTGCTAAAATTAACTCTTTTTAATGACTTGTTTATTTCTTACAGTCAATATTTTTCCATTAAAACACCAGTAAAAGTCCTTTGTTGAACAGTCCGTCTAAATGAGAAGAGCCAGCTGTTCACCTGCCATGCCAAAACTACCTTTTCTGCTATAAATTAATCATCTAAATTATAAATCTATTAATCATTCTATATTCTGTATTAAACTAGGAGTATATAAAACAATCAAATGTTTTACTTTGTGGGAGACAGCAAAAGCTTGATCCACTGGCCTAAGAGGTGTGTGTGTGTGTGTGTGTGTGTGTGTGTGTGTGTGTGTGTGTGTGTGTGTGTGTGTGTGTGTGTGTGTGTGTGTGTGTGTGTGAGAGAGAGAGAGAAGGCCTGCAGTAAAGTTCATATTTCTCCCAATCTCCTCCAAAGTTTGTTTAACACAGACAAAAACACTTTGTCACCAAATATATTCCATTTCACTTTGATCTGGCCATAGTCTAAGTGATTTCTACCTCTCCACCATTAAGCTGTGGTACAGAGTCAGGCGTAAACACAACAGGTTAGTTTTAATGTTTCTACAGATCCAGTTTAACACTCAGAGCTCAAATGTGTAGCAGTCACGTTTTAATAACTGTTGCGCTGAAAGTGAACTGAGTGACAAATTAAATATTAATTCACAGAGTCACAAAATAAATGACTTTCTGCAGTAATACTCTCAGCTTATTTGCAGAAAAGTTGTCTTTTTTTTCATATCCTTTATAGACTTTTATCAGGAATTCCTCTGACCGAAGCAGGAGGCACTCAATCGCAGTCAAGTGAGCGTGCACAGAGTCTGAAGCAGAAAACCAGGGTTAAGAGAGAAAGCTGATCATTGTGATTCCCTCCCTCTCTGATTGTTTCTTCTTCTTTTTTTTTTCCATTGTACAGCCCACAGACGACAACAACAGTATGAGGGGGGGAAAAAAACCTCAGAAGTACACACAGGACATAGCTCCATCTCATCAGTCGGTGTTTGTGGTTAATGACATGAAGCCAATTTTGTGTATTGTTCCAAGTGCTGTTTGCACTAATATTACTCTTCAATGCAGATGAAAGACAGATGCACATGTAGATGCATCATTACAAGCCAGGCCGGATCATCCAATAGCCATTCTGGGCACAAAACCACGGGTCGACGATGCTTGGGTTACTATCCAGGTAGCACATAAATGTTTTCTCTTCAATTTTAAGTCTTCTCATTTCTAATCATCCAAAGAAATATATAATAAAATACTCGGCGACTAAACAATTAGGTTCCAGGTCTGTCTTTGAGCAGAAGATGGTAAACATTTTGAGTTTACCTAAGTAATTGAAAGCAATCAGTTTATTTCTGACAAAATGTGATCCCCAAAACTAGAACTGCTGATTCATCCATCATCTTAGCAGTGAGAAAACAATGATAGTCCATTTAATATCTGACATTAGATATCAGATATTATATTTGACAGCGGGAAGATGGCAAATATTTCAGGGTTTTTCCTGCTCAGAGTGGACCTTTGAGGGACAATGCACATAAGCACAATTGCTCTGCATATTGTTAGGCAAAAGAATTAACAGAAGTGTATGCAAAGTTGTTAACATCATGTTTATCACAGTAAAGGTGGAAAGCCAAAGGTTTATTTATGCAAAAGAAACCCTGCATCTGTGTCTGGGTTTGTAGCGTCATGATCTGGTCAAGACAACAGGTCGACTGGGAGATATGAAAAGTTCATGTTCAGTCACGTGCGAGTCAATAAGCCTGCTTCCTCCCCTCATCAAAACCGTCTCCAAGTCGAAGTTAATAATCAATGACGCCTTTGAAACTAATTTCATTTCATACCAACACTAAATCTCTGCAAAGTGAAACAGGGCGAGGTTTCGTTCATCTTACCAGGCTCCTCGCAATTACCTGGACTTTGCGGCCATCCCTGCAAAAGCTGAAGTGACCTTAACCTCTGTAGTACACGCCAGGAAAATCTGATTAGAAGCTAGTTTCACTGTCAAGCCTCGTGAGATTACGTAAAGCTGGTGATAGGAAGAGTATCTCGGCTAACAAACCTTTCTTTGCACCGTTTCACTGCCTCCGCCAGCAACGTGACAATACTACATGATATTAAACTGTGCACAAAGGGGTGGCGCGGTCAGGGTGGGGCGTTAACCCGAACCTCGCACCACTAATGAAAGCAGCGATGCTGGCTGTGGCTGTAGCTGTTATCTTTAGGGAAAATTTGAAATGATAAGCAGCAACACAATAAACACCGGAAGGCGGAAAAACAACAACAACAACGCATGTAAAGCTTAACAGCTCACTTTAGCAACAGACTGTCTACAAATGGGTAGCATTGGCCATAATGTTTAAAAAAAAAAAACTCAGTTAAAAAGGGCCATGTTTTAACTACCCTGGTTTAAAGCAGCGGGTGGTTTAGCCTCACGTAGATAAAAACAGTGAATACTACAGATATGTGTGGCTTCGGCCTTGTCCAAAGTGAGCTGTCAAAACCAGACGAGGCGTTGACAGCGTCACGGGCTGACTAGCCCTATTTCGCTGTTAACCTTAGCATGCTAACGGCCATCCTAAGAGCATTTTATCTGACGTAATACCCACAAGGAACATAGAAAAACAACAAAAGGTGTACGTATTACCCTCCAGAGAGAGTGTTTAGGTGAAATGGTTAGCCACTGATAGCCGTCTCGTGCGCAACGTACTGGCTAACGTTAGCCTCCTGTGATCGGGGACAATCCCACAGTGACTACGGCACAGTCAGCCGCAACGTCAGCCTTCGGCCTTACCTGCTCGGTACCAAAGGACGCCGCTTCTCAGGTGGATCCGATGGTACTCCCGGTCTGCAACATAAACTCAGTCTGTACTTAGAGAAACATATTAGACTGCAGTCCTTTCTTCACATTAACGATAACCGTCCCTGTCGCTCAGCGTGGTTGCTAACGTTACTGTTGTCCCCGCCTCTTTTCCGGTTTAAAGAAAACACATGAGCCCTCCCCATCCTGCTGCACGTTTGATTTTTAATTCTATACAGTCTATAATTTTGTGTTTTTAACAGCATTATAGCCTCACTGTAGATTATTCAATTAGTAAGTCATATAAAAGCAAATATTAATTATCTTTTGAGCCTAGTGATCCGCTCTTATCAATATTGAGGATCAGATGTGATGGGACAGTTATGGACTGTTAGAGAAAAAACTACCAGCGTCTTTAAACTTATTACAGTTCACTTACATGAAGGACAAAATGGGTAGCAATAAAGGAAAAAGAATGATTTAAAGACAACATGCCCTGTAATAAACCCATCCCAAGCGCCATCTAGTGTTTTCATAGTGAAGAAATCCCCTCTGCATGGATCCAACCACCCCAGAGTCACCAGTAGAAAAGCTCCACTATCAGATCGCGCTCCAGTGGCACCATCTAATGTCCCAAAATGTTCTTATAAATGGATTATAAACATTAATGAGCGGTTATGTTACAGTGTGATGCTCATACAGCTGGACTGCTAAGTACTTCAACTGTGTTGCTGTCCACTTCTTTTTGGCTAAGCAAATGATGAAGATTGTTATTATTATTTTACAGCTTTACAAAAATAGCAAAAACCAAAACATGGCGATAGAAATATATGATTATACAATTGATTCAATGCAAAGATAATAACCCAAAAGGTAGAGAGTTATTATACCACCACGTTTCACACAGCATATTATGAATGAGAACAGATTTCTTAAAAAATAAAAATAAAAAAGATTAAACACATACCAAAGAAAATAATACATTAAGAATAAATTAATCAACAAGTTAAGAGACATTTGGAGAAACTAAACCAGAGCAAGGCTGCTTTTTCTGATGGCATCAGCCCCAAAGTTCTATCTATGATCCCGAGTCTGTGTGATAAGGCGGCCTTTTGTGGCTGGATTTACAGTGAGGAAGACCAAAAACACACTCCTTTAATCCATGGCCTCTCCTACAACCTTTAAATAGTGTCCGGATCCCAGGGAAACATTTGCCCAAACACCCTGGAAAGGACACCGAAAAGACAGGTGAGTAATCATGTCTTAACAGCAACTTCTTTGCACCAACCTTTACCTTTAGACTTTGCACACACATTTGCATAAGTTTTCCTCAACAGTAGACCTTATTTGCTCCCAGTAACAATTCTTTCCTCCTCACAGACAGCCACCACACTTATTGATGAGGAGCAGCTGTGCAGGACCTGGAACAACAGGCTGATTTTTGTGTTGTGGTCTGGTAGTATTTCTTATCTCATTTCAGTGATAATCATTCTTTAGTTTTTTCATTTATTCATCATTCCATTTCCTCGGGTTATTCCATTGATAGATGACTTTGAAAGGCACAACTTTTCCTTTCTAATAATAATATATATATAATATAGTGGATACATTAAAAAGAGGATGTTGAACATGGAGCTGCCAGGCAGGCAAAAAAGAGGAAGTTTTGTAGTTGTAGAGGCTTGGTGTGACAGAAGACCATACAGGGGATAGAATGAGATGGAGGCAGACTGATCCACTGTGGTGACACCTGAAGGGAGCAGCAAGAAGAAGAAGAAAATTTTCATGTTTATCGATTACTAATTAATTTTGTTTGTACGACTTTTAAACATGAATATGGGGAAACTTTGTCCATCCCGGCTTAGAATTCAGTACATTTTGTAAAGATTAAAATCACACTTTTTTTAAATTAACGTTTGATTCTTTGTTTTCCTCTTTATTTTTCTTATTTTCTTTATTGTAATTTTCTCTCTCACTTACGTCGATAAACTAAAAGATCGTCTCCAATTAAACAAAAACTTTGTCTTGATATTTCTGTTAATATTTCTGATAGATACATGTAGTTATCTGTAGTGTATGCAGGCACACCGCAAGAGGGCGCAAGGAGCCCACAGTCACGTTGAGCGCGAACATGCTTTTATTTTGAAAATCCAGGCTGGTGCTAGAGTCCTTCACTGTGCGGCAGCCGAGGTCAGCCCGAGGACCAAGTGAAACAGTGGAGCTGTGTCTGCGGAGGAATATTAAAAAGGTACCGCTGAATTCATGTATGCTTTCATGTTGTCCCATTCAGCTAAGAGATGAGCTCGAGTTTGTCTGTCACAGTGTTTATTTTCAGCTAGTTTAATAGATTTAGCTAACCCCGGTAGCCGTTATTAGCCTTGTTAGCCGTTAGCTCTTCGGGTTGGCGTTTCTTAACCATGTGCTTATGTGATTATCCATACCGGTGTCAGCGTTTTGCCCCAGTGAAAACACTTTAGATGCTCCTGGGGGGGATCTTGTTGTGTCTTGTTTGCTATATAAACTTACTGAAGAGGAAGATAAAATCCGTTAACATTTAAATTAATATCATAATTAATATAAAAATACGCAAGTCGATTCAGAATAGATGAGAAATAAAGCATTAATTAATTAAAATAAAAACAAAAATACGTAAGGACTCTTATTAATGTAGAGTCCGAAGGCTTTTTATGTTAAAACTATATAACATTAAAGAGTTTTCCTTTGCTTACCTAGACTTTTTAAAGTTATGGGTTTTTTTGGGAGATTTTTTTTTTTCTTTTTTTGAGAAAATCACAAGGGTGTTTTACCTCTGTTATTGCAGTTTCAGGCTCTCAGATGCACTCTCATACTTCTGACAAACATAACCCTTACACAAGCAAACTTTATACATCTACGACTAACAACGAGCACTGTGTGAGGCTCAGGCTTGGCTTTAAATGGCTGGATCGTCCAGCTGTGAGCGTCTTGTGCAGACTTAGACTTGGCTGTTAGATGGAAGTGTGCATATTTAATTAAGTAATGCAAACAGTTTTCGTTTTTTACCTCAATGTTATTAAAATTGTTACAGTCCTCAAAGTAAACGGGGGTTGATTAAAAAAAAAAATCCAGGAATTTAGCCCTTATAACTAATTAAGTACAAGAGATAAACACATGAAGCTTTCTAGGTTTAGAAACACTTTCTCAGCTTTTTAAAAGCTGTAAGAGAATCAGTTTTGCACCCAGCCAAAGTGCACACTCTAAAGCCAAAATCAACAAATTATAGCTTCGGTGTCATGGGATATTTCATGGTTTCAGCAAAAGTACACAAATTCAACTTCTCGGTACTCCAAATGTGTTGTCTGTTTTTTCGATATTTCACTGAATAAAGTTTCTTTTGGCTAAACCTTTAAAGGGCGACCACCCTAAACAAGTTGTATCATGTGAAATATCTTCTTTTTACCTACATTGTGATAACAGGCTCACCTTATAGCCTAGATCTGTGAGCAGTATTTGGCTTTAGATTGTGACACTTTGACTGGGTGTAAACGTGATTTGGTGGTTGTTTTTAACCGAGCTTAGAAGGTGTTTTTCAACCCTGAGAATTTCATGTAATTTCAAGTAATTTTCCATGGCTACATGTACAAAGGATGAGCTGATTCTGAGAGGGTCGGGATCAGATTGGACTTGTTTTGTTTTAATTAACCGACACCACTGCATCTGATACATTTCACAGGCTTTTCTTTCATGGCAATCCTCTAGTGTGCGATGTTTAAGAATGAAAGTTTGCATGTTATCAGGCTTTTTTCTCCTGACTTTTAATTATATATTATGCGGTTAAAACTGGCTGCTCACTCACTTTAAGCAAGGTATTCCTAGCAGTGCATACAGAATACCAACAGCTTTGTGTATTAGTGTCATTATATCCCCTTCCTGAGCTTCCAAGGTTAAATCCCTTAATGTCATCCTCTGCAGCTTCCACAGAGCGGTGTCGTGGATAAGGGAGCTGCCAAGTCATGGGCAGAGCGTCACAATGACACATGAGACCCTCACGAGCTCACAGCTGTCCATGAAGACTGCAGCTCTGCGTATGGTTGACTTGCCGCTGTCTGTCTACAGCTCCCTGACACAGGTGAGGATGCTTTTCAACGTGCTCCTAGCAGCTATCAGAATATCCACACTGCATGGTTTACAAGAATGAATTATTTATTCACTTCATATTAGAAGTGAATACATATTGGAACTATATATAGACTATTCACTTTCTTTTGACCTATATTGCCACTTTTTTTTAAATTTAATTGATTAGTGTAGTAAGAAATATTTCTATTAAGAGGAACGCACTGTGAGAGGATTTGAAAATGCCTTGTTTATCCTTTTCCTTTAAAACCTGATGAGATGAGCCAGCAGCTGTGTTTACATGTGAACGTTTACCACCTGTTTGAGGAGTTTAGTTGTTCGGCTAAAGGCTTCGTGTGATGGAGAGATACTGAGCAGCTCGGCCAGTTTTCTAGCAAATGTGTTTCAAAGCATGCTGGTTTTAAACTCTAAGAAGCTCATGCAAACTTCTTTTCCTGAACTGAAGATCTGAAAGTTCTTATAAAACCAATTTATGCAGAACTCCTTAAACAAGTTAAGAATGACTTCTGTTACATTTACAAAAATGTGAAGTAGTAGTTTGCATGTCAGTATTTTAGGTGTTTTCCCCCCAGTTTCACTTTCTTTCTTGGTCCTTGTGGCTGTAGGGTGTTGAATGCCTGGTATTTCTCTTCATTTACCCACATAAACACATGTTATTGTGTTTATGCAGAAGGCGACAGTGTTTGTGTGGCCTGAGTCACATAGCAGATCTGATATGATTAGAATATTCTGGTTGGAACATGCCTGACACGTGATGGCAGCGGTTATGAATACAGCTTGTACAAGCACTGGCAGCACTATTCAGTCATCCCAGTCCATTTAGTGACCTTTTAAAAAGTCAATATTATGGCTGTTGTCATACCTACTGAGTTGTTGAGAATTTGCAGCAGCTACGTCTGTGTGTCTAAATATAAACGGAGAGGGCTACAAACACTATCTGAAATTGATTATTTAACATTTACGTGACAGGCGGATGGCGGGTCGTCTGCGCTGCCTCATATTACCTCAGTATCCGTTATACTTTGAGGCATGCGTCCTCAGTTAACTTCTCATCTGGCAGACAAGTGTTGCACTGAATGCAGCTCCTTCCTTTCCATCTTTCACAAGTTGTATAATGCTATAAGATTATGGCAAAAATTATAACGCCGATTACCTTGGGCAGTACTTGGGCAGAAAAATGTACTAATCTTTGGAAACATTTTGGATTTATTTAACTTAAAAATGGCTAACAGAGGATTTCCTTGAACTTTCATTAAATCGAGGATGATTGAGAAAGTAGAAATCGTCAATGGATTGGTTATTTATTTAGCCCTAAGTACGTATTTGGGGGGGCTAAAAAAAACAGAACAAGAACAACATTGAAAAGTAGAAAATTATCGTTTATCTCCATGATCTTTTTTTTTTTAATCATTTCTGCAAGCCAGAGTTATAATTTCATTCAAATAATTTTTTTTCTTACAGCCCTATAATATTATTGTGACTGTTGAAACGCACAAACAAACTTGGGATCAATTTTTAGATGTTGGGATCAGTATTCCATCTTTATGTTTTATGTTTGTTGGGTTTGTTTGTTTGTTTTTAAGGCTGTAACAGTTCTGCTGTTTGGTTTGGTGTGTCTTTATGAGAATGATTAACAAAAACAGGGAAGGGAAATGCGTTTTCACCGCAGGCTTAGTAATTTTATCTTGATTGGATTTTGAAGAAAAACAATATACTTCATAAAAAATAAACTATTCATTGTATATTCCAAAAAATTCATCAACTGAACACTCTTTAAACATCGCACTGCCTTGCTTTAACTGGACATGAACAGCTACACATGGGAAGTACTGGAAAGTGGAACCGTGACATGATATTGTGGACATTTGTCGTGGTTTTAGACTTGTAACACCCTTGACACACTCTGTTATTTCTAAAGGGTAGTTTTACCTGTAGGGCGTAGTGTATAAAAGGCAGCTGGTTGCTTTCGGTTTGGGATGGTGTCGTTGGGTGTGTTGTGATGTTTTTGCACGGCGTCTGTTTGTTTTATCTCGTTCTCCTGACTGATTGTCAGAAATGTCAGCGTGACTGTTAGACCTGATCTTCTTACTGTAGAGGGGAAAATATGTTTTTGCTGTTACTTTTTTTTATATACTTTTGACATTTTATTGTATATATGATACTTTAAGATAAAGTTTTAAAATTATAACACAATGCCATCTGCTAATAATGGGCAGGGTTGTATTCATGAAAACAAAAGAGGGAAATCTATCAATTGAAACAGAACTAAAAATGGAGCATCTAATCAAACGAATTTATCCTTTCCGTCATTTCATAATTATTTTGTCTATTTATTCATCTTTGTTTTTGTATTTTCCAATGTTTATGTTCTTCTAGAAAAGGCTTTTGTCCCTGTGTTGTATATAAAGAGGTCCTCGGTATGTGTCGATTCATTTTTAATCTGTATGCTCACAAAAAAGGTTATGATTCTTTTACAAAGTACAGGATGAAAAGCTGCCGGAAAACACAGACTTTAAATGATTAAAATCTGCATGTGATGCAGTGCACATACTGACGACGTACATAATTTAAAAAAAAACAAAAAAAACCCAAAACATTTGGGGTGTATGAAAATCTAAGTTGTTGCTCTTCTTCTCTTTCTTTTCTCCAGGTGAGCGTCAGCACAGACACCAAGAAACTGGTGGTTGCCACTGCCTTTGGTGCTGTCTCCCTCCTCTTCCTCGCTCGCCGCTTCCAGAGGAGGAAGGGCAGAAAGAAGGTTCAACCACAGCACTGGGAGCAGGCTGGTTTAGAGTTTCACCCCCCGGCCGCAGGAGAGAATGGTAAGATCTCCTCACATTGATTTAATTCTTTCCTCTTCAACCAGCAGCTCACTGGCCTGTGATCTCCATTCAGTGTCAGCCCAGTTACTGGTGTGTGATGTAACAAGACTGACGTGCGAGGCCACTCCTGTATTACTTTGAACTGTAAAAGGCAGGCTCTAGATAAATGGTTTAACTCATTTAATCTCCTCCAGGAAGATTAGAGTCCTAAAGAGAACTTAAAAGAAACGAGGAATTAAAGGAAGTCAGCTGAGCAGTTTAAGAGAGCATGTCCTTTCTTTTTGATACAATAGATTTAGTGGGTTCATAGTGTATAGCTTTACAGCATCACCCAAGAAGCTAATGATCCCGGGTTTGGTCCTGGGAGGAGTAAAAACGTTTCCAAATCAAACATGCAGACTTATCTGCTGTGGTCAGCCCGTTTTGAATGAGCGAGCAGCCAAAAGTAGTTTTAGGTTTAATAAAGGGAAAATGTTTACAGAGGTTTTAACAATGACAGGAGAATATCTTTGCAAACCTGATTTCATTCTGGGAACATCCACTAACCCAACACTCATGCTGGGTTTCTGACAGAGAAGTTGGTTGAGCTGATACAGTACAGTTTAATGCTGCACAGTCCACCGGCTGATCACTAATTTGTGCTGTGGCACAGAAAGAACAGCGGAGCTGCTTCTGTGCTATATGAGCACAGAGAGAGGCTTCAGGGCGTTTATTCCCCATTTACAGCATGAAGTAAAATAATGTGAAAAACTAGAGGGCATTGATTTTTATTTTCTTTAGTAACTATAAGCTACCTACTTGATTGTTTAGCAATGGGTCTGTTACCCTCAGGTCTGTTTATTGTAGCACGAAAGTTAAATTAAATGTTGGCATCTATCTGATATCTGGATTGTTGGCATCCACAGTCAGCTGAGTATTTGCTGACACATCTATTTCTCTTGCAAAGACCTTTTGAACAGGCGTTCTCAACAAGCTTCCTGTCTGATGCCTTTTCTCCACCTTTGTCCCCACTGGGCCTTTCACTGTATCACTGTGTGTAAATCAAAGCACACCTTTGTTTGCTGTGTTTGAATCAAATTGGCAAAAAATGGCTTCAACAGAGTTAATTATTAAAATACCATGGAGGCTTTCCATAAAAAGTTACCCAGATGTTAAATTTGACATGTCCACTGTGTAATCCTGCTATTATAGTCGGATCTTTCTGTGAAACCTCATCTCTGAACTCTCATCTTTATCTTCTCAGATAATACGAGCCAAAACATCACGCTCTCCCTCAACTCCAAGAATGGCTACTCCTCTGATCTGGTTCTCAAGGCAGGAGGTTACAGGAAGTTGTCTGGATCCGTCATGAGCCTGGCTTCGGTAAGATAAGAGCACGGAGTGTGTTTAGACTGCATTTAAAGATAAATTTTATCTAAAATGACAAAACCAGGAGACATGATGCAAAAATATTTATGTGATACTACCTGGAAAGCTCTTAAATTAAAGAAGAAAACTTAACTTGTTTATGTTTTGTGTTTGACATGTTTTTGTTCATATACTCCTAAAATCCACAAACCAGAGGTGGTGAATATTTACTGCCTTTAGGACTCATGATGATTTCTTTATTCCTTAAAACATAACATGCAGGAGTACTAAAGCAACCACTGAAAATAAAGTTTAAGTTTATTCTTTGAGTAAGCTTCAGGACCTGAAAGGCACATCATCACTCAGGATTAAATAACCCTTAGTGGGCATTAATAATAAAAGCAGAAGTTAAGTGGGCTCTGTCTTCATTTTTTCATTAACTTGGTGAAAAAACAGAAAAAAAAAACTGAGCGTCCCTGGTCTCATGTTCAGAAGAACAGGGAACCTTAAATTATACGGTGAACCTTTAAGTATTAGCAGGGCTCTAGAGTGCGACCAAATTTTTCCGTGGTGCGACTAAAGAAAAACATTTGGTCGCACCGGTGCGACCAACTGTTACCAACACTTGGTCGTACCTGTTTGGGTAACAAAAAAAAAATCTCTGCAACTCCGTGTGGTCAACAACAGACACACATTATGCCCCTATCGTGGACTAAACCAATCAGAGATAGTCAGGGGCGGGACCTCTCTGATTGGCCGTGGTCCAGTGGAAAGTGCAGGTAGAAGAGGGAGGTGAGTAGCTTTAATAAGGCGATATCAATTCATTAACGGATTCCACACAAAGACGTAAACACAGAGCGACCCGACGCATCAGAATCAGCTTTGTCTTTCTCGGCTTTCTCACCAGACGGCCCGCAGACGGACACGCTGTCGGAGCTTAGCGATTCTGATGCGTCGGGTCGCTCTGTGTTTACGTCTTTTTGCGCTGATTCTGAGCTGCAGGTTTTGTCTCTCCAACCAAAATTCGCCGAGCCAGCAGCAAAAGAAGCAGCAAACTACGCTTCACATTTGATCAATGTCGTCATGAATTCCCTCTGACTTTTGCTGTTTTGCTTCCCCATGATAAAAATTACACTTCCTACACAGTTCCCTGTGTGTACTTCAAGAACAGTTTCCCGTCTCAAATCTGTTTTCTGGATTATTCATTCGCTTATTACCCACCAGTCTACCGTTGTTTACAGCGCTGTCTTTTTCTTTTTTCATGTAAATGACGTCCGACAAGAAAGCCTAATTTCTGCTGTTCAATACTGAAGAAATTTAAACTTCTTAAAATTATGCAAAATTGCAGAATATTGCAGAATATTTTTAAGGTTATCTGTTATAAAAAGCCAGACCAGGAAAATCTCCTTCATGTTTTTCTGTGTTTTATTGTCAGTTACTTTGACACAAAGGCATCTACTGTGATGTTCACAATTCTGATGAAGTCTCACATGTATCAGTACTGATAAATGATCAGAATTATAATATTTCTGACTGTCTGAGGCTAAATTGAATCGAATCAGGACTTTGAGAACCGGAACTGAATGGATTATAGAAATCAGTGATGATACCCAGCTCTAGTGAGCAGCCTAGGCCTGACAGAAGTGGATGTAGCTGTGGGTAATAAGAAAAGATGAAAAGAACTATTGATAACTTTTGTGTTAAGTTAAGGCCTGATCTGTCTGAAATTCATAGCCAGCTCTGACACAGTGCCATCAATCTTTGAATGCTGAAAAAGCACAGTGTATCCAGAAAACACACTTCATGCTGCAATAAATGCACTGCCCAAGTGTCCCCTCTCCCCACTGCCTTTCAGCAGCAGGCAGTGGCAAACAGGTCATCAGAGGAGGCCAAGCTGATGATTAAGTTTAACATTTTCTACAATATTGACAAAGCACTTTAAGCACAAGATTGTTAGTTAATAATTTAGAAATGAATATTGTCTGTATGGACTTCCCCCCAAAGAAGGTGCACATGTAAAACTGCGGTGTTAAGCGAAGCGGTTGAAAAATTTGAGTGCGCCTAACTTTTGTGCCGGTACGCCTAACTTTTGTGCCGGTACGCCTAAATTTTTTAAGTTAGGCGTACCGGTGCGCCCATGTCAAAAAGTTAGTCTAGAGCCCTGATTAGATGCTGTAAACAGTATTTACTAATGATGTGTTCTTTTTAGGTGGTGCCTATGTAGGATCATTAACTGTGTAACCAAAAACACATTAAATTAATGTAATGTCTGTTTAATTTCGTCATTTCCAGTCTTGTATTAGTAAAACTTGTTGATGTTTGTTCAACTTTGTTCTGCTTTTGTGTTTTTGTACAGGTAAAAAGCTTGAACTCATCCAGCAGCAGTACCTGCGCAAATGACTCCACCTGTTGGGACGGAGTGGAGGATGCTGACAGTTGCAGTGTGCTCAACTTACCTGTAACCACACCTGAAAACCTGTACCTAATGGGTAAAGAAACCTCTGTGTACTATGTACCAGTATCCAGTAATACTGTTTGAATGTACTGTAATAGTTTTTGGTGGGTTGCAGTGTTTAAAATTGGAGGTGCTGAGTCATTGATTGCTTTAGGAGACTCAGTCTGTGTGTGTTTCTCTCAGGTATGGATTTATTCGAGGAGGCCCTGCGGCGGTGGGAGGAGGCGCTGACATTCAGGAGCAGGCATGCTGAGGACGATGCAAGCTGTGCCTCAGTCAAAACGGGAGCTGGAGACACCATTGCTGAGCAGAGCATGGAGGTGAGACAAACACTCCATACAGGTCTTATTGCAGACTGTAGCCAAAAAAAGAGAAGCACAGTCTGAGTGCAAATGGTATCAAGGGGCCCAAAGTGCACCGTGTAAAGATTCCCTACACCCTTACACAACCACCAGCAGCAGCAGCAGCTTGTGGGGACGATGGAAGATGTATGTTGTTGACATGAAATTCTTCATCTTTGATGACAGGTGTACACAGCAGGTGTGGTGCAAACTACTGAGACCAAAATTTCCCCCAATTCGGAAGAATTATTCTACTGATACTTTGACTGATTACATAAGTGTATGACTGAGTAGAAAAGAGGTCCAACCATCCATTCGGGTCCATTTCACAGAAATCCCCCAGAGCTCCCTATGAGCACAGAGGTTTTCCCAAACCAGCTGAGAGAGACATAATCTCCTCCTTTGGCCGTGCCTAAAACGCTTCACCTAAGAAGCGTCTGAGTTAAATCCCCAGACCATGTCAGCTGGCTCCTGACTTGCAGAGCTCTCACCCTGTCTCTAAGAGTGTACTCATATTTAAAAAATATTGCCTTGTACCGTCACTCTTCCTCACTTCTGCAACCGGCCTGCTTTCACATTGATCTTAACGAGGCCCAAGTATGCTTCAGTTTGTTTTGCCATCTCAGCTCTCCTCTTTTAAGCTCCCTTGCTATTTCTTACATGCATTTACGGCACAGCTTGAAAGGTCCTCTTGGAGAGCACAACTAGGTTCATAATTTTATGCATGCTGTGGATTAATTGGAGCATTTTTAGAAGCCCCGATCTCTCTCATGCCTCATAGATTTGCTCAGAAAGACAGCAGTTTTCCATGAAGTTGAGGAAGCGTTGGAGTTGTGTGCTTGAGCGTAGTTGGTGATCATGCCGTGTCATCATGTCATAGCGCAGAATGCAGCGATCAACCTAGTGGAAGGAGGTTAACTTTGATTAACCTCCATGCTCTGACACGGTACAGATCAGTTAGTGAGAGTCCAGACATCCTGTGGAAAAAGTAAACCAGTAAAATAAGTGGGCTCTTCATTTTTAAAATGACTTTTGTAGAATTGCCATAAAATACCTCTTTTGGCGCAACATGCAAATAGCTCATATGTGTTTTCTTTTTTTGTTTAACCAAAAAAGAAAACGGTTGCATAACATCTGTCTGATACCAAACAGTAGATGTATTGATTCACATCCCACCAACATTTTCTGTGCTCTGTTCTTTAGTACCAGAGGAAGGTAGAGTTTAGAGATTATGCTGCCCACAGACACAATGCAGATGAGACTACAGGTCGCTAACTACAGGAATAACCAGCACTGACAGCCCACCTGTGTGTCAGAGTTTGGATTGCATAACAGCACACTAATTGGGTCTCTAACGAGATTGGAGGGGTTTTGAATCAGTAGTTAAGCCTGCACCCAAACACAGCTTGGGCTGCAGCTTTGACTTGTGTCAAGGAAAGCCAGTACGATCTAATGCGTTTTTAAAGCTACTTAGAAATGAGGTCACACGAGATTCCCAAGAAAGAGCTGCAAATACTCTTTTAAAATAAGAAAAAATGCTATTTTCTACATTTTACGTTGGTATACTGAACAAATTTTCAAGAATCTGATATTTTTTAAGTCTCAAACCAGCAGCTTAACCTGATGGTTTGCACAACTCTTATCTAGTACGCCTGAGAACTCGGTTATCCCTACCGAAATTAAGACAAATCTTTACATTCTGATGAGTCAAGTTTCTGTGATTGTTTGTGTGTTCAGGACGTCATCAGCGCAGAGTTCATCCACAGGCTGAAGGCTCTGCTGCACAGGGCTTACCGCCTCCAGGAGGAGTTTGAGGGAGTGTTGGGGATGTCAGAGCCCTCATCCCACAGCAGCAGCCAGGGTGAGTCACTGAAGCATTATGCAGTTCCTTTTTGTCCAACACAGAAAAATAGGCACAGCAGTAAAAGACAGTGTGAAGCAAAGCAGGAAGCCAGTGCGCATATATAATTTTGTGTGTGTGAGCAGGTGTGTTGGAGGACTTTTTTTCTTCTTCTTTTTTTAAAAATTGTAAATATATGTGTGATGATTCCTATTCTGTTTCCCTTACACAGTGGCAGACATTTTGTCCAGAGAAGAGTTAGATGACGCCTGTCTGAGGGACAGCATCAGCATCGCCTCCACTGACTCGTTTGTGTCTGCAGCTGAGGTAACAGAAGCACTCCTCTTCACTCTGTGAACGCCACCAAATCCTCCCATTAACACCTCTGGAGTTCTTCTTCAGTGCTTTTTTCTGTCAGTTGTTTTCTGTGAAGGGTAAAAAAAAAAATCAGTCTTGATATTTTGCTTTTGGTTGCAAGGACAAGTATTAAAAAAAATTAAAAATACAGCATTTAAAAAAAAAAAAAAAAAAAAAAGAAGAAGAAAATTTTGGTTCAGTAAAAAAAAATCTCATTTAGATTTCTTTCAAATTTACATTTCCTTCATTTTAAAGAACAAAAAAGCAGGAAGGAGTAATTCAAACATACGTTTTTGTTTATATAAATTCTGAATTGGTTTCTTTCTATTCAGGAGTTTATCATCACCTTTGTAAAACATGAAAAACAAACGCGACTTGTCACAAATCAGGAGATCCTGCTTCGGTTAGTTAACCACAGCACTTTGTTCACAGCCATGTGGTTTGGGAACAAAGCATGAGGAGAGGAGGTGAAATCAGGAAACGTCTTAAACTAAAAGTGTCTGAACCTTTAAAGCTCCGACTGATTCGCAGCAGGAGTTTGACTCAGGAAGCTTTGCTCTTCCTCTGGGTTCACCAGCCGGTGTTTACCAGTTCTCTGTTTATCGCCTTTACTCATTAAGTCTCAGTGGGGGCTCAAGGTGCTACTGGCGCACTTGAACCACATATCACTAAAATAAACTGGTTCTTAAGAATCACTGGTGGTGTGTTTACAGAGTGTACAAGCCAAGTTTACACACCAATGACTTTAACACCCTCCCTGCAGAAAGATAACGATGCTTTACAAGGATTGTGTGTTAAACATCCTTTTAGAAATGGCAATTAAATTATTAGCAGCGTTTTTTTCTGGCGTGGGCAAAGTTTATGCATTAATATTAGTTTCTTAATAATAATTCTTAATAAAAATGATGTTTGTATTTCACCATTTCTTGTTTTTGGTTTCAACTCTGAATCTTTTTTTTTTTTTCCATGAGGAAACATGCAGACAATAAAACATTGTGAATAACAAGATCTTATGTACCCTTCATTGTTCAGTCCATGATGCCTTTGCTATCTGTCTCCACCTCAGATGTCCGAGCACAGAGAGCTGAGGAGTGTTTTCACTCTGGGACATCACCCTTTGTATGAGGAGGCGCTGAAGATGGCTGAGGATGGCAGTATCTCCTGCAGGGTGCTGCGGTAATCAGACATTAACACATGTCGTATAGAAGACAGTCAGAGAAACTGATCGTCCCACTGTGAAATTTGATGGCATAACAGCATGAAATTTCTTATTTTGTTCTCCTGATCGTCTCCTGGCAGTTAAATGAGATGTTTCTCTTGATTTTCACTCTCAGAACTGAGATGCTGGAGTGTCTCGGGGACTTGGATTTCCTGGCTAAGCTGCACTGTGTGCGGCAGGCGTGGCAGGTACGGTTCAGTAAGATGGTGCTCACCAAAGACTGTATGCTAAGATGAATGATAGTCTCCACTTCTGATGCACAACAGTAAAACTAAAATATTGTGAAGGAGAAGTAATTTGGTCCAGACTGAGTTTGCCTGATGTGGATGTTTGCTGAAGGAGGGGGAAAAAGGGTCAGGTAGCTAGCTTTATGTTATCTGATCTGTTGTGCTTAATTCAGTTCAGTTTTATTTCACACAACAGTCGCCCCAAAGCACTTTATATTGTAAGGTAAAGACCCTACAGTAGTACAGTACAGAGAAAACCCCAACAATCAGACAAACCCCATCATGAGCAAGCAGTTGGTAAGAGTGGGAAGGAAAAACTCACTTTTAAGAGGAAGAAATCACCAGCAGAACCAGGCTCACACTCACAAAACGTAAAGAATATACTCATAGCTCATAAGACGTGTAATAGACCAGTGCTCTCAAACTACCGGGCAGATTATTAGGTGAAACTAAGGTGACAGGGTAACCCTGGCTTTGATCATGCAAACAGTCTCATTTAATTTCGTATGACTTTTATTATTTTTAGTATATAGTTTACTGTTGTTATTAGTGTTGTTATTAGGTAGTGTTTATTTTTTATAACCTGTTGTTTAAGATGTGCTATAGAACTTTGACTTGACTTGAATTAATAAGGTAAGATAAATGCTCCAATTAAAAATATTAAGGCATTTTTCCTGATTGCCTGTTGGGATATTTTGGCTTTATTCTCATTAGTGTTTCTGTGGACATTAAGAAGATGAACTAGCCAGAGAAACACTGCAGACCTCCTGCTCATTGAATTCCGGACCACAGTTGTAATTTTTGAACTGTAGATTATTATTCACTATGTATTGAAAATTAAAAATAATTAAAGAATTTTGTTTTGTCTGCAGCTCATTTTGTGTGACAGGACGACTTGGACATTTCTGGCCGACACAGGAAAGAAAATACTGTCTTCCATTATAGTCAAAGCACAAAAGGTAAAACTGAAAATACAGATAACAGATTTAGAAAATAATTTTTAAAAAATTGTATGAGCTGTTCTCCGCCTCACATGTTGCTGTTCGGTTTTCAGAGCCCAAAGAGATTTGAGGAAGTGTTTGAAGAGATGATTTCCTTCCTGGAGCACACAGAGCACTGGGAAAACACAGAATTGGAACTCGCCGCGCGGGGGGTAAGTGTGATTCTCTGACCTGTGATCCAACACGACTTAAATCGGTCGAACAGCGTTTTTCCTTTCTTCTCTTTGCTTGACATTCTTCACCAGGTGAAGCATCTAAACTTCTACGACATCGTGCTGGATTTCATTCTGATGGACTCCTTCGAGGACCTGGAGAATCCACCCATCTCCATCCAGAACGTGATCAACAACCGCTGGCTCAACAGCTCCTTCAAGGAGACAGTGAGTAAAACTACAAAATAGCACCCGCGTATGTATACATACCACACATGAAAGGCAAAGCAGTTAACACAAGTGAGTTTTCATTGAATCTGACATGTATTTGTTTCACAGGCGGTGGCATCAAGCTGTTGGTCAGTGCTGAAGCAGAAGAGGCAGCACATGAAGGTACGAGTCTGAGGTCCTTTAAAATCCACAGTAACAGGAGGGTGGCACTGGAGGAAATATCTCTTTACCTGAAATGTGATGTAGGGTTTGAAATTACTTATTTCTATAAATACAGAGATGAGCAGGTAGATCTGAACACCTCTGTGCTGTTTGTCTCTCAGGTGTCCGATGGCTTCATCGCCCATTTCTACTCCGTGTGTGAACAGATCAGCCCCGTCCTGGCGTGGGGCTTCCTGGGGCCAAAGGGCTCCCTGCATGATTTGTGCTGCTTCTTCAAGGTTAGAACATGAGGAACATCTGCGAGTGTCCTGTTTTAAACATGGACTGTTTTGTGTCAGTGGATGAGATTTAGACTAAATTTGGAACGAAAATGAGAATTAATCTTGTTCAACCACTGCTTTTAAACGAGTTTTTGTACTTAACTAAAAGTAAATGTAGTTGTGAAAAAATGAGTTCACTGAAATAAATGCTCCACAAACAGAAACGGTATTGTTTCCCAAAAAAATAGTTAGTTTGGTAAATCCGTTATTACAACCAGTCTGAGGAGGCTTTAGTGTAAGTTTATTGAGATTTGGGATGTTTGCAGGACTGGGAGTCAGCAGCCTTTTAAAACTGTTTGTATTGTAATATCTATTCTGAGATCCTTGAATCTGCCCCTGATTTTAAAAACCATATTATGATTAGGGAAAAGGAAAAAAACTAAAGAGCTTATACAATCTGAACCTCCCAGTCTTAACTCGTTCCCCCCTGGGGACAACATTTGACGACCTTCCTGCACCCTTAATGATGAATTTTGAGTTACTTATGAGTCCCGTTTCTCCTGCAGGACCAGGTGCTGCACTTCCTGAAAGACATCTTTGATCTGGATAAAGTGCGTTACTGCTCGGTGGAGAGTCTGGGGGACGACGTGCTCCAGCTGCTCCACCGACGCTCCGAACTGCTGCTCGCATACCTGGGAGCCGACTCTCTGCGGTACCTGAACGGGTGTAACTCACCACCGGTGCAGCTGGTTCCCAGCGCCCTGCTGGAGGCACGAGTGCAGTGAGAGACACGGCCAAGTCTTTAAATATTACACAAGTCAGTCCCAGCATTCGTTCAGGGGTGAGTTCACACCAAATGTTGGACCAAAGGAAACTGTAGGTGTGAGCTCACCTGCAGTCTGTGAAATCAACTCATTATGTCTCCCATCATGCCAGTGTCATGATGTCCAATGTCAGTGGATCCACGTAAACTGAACCAGCCGTCTGTCTTCAGGCATGCTCACGGTCTCTGGTGTGGCCTCCACTTCCTCTTCTTCTTATTCCCCTGGCCGCTTTTCAATGTGCCATAGCAGCGCTTTTAAAATGTTCAAAGACAACAGCAATAATATTTATTAAATATAAACTTGTGTAGTAATAAACTGAGGCAGGCTTGGAATCTGTTGCAGTAGGTGTTATGTTATGTAAATTGATGGAATTTTAATGCCATTAAGAGCAGTTTGTGAAAGAAGAGGTAATTTATTTTATTATACAGCAGACAGGTGCAGAGCTTATTTGTAGAAGTAGTGTCTGCATGCATTAATAGGTTAGTGATCGCTCTCACAGATGCGAGGACATGCTTTATGCCCAGAGCTGCTCTTCGCTGAACAAAGGGCCTCGGTTTAAGAGGTGGAAATGTGCTGAATAGGAGATAAAATGCAGCGATTCAGTTTCTTTACTTGAAAGGGGGAAAGTTTTGATTTTGGTTTTTTTGACACTACAAGCCACAGAACTTTTATGCAATATTAAAGTTTAGCACACAAAGCTCCCAAAGCCATTAAAATATTAAGTCGACACATCGCGACTGCACATCTGCCCAGCTGCTGTACAACTTGTGCCGCTCGGTTTTTCATGACGGGCAGAAACACAGAAAGCCTTATTGTAAATGCAAATATTCAAGCCTTGTGTTTGTCGCTGAATGTCAGCCCACAGTCTTCGTGTTTCCAATCATCCGAGAAGTTTTAAAAAAAATACTGTAGTGTATTAATGTCTGTCCTGCAGATCAGTTACTGTGTACAGAATATACACTGCATGCTTGTAGCTCAAGCTCCTACAGAAGTAGAAAATGTAGAGTCAAATCTGGAGTGTCAGTCTGCTGCAATCTCCAAATGTTGTCTTAAAAGTGGACATACTGTGCTCATTGCCGGTTCTGTATTATTCTTGCTCCCGACTGGTGTAGCTTTGCATGATTCAAAGTTCAAAATAATCCCCATTTGTCTGGTAATTGGTCATTAACTATTTATAATAAAAAAGAAATACAAGCTGAAGTAAGGTGAAGGTCAGCAGGATTGCATCAGCAAACGTTTTTTCCTGTCTATTAAAGTCTCATTGAGCCAGCCTGGTTTCATTCCTATCACTGCTCCACCAGCAGTCATTCCACATCTTACACTGTAACACATGGTATACTGCATTAAGTCAGATTTCATCTGATTGGCTTTCCCTCCCAGATGGGCGGGGCTGTTGTGCTCTCAGTCACCACATGCCTCAGATGACCATGTTGAAGAGAACTGCTCTCACTGATGACACATGGAGCCCAGAGGAGTGTGAAGGCTTCAGCTCACCAGGATTAGACAGACTTCAGTAACTTTAGCCATGATTAATGCAAAATCATCCACCACTGTAAAAAGAGGATAGGTCCACTTTCAAGTTTTGCATTTTAGTGTTCGCACACATGCAATGTAATAGATCACTGTGAGCACTTATCTCTTAAGCTGTGGACTTCTGAAATTCAAACATGAATATAGACTGGATGGAGACTGCTTTATGTTCTGATTTTTATTTTTCCAGACTAAGTCCAGAAAGGTTACAAGAAACGAGTGTTTGTTGTTGTTCAGCTGGGATCATATCATACAATGTTAATGTGTTTTGACTGACTGGTGAAATAAAGTTGATTGTGTGCAAACAAAGACTGATAATGTCCTTCTTTGAAATAAGACTCCACAACAATGGTCCAGTTTATTTGTTACAACTTTAATGAACATGGCAACATTTCAAAACCAAAAACAGTTAAATTCAAGAAACAAACCAATAGATTATACACAGCACATGAAACCTTGATTACCTCTAAGGCATGCTCCTTGTTTAGTCTTCTACACCCCTCGAACTCTGTGTTGAAACACTGAGTGTCTCACGTGTACACAGCCCCAAACAAACAGTGAGTGACCTTTTTTTTTTTACTACAGAAGTGTTTTAAACTGATAAACCCCCAAAGTTCCTGTCCTCATCCAACTTTCTAAAGCACATTCCTGTCTGCTGAAAGTTACTCATGAAGGCATTCACAGCGATTAAAAACAACTTTCAGACAACTCTAAACAAACTATGGCATCATGGTTAAAAAGAGACAAGTCAAACCGGGCAGCAAAAACAAATCTAACCAACACTTTTTGCAATCAAAGAATTTAAATTTCATTGGGTTGCTGTTTTTTTGGGTTTTTTACCTTATCACTGGAGCTCTTGAACGGTCTACGTTCAGCAGCAGGATAGACTCAAAGGATTCCTCCTTTTGTGTGTAGGGGGGGGGACAAACTACGACACGGGCCTGATTCTACGACCTAAGCCTGCAGCATCCTCCAACACTGTGAGCGAGAAGTGAAGGCGTTTCAATAGCAGATTTGCACTGCACTTGAGGGCAGATTCACACCACGACAGGAAAAAAAAAAAAAAAATTAAAAATCATGTATTGAACCGTTTTGTTTCTTTGACCTAGCAGTTTAGCATGCAGTTTTACACCAGTGTCAATCTAAAGCATCGACATACAGTCACTTTCAGACTTACCAGGGTGCAAATATAGAGGCTATTATCATATTAAGCAGATTCGACATTACCTCCTATGCAACAACCTTTTCACTTGTCAAAACTTCACATCATGCAGTTCATTCATGGAAAAAAAATGGGCTGTGAATTTCCTGGACATTTTCTTTTTGTTTAATGACACAGGTAAGCATTTGTTTGCATGTATGTCACTGGACAAAAACACTGGTTTTCCTTAGGTTTCGCTTACCTGTGTTATTGCAGCAGAACCTAAGGTGCAAGGTCTGGGATGACACTGCAAAGATCAGATATATATATATGTATGTATATATTGCACTCTTTGCCGTCAGTGAACAATGCAGTCAAAGAGATCGTTTGGACTTTAACATTAACAGCCTTTCACAGCAGTGCTCATTCAGAAAAAAAATCATCATCATTACTGAGCTAATCAGCAGCACTTCCACTACTAGCATTCCACATGCTTATTATAAAGGACATATTAGAGAGAGATTATCAGCAGAAACCTAAGCATGCTACGCTGGAGTTATGCAGGAGATTTCTAAGCAAATATATTGCAATGAATGGCATTTTGTTTTTAAAAAGACATCAACTACACAATGGCAAGTTGGCAAATATTCAGAACGCAAAAAACCCCCAACATGGACATCCTTAAACAGTTCCTACCAGCAGTGTAACAGACCTCAGTTCAGAAATCCAACTACCTACACAAACAATCTACAGGAGACTGAATAAAGAGAGTCTCAGAAACATGTGGTACAAGAATCATCACATTCTGAAGCGCTAAGCCTCTCCTGAGAACATTTCATACTTACCCAAAGACAAAGGAGGGAGGGGGGAGGGGAAAGGGCAATATTTGAGAAAAAATAAAAAATACTACATCGTTGGCAGTTTATAAAGCGTTCTGTCTCAAAGTCAAATCACAGGTTTTTTTGTACTTACATTACAGGAGGGCTCAACTGATGGATGCCGACTGCTTAGCCACCCCCAGACCCTACAACATCTACCACTTTTTGTTGCATCGTTTTATACTTTTAAAAACATTCTTTTCAAAAAAAGACAAGTGTAAACATGTGAGTTCACAATTGGGCAAGACAAATGTTTCAATGCATTTTTTTCTCTCCCTCTCCTTTTCAAAACAATTTTACCTCACTGTCCTGGAAAAAGAACAGCACAAAAGGTAGATGGATATATAACACTAAAAATATGCAACATTTAGAACCGCATGTTGAGAAGGATACTTGGCTTACCGCTTTTCTAAACTTGCCTGTGGAGGAGGAAGTGACTATCAAGGGAGGCAGCAAAAAAATAAAATATATATATATATACAGTGCAAACTACACCTCAACAATATCAGCAACCAATGCAAAAAGTGAGAAGGAGTGCCACAGCAACGCAGGTAATGCATGAGATCACGACACACAGATACCCGTCAGCTTTCTCGTGACAAACATTTTTTCTACTTGCTAGAGTCAGAAATAATATGAAATATATAAATAACAAGAAGTCTGAACCACCCGGCATCACTGCACGCAAGTAATGTGACTACGAGTCTTATAGACAGTTGGAGAGAGACAGGACAGCACAATTTGGTTTTGGACAATCAGTTCAAACTACAACGCCCACCCCACCTATCCCGCCCTTGCCCAGCGGCCTCATGGTAAAACAAAAACAATCATACAGAAATACATCTCCACCCCAACTTACCAACACAGGAGGTTTCAGTTTGTTTTATTGCAAAAAAACACAACAGGCAAGAGCAATTTTTAAAACTGAGATGATTTTACATGGTAATGTCTACAGTTTAATAAACATGACTTCTAACCACATTTAATGTAGATACAGGGCTGGAATGACCATATGTATAATTACCTCACTAAAAACAAAGCATTTACAAGAAAAAAAGAATAACAAAAAGAAAACAAAAAGAGAAAAATCAAAGAGGACGTGTTCGCCGGGTAATCTGCCATCTATGTGAAACACTTTCAAACCAAGGAAATTTAAGATCTTCATCAAGGCGTCTGCATCCAAACATTTAACAAAGGATTTTGTTTCGACAATGTAGCATTTACTTTATGTCCACTTCACATTACTGGCCCTGTGCAGAAGAAATACATAGAAGATACATTGCATGTTAACAGCAGAAACAGTGGACTCAGCTTCCCAAAATAAAAAGCTAAAAAGCCTGTGTAGGAAGGAAGGTGGTTTTGGTTAAGTTTGTGAGGCTGCTGCGGTCACCGGAGCCCTGTGAAAACCTGAGGAGTGAAGCGGGTTACGGTGCAAAACGACTGAGTGTACATGAATGTGAACAGCGCATTATTATCGGGGCGGGTGTACCTGGGGAGCTTGTGGCGCTGCGCCCATCGGCTGTGGGTTGGCCGTGCCGTAGTACGCAGCCTGCTGCCGGTAGTATTCCGCCCAGGCCGCGCTGTAGTCCGGCTGGCCTCCGGGTTGAGAGGCTGCCGCTGCCGCTGTGGCCTGAGGGGCCGCTTGACCTGCAGGGGATAGAAATGATAGAGAAAAAGATATGTTTGTACAGCCAAGAAGCTCAAGATCAAGTCTGAAGTTTGCTTATTGCACCCAAGAGACACCATGATGAAATTCATGAATGCTTTTTATAGAACTAAAATATAAGGAATATAAGGCCAAATATGCTTCTCTGGGTTAGTTACACAAGCCAACAAGGCAGCTATTCAACTAGGGAGGCTCCTGGTGACTCATTTGCTAGACATTCAAAGAAAATAATTTTATTTAAAAAAAACATGCAAATGAGTCTTTAATATAAATAAAAAAAAAAAACAAATCAGGCCAGTCTAACAAGTTTGAAGTCATTATTCACATTCCTTGGGAATCAAATTAACTTGTACATGTCACTGAGCGTGGCACTTTACATTTAATGGTTATGTCGTCGGTTTATGTGGGATTTGAACTCGGGCATTAAATCGACATCATAAGTCTCAATTCAACACCCTGCCAAAAGATATCTACTCGTTTGGCTGTGAATGCCACGTTCACTACCATGAATTCCTCTGCATTTCTGGTTACTTTCTTACCAGTTTTGGAATTTAAATCAGTTAGAGAATAACAAATATAGGGAATAATAATAATAATAATAATAATAATAATAATAGGAGACCATATAAAAAGAAAATTCTCAGAGGGAGATGGAAGTGAGTGAATCTACAAAGAAGTGGAAAAACGTGAGGGACAAATATGTTTAACATCACTGCACACACCAGCTCAATGAAGCAGATTATTTTTGCTTTTCACTGCTCTTAAATAAAAATCTCAGGCCTCTGCACAGATTAGGCAACAAGCCTACTACTGTTATGTTGGAATAAAAAGCAGACCAGCCAGACAAGAGCAGGACAAAGGATATTAACAACCATTAGACATAACACAGTTTTCCCAACATACATTCAGCTACTATTAAATAAATTGTAAAAATGGAACAAAAAAAATTCAGGCAACAATAAATGCTTCCAATCTTGTCAGATTAGATTTATAAGAAGGGGAACGAACCCGCCACTGAGGTCTCTTGGTGGCGGGTCAGAAACCTTCTTCTTTTCTATTGGGCGGCTGCGAGAACAGCAACTCTACTAGCAAGAGGGCTGCTTGTGGAGGCAACCACCCTTTAACATCAAACACACTCATACTTAGAGCTGGAGGGGCGATGAGATGTTATTTAACTAGACAAAAGCCTAACCTATCTCACCCATGTGTCTGCTGTGTTAGGAGTAATAGTCTTGTTTTCCTCCATGCCAGCACCAGGCTTTAGTTTCTTATACTACTATACTACATACACTAAAGCATGCTGATTTTGGTCTTAAAGCTTAGTTCATACTCGCGTTGAATGAATATATAGTCTATGATGCAGCATGTGCAAGTAAACATCGCCAGCATTTATAACTCTTCCAGCTGAAGAAATAGAAGGTGGAAATGGGGAGAAGGAAACAAACCAGCTGTTCTACAGATGTGCATGTAAGGTTTCAGACATATCTGCGCCGCGTTTTAGCACAAAAGCCTGCTCGAGCACTCACCTTGTTTCTTATAATACTCCTCCCAGGCTTTCGTGTAGTCCTGAGGTTGCTGACTCTGTTGACCTGCAGAGTGACAAGAAGAAACACGTTAGAGCATTCAAGCATCAAATCGAACCACAAAACATAAACAATGACCCTACATTGCTTATATGCACAACCCCACAAGTCAAACACTCATCATTTAACTCCACAAAACACACACACTCAGTAACAGTAAAACATTCATAGCACATGGAAGACTGTGCCATCAGTGTGGATAAAGCCCTGACTTAGTCTAGAAAATAATCTACTCTGAGCTGATAAAGGTGGATCTGTGTCCACAGCAGTCCTGCAGATAGTCAAAGTGTCGCAGTCTAAACAGCACAGCCGTCAAAAGTCAAACAAAGTGGAGGCACACTTGAAAACGCTCCACGGCAGGTTAGTAATGCTCACAAATACCCAGACCTGAAAAAGAAGCTGACTGAATGGCCGAGGGCTGTTTAGACTGTCTTGTGTTAAGAGGTGTACACTGAAACTACGTTCATATACCCATTTTCTTGTAATATTCCTCCCAGGCCTTGGTGTAATCTGCCTGTCCACTCTGACCTGCAGCCTGTGGGTCACCTGTTAAAGAAAACGGTACTTGTAATTAGTCAATCATTCTCAGCAGTTTGTCCTCCACCTGCCTGGGTTGGGCTGTCAGCCTAGGGGTGGTGGAGGAAAACTACCCTGTTCCTGGGGTATTTAAAAAAAAAGTTAAAAAGCTGCTCTGCAAAAGCAAAGTCATTTAAAAGTTGAAACCAAACCAACTTGTGTTTGTTAGTAACACAAATAAGACATGAGCACAGCACACTATCAGGTAAGTCTACTGAACTACACTGAGCTTGTCTGAACACTTTCTGTTTCTTCTGCTCCGCTTTAAGTGAAAAAAACACTCCGGTTACCTTGGCCGTTGGCTTGACTGGTGCCGGGCGCTCCGCTGGTCGGGGTCATGGGAGCCTGCGGCTGCTGGCCGTACTGAGCGTAGTACGCTGCCCACGCTGCTGCGTTGGCATCCGCTGCTGCTTTATCTGCACGCAATAAACAAGTTTGTAACCACACAACAGCCAGGACTCATTCTGGCAGCAGCAATGTTGTGCTTTACTGAAGACGTGCAAAGGCTAATGCTAGCCAACTGTAATAAGACACCACGTAACGTCAAATCTGCTGATGTAATCAATACTTGTGTTTTAGCACATAAAACTCAAATGCTATAATATTTTGAAAGCAAATATTTTCAAGAAAAAAAAAACAAGAGTTTCAATAAAAATACTTAAAGAGCATTTACTTTTGTAATTACTTTTTGTGCCTACAGGGGGCACTGCTTCTCCCCAGAGTGCAAATTCATAGTTAAAAAACAAAGCACCGAGCTCCTTGGCCCTGAAACTTCACCCTTTAGCGCTTTCGAACATTTATCCTGTTTGCTCCATTGTTTTTCATTTTGTTTCTGTTGGGTCGCTGTATTTTATGACTAACAGATATACTTTCTAACCTCTAACTGAGTATGATTTCAAATATTAAAATATGGCAAAGGGCTTTTCACATCAAATGCCCCCATTAGCAAATACTCACTTGGATCAGGCTGGCCCTGCTGCCAGTGTGGGTAGCCGTTGCCCCATCCCTGAGGCTGATATGGAGCAGGAGGACCACTGAAGGAAGAAAATAAGTAACCATCATCTCTCAGTCAGCCATGTTCAGATAGTCTTACTATCAAAGAGGAGGCAACTGTACTTACTGTGGTCCGGGTGGGCCCTGGTTGTATGGTCCAGGATTGTATGGACCCATGGGAGCACCAGGCGGTCCGGGTGGTCCTGGAGGACCATGTGGACCTGGTCCTCCATGTGGGCCAGGAGGGCCATGTGGGCCACCCATGGGAGTGACAGGTCCCTGAACAGAGAAATGGTGCGGTCAGTATAAGAGGGGTAAATTAAAAAAATAAATAAATACCGGAGTCTTCACATGGAGGCTAATTGTAAAAACAGTTAACTCACCCCAATTTTCTCCTCCACTAGTTGCCGGGCGTAGTCGATCTGCTGAGGTGACCCTCTGACTGTAAACATCTTAATGTTGGGGTCAGCGTTGGGCGGAGGATTCCTCTGGAGCTCGATTCTGGCTCCTGACTGCTGGCTGATGCCCTTGATTGTCTCACCACCTGGAAGAGAAACATGGTCAGAGTTTTAACGGAGGCCCGACTACAGGGAGAAAAATATTTTAACCGTTTTGGTTGACCCTTTCGTCTCTCTGATCTCTCTACCTTCACCGTGTCACTCTCTATTTTGTGTTCAGGTCTCAGATTATAGGGTTGGGGTTATCCATCAGCTTGTCAGCGTGGTGCATGAGTTTTCATCACAGACCATACACATTTTAAACCATTATTTACTCCATAAGGTGATTACTAAGAGTGCACTGCACTCCTAAAGTTTGTTTTAATAACTGAGCTTGAGCCCCACTGCTGCTGAGGAGCGACTTACCTTTCCCAATGATCAGACCAGTCTTCATGGTCGGGACTGTAAAGGTAAACTCTTGGAGGCCACCAGGGGGGCCCATGTTCCAGTTGCCCTGACCGCGACCACGTCCCCTGCCACCTCCATGCCCTGGAGGTCCTCCAGCCTGGACGCTCCGCAACAGGTCGGAAATGATTTCTGCCGCGTGCTGAGCCTGGTCAGGGGGACCCATGATCTGCGCTATCCTGTCTGGTGTGGTGCCATCATCTGGAGAGAGGAAGGAGGGCGATTTGAGACAACTGAAGCACAATTTCAGCTTTGATTTCTATTACTGCTGTCACATTAAACAAATGTATACTTTTCTAGTATTTCCTCTAATTATGCCTCTAACCAGCGATGCACTGTGCATGTGTTCAGGTCTCAGATCATAGGGTTGGGGTTATACATCAGCTTATCAGCGTGGTGCATGAGTTTTCATCACAGACCATTTTAAACTGCTTGATTTACTTCATGAATGTCATGTTAGATGCTCACCTGGTTTGAACTGAATCCTGACACCTGTGTCATTCTGAATTTTCTTGATCATTTCTCCATTTCTCCCGATAACAATTCCTACTGCAAAACGTGGGACAGGAACCTGAACAATAAGAGGGCAGAAAAGCAAAATTAACACGATCCAAAAACCCTGGTCAACAACGTGATGAATTAAACAAATGACAAGTACTGACATCTAAACTGTCTCCTCCAATCCTTGAACCGTACTCGCCCCTCTGCTCCCTGAAGCCCTGATCTCTAATCAGCTCCATCACCATCTCTTTGGCTTGCTGGGGAGACAAAGTACATATTATTACAGTACAGTCTCCATGTGGAAGACTTGGAACAAAAAAAAAAAGAAGTTTTATGACATCAAAATCCCAGCTGTAATGCCAGCTGAAGTCTCACCTGAACTTTAAAAGGTTCTCCTGAAATGCGTAGTGGTTTGTCTGCGCCTGTGTTTTGGGGCCCATCTTGGATCATGACCATTTTCACTCCAGCTCGTTCCTGCAAATGACAAAATAAAACAAAAGGTGAGTCAGTAGCAATCACATCTAATTATCTCTATATTTTTTGTCTCACTTTGACTTGAGGCTCACCTGAAGGCTTTTGATGGTTTCTCCTCCCTTGCCAATGACAAGGCCGGCTTTAGAAGCAGGTACCATAATCTCCTGAACAGTCATTCCTGGGCCATCGTTGTGGTGGAACGCTGGGGCCGGACGCCCCTTCTCAACAATTTCTGTTAGTAGCCTCTTTGCCGTCCTTAAGGGAGAAAAAAATTACCATTTTGTTTAGTAACGGATAGTAGGGCTGCTCGATTACAGCAAAAGTTATAATAGCAACTTTTGGACTTTGGTCAAAAATACATTGCTGCCCACACTAACTTCCACAGGAATTCTGCATATGAAACAGGGGTGACACTTACTGGATTGATTCTGGTAATCCTGTTAATGTCACTGACCGATCTGGCATCCCTCCGCTGTCTACAAGAGAAAAGACACTGTAAACACAAAACCCTCCAAAAACAGTTGGTATGCTCCGACTTCTCAGCACTGGCAGCAAATCCAAACCTACCAGGGGCAATCTGTATTTTGCATCCAGACTCCTGCTGGAGACGTGATATTTGTTCACCTCCTCTTCCAATAACTAGAACAGGCAATGACAAAAAAAGTATAAATATCAAATTCTAAGAGCACAGAAGTTATGCTTATGGGTTTTTTTAATTTTTTTTAAACAAACACTTACTGAAGCCAACCATGCCATCTGGGACCTTGAATTCTTCTGATGTTGACCTTAGGATAACGGGAGATTAATCAACATAAACTTTATAATACAATGAAGCCAAGCACAGTATGTGAACATGTTTAAATTGATAATGTCTGTTTACCTTGGGGGACCAGCCATTCCTCCGATACCTGAAAAGGCTGCAAGAAGACGACCAATTAGCCAAAAGAAGACTTAATAAAATAAAATACAATTTCGAAGAACCAAATTTCACATTCTTGCACATATTTGGCCTTTTTAAGTAGTGAATACAATTGCACCTTTGGTTCACTTACCATCATTTGTAGCCACTTTCTTTGTCTCTGGTTGGTCTGTGAAAAAAAAAATGACATAGCCAGTGTAAGCACCTCTCATTATTCCCATGCCACATCACATTATTAGCTCCCCCCAATCAAAGAAAAAACAAACTGATTTTACACATCTAAAACTCATTTGTCAACACTACGTGGAATTTAAACAGTTCAGACAGCTGGCAGCTCATCTGCCAGCTTACTGCATGCATACTTGGCTTGATATCCTATCTGCAGATGTTTAGTCCTACTCAACGCTGATGCTAAATCCTCAGTTTTGTTTAACATAATTCAACGAAACTCTGCAACACAGATCTACACTGTAATGCTCTATCTGCCAAATTATTCAAGCAGCTAGAGTCCTTGCACTTATTAACTCAGCATTGAAGTCAATCATTGGCTCCAAATTAGAAATAAATCACCATTAAAATCCCTGTATTTGTTCAGCTCTCAAAGGTTTGTTAACCCCAGTTCTGACTTGATCAGTGCCTATAACCCGATTATACATCTCAGGTACTCTGTTCAAGCTGGATGTCAGATTTTTCAGAAGAACACCCCCCAAGTTGGTTTTCCAACTCAGAAACCCTGAGCAGTCCCACTAACCCCGATTTAACAATCTGAGATGAGGGTAGAGAACATAAGCAACAGAAAAGCTGTAAAAGTCGTAATCTGTAAATCATAATTGTGGATTTGCGACTCACTAAATAAGCCATGCTGAGATCAGTGACCAGGCTCTATACAGGAACATGCTGCAACTCACTTTTTAAGTGAGGAAGAAAAACCCAAAACAAAAGTAGAAGAAGAACTGTGCTGCACTGCTAGTAATGCATTAATAGCTCTGCCTTGCTGAGGAACAAAACAAATCCTGTTTTTCAGCCTTCGCTAGTGGAACGCGCTAAACTCAGGAGTGTCACTCCCAGAGCCAAGATCTGAGGCAAATACAAAGCAGCGTTAGATCCAAGTGTGCTGAAGGTGCTTTCAGTTGCACATAAATCATACTTCCGTGCCAGAGCTACAACGTAATTATTGGAACTCCATTTTAACCCTACGCCCCAACCTTCTACATACAACAACTACACGTCAGGTCGGCGCATACCCCAACAACTTGAATGCTGAGGAAGTTAGAGTTAATAACTGTGTGTGTTAGCTGGTCTTATTTCTTTGTGAAGTTTGTAAGTTTTTTTATTTTATGTTAAGTTTCTAAACCCAGAGAAACTTAAGTAAATAAACCCAGATTAAACCCAATCTTTTCCAGACTTTATAATCATTACATGTGCGAACCAAGCAAACTGGAAACTCTGTCATGCTTTCATTTTGGACCACATTAACCACCAAAAAAAACATCTACTTAACCTGTTTATAGGCTAGTAAAACTAATTACACCCACTCACGCCTTAACCAATATTTGCCTCCAGTCTGGTCCGCTCAATCAAAAAAAATCATTTGACACATATTAAAATATTTACAAGACATTAGAAGATAAGGTAAAACCATCACCCTAAACACATGCCATGTGCAACACACTGCTGCCTTTAAACTGGTTAGTAATAATGTACAGTGTTAGATCTAAAGGTGAAAATTCACACAGAGGAAAAAACGATTAAAAAAACAGATTTAATGCTGGGTTATGGACGTTAAAACAGAATAAAATGCATTTCAGCAGCTGCTAAAAAAAGGAACACAAAGGCAGGCATTAACTAGAAAGACTTGCATTGAGATCGATTTGAGCCACTGACCGATATTCAGGTTAGGCATGGGAAAATACCCACCAGCGTCCTCCAGGGGCCTTTTCTGGCCCCCGTAGCCGAACTCGTTTGTCGGGGGTGCCGCAACTCCGTCCCCGCCAATCTTTGCTGCGATCTGAAAGCAAAAAATGAAGCAACAAGAGAACACGTGAGCTCCCGAGATCATGTATTTGTTGTTCGCGTCTCTTAAGGTGCGTTTGGAGAGGAGAGGCGTGCTGCCTGTGGCCTACTGTCCTAGCCGGAAGTCCAACAAAGGGGAGCTTCAGGTTTCACTTTAGCAAATCGGTTAATTTTGCTACAACACAAAAACACCAGCTTGCATTTAACTTATACAATTATTATCTTATTTTTTAACCACTCTAAGCTGCGATCTGTTGTGTTTTCCCGTCTGTTTTCGTTTTCAGAGTAACGCAACGTTAGCTTAGCTTAGCTACCTTCAGAGCACAACGACAGAAAGCGCCGAAAACTCGCAATTCGTTCCCGGCCTGCGGGATATTTTTAGCCCGAGTGATTCCGTAGTCGTCTTCTCACCTGTCGTGCTCGTTGCAGAGCGTCTTTAAAAGCGTCGTTCATGCCGCCACCGGCGTTTGAGGACGGGGGAGCCACGTTGCTGTAGTCTGCCATATCTGCCTGCTGCTGCTCTTCTCCTCCTCGGCGCGATAAGATGGCGGCTCGGTCTCACAAACGGGAGGTGGTGGGAGACACGAGAAACTCGCGGGCCAGTGTTTGCTCTCGCGATAACGGCCTCATGCGTGTCACCAGAGCAGATTTGGAGCAGGAATCAGTAACAAACGACCTTTTAAATGTACTGCTGTAGAAATACTTCTTTAAAAAATTTACTTGAGTAAAAGTGCAAAGTGTGTTTGACTGTGCGCAAAGGTTGCCGCGAGGGGATGTCAAATTATGCTTTCCAGAAGAATCAGTCCACCAGACGGCCCATTTTGTGTAACAATTATAGTCTTCTTCTTCTTTCGACTACTCCCTTCAGGGGTTGCCTTCCTATCCACCCATAGTATCCTCCTCTGTTACTCCAACACCTGCGTTCTCCTTCTCCGCATTCACAAATCTTCTCTGTGGTCTTCCTCTTTTTCTCTTGTCTGGCAGCTCCATATTCAAAGTCCTTTGTCCAGTATATTCCCAATCCCTCCTCTGCACATGTCCAAACCGTCTCAGTTTTGCCTCCCTAACTTTGTCAAAGTCTAACAGTTGCACTTAAATCATTAATAACTTTATAATAATATTTCTTTAATAAAATGCAGTGTTGTCTTTTGTTTATGAAGACAAGTTACTTGAATCTTCATGGCATAAAATACTATTATTTAATATTCAGTAAGGTTGAGGTTCTGTGCCAGCTATAACGAAACCCCTTGCCAGGCAAGTCAGCAACTCACATTATGGCCAGATGGGGTAAAATCTCAGAGAAGAAGCTCTTTGCACTATAAACATGGACAAAATGTCCCATGGAGTTTGTTGGTCACGTGGAAATCTTTTAACCTGAGTGCGATGGATCAAAACTTCACTGTGCTCATCATTTTTTTTGTGTGACATATGAAATTTTATTTTACTTATTAGTGTTGTTGTTGGTGTGTATATTGTGTGGCTTTACCATTTCCCTCAATAAGGATGATCTCACAAAGAATTCACTTGGCCTATGTGACCCTTAACGACTCACACGATCAAGGCATGGATCAGCGACTCTCAACGACCACTTCAAGGTGACAACGGCACTATGGGTTAAATATCTGAGCCTGACTTTTAGAGCTGAAGAGTCGTTTCAGGTAAATGTTTTCAAAAAGATTTCTTCCAGAAGACTTTAACTCCTAAATCTTTATTTTAAACACGACATTAATTCTGTTACTCCTGAGATTCACACACTTAAATTGAAAATTATCGCTTTTGTAAATGTATAGAAATTTAGATATCTCATTATCCCCATCTCTACCATCCTCCTCTGTCACACCAGCCCTAAGCAGGTCCTCCACTACATCACTGAATCTTCTCTCTAGTCTTTCTCTTTTCCTCCATCCTCCTCTCTCGCTGCCTCCTAACATGCCTTCCCCGTCACCTCTTCCTTTGTCTTTTCCCAACAGTAGCACAGTTTCTATCAGCATGATTTTGTCCAACAGGACCAGAGGCGATCGTTGTTAACCCCGGCCCCAGTGCGACCTTCCCCATCCATCCAGGCTTAGCACTGACACTAGGATTACAGATGAAAACTATCTGATTCATGCTATGAAGTATCATTTTATTATACAGTCAACACAACAACATATTTTCTTATTTTCAAAGAGCATGTCGAGTAGCCAGCTGTTGGTTATTACATATTTAAAGTCAGTCAGATTATGGTTCCATGCTCGTGGTCAACAGAAATTATAACAAAGCAAATCCTGCAGAGTTAACCATAACTTCGTGATTGACCTCATTTCACATCTCAGGCATTTTTTTCAGACATGTGTTTGGATAATTAACAAGAATAAAACTCACAGCTTTTGCTTTTTTTTCTAATTTCCTCAAGACTCCAAGGAGGAAAAAACATTTTCAAATTTTCTAGTCAGAGTGTAGTTCATTAAGGCACACGGTATCGCCCTGACGAAGCTGGCTCCCATGCCATTATAATATCCTTTAATTCCATATCTTTCATATATCCCAATCAGTCCCGGTAATACACCCGAGGCTGGCCGTGAATCTGATCTGAAAGCTGAAGAACAAGACAAACAAACATGAGTAAAACATTCCCACATAAAAGCTTCATATGAAACTGTAAACTGTGCCGAATGAACGAGAGCCGATACCCTGCGCTTGCTGCTGAGTTCGGATCACAGCCAGCGGGTAACTGGTGATTTGTCCAGAAGCAAACGCCACAAAGCTGAAGAAAAACAGTTTGGAGTCACTGTTGTAGGCGGGATCGCTTTTTGCCCAGCTCATGATTGACTGCAATTACAAAATAAGCAATTAGCATCTTTTCAAAATAAAAGTTCACTTGATCTCTGTTGTCTTCTGGCCCACCTGATGAACAGCACACTCCACACCTGCATAGGGGATCATACAGAGGATGCTGGGCTTGAATCCTCTGTAAAAGGAAGACAAAGACTCGCTTCTATAAATGGATCGGGCACACACTGCAACACCATGGTAAGTGCCAGCCTGCTGCAGGTTCAGCCTCACCTTTAGCACCTGTAGAGCAAACAAGAGGAGGGTGAGACTGCTAAAAGAGATCCCCACTAATAAATTAAAGTGGGTCTATTAGTCTCAATTCTTGGACTCTACTAGAGCAGCTTTGAGTGATTCACATTCAAAATAACAAACATTATCATACAGTTTAGCTTATGCTGAACTTTGGTGAAGCCTGTCAGTTCATCTATTGTCTGAAACAAGACTCCTTAATTCCTCAGCCTTTAAACCAGCTTTCTTCAGGTTCGCTTTGAGTAGCAGTGGGGCTTCACAGCCACAGAGATCACAACCTTTTTTCCTCACCTAATTCTCCAGTCACATGTTTCCAGTGTATAACTATTCTCCAAACACTTGTCTGGCAGTAAATTTTTGCTTTTGCTTGTTTCCTACCTCATGTTTTTTCTTTTGGTTCCTTATGGTTGCGAGGTAAAAATGCATATTCCCCAACTGGCAAGTGGTTGCTGGCTCAAAACCCTCGTTGTGATTGCTTTGGTCATTAACAGGTTCAAATGGAACACGCCAACTTGTTTGCAGACACTGGCCACTTACTCTGCGAGTTTAAGTGGCACTTTGAAAAGTGCAGCTCAAACCAGAAACAGAGAATATTCACCATTAAAAGGAAAGCTGTGCCTTATTGCTGTAACAAACACATCTCAAAAAGCCCAACTTTTACATTAAAAGGGAACAGTTTCCCTTTTTTAAAAACTTCACCTCTTAGAGAGTAGTTTGCAACTGTTTGGAGACAATTCGGGATCTTCTTGTGATACAAACAATTGCAAGGAGTTTTTCAGTGCAGCATCGTGTAACTGTTTGCAAACAATTACTCACTATGGATGGCTAGCAGCCTCCACTAACCACTCACCAACAGCTGCAGAACAAACACTTTTTCCTAGCAACTGGTTGCTGACTGGTCTCTAGGCATGACTGGAGCCCTAACCTGCCATGTTGGTGATAATTTGTGGATTTTGGACTTTTACATTTCTGTTAACTAGACTTCTACAGGGAAATAAAAGTTGATGTAGCACATAGTTATTCAGAAAAGATACATGTCCTGAAATAAGAGGGGATATGAATATATACCATTTTACCCATTTGCTGTGCTATCAGCTGTTTATGATTCAGAATACCTGCTGTATAATTTATCAAACTCAAAATGACCTCATGCTCAAAACACCAACCAGAAAGATTAAAATATGTAGTGAAATACAAAGAGAAAGGTTAGTAGTTAGAGGAACAGGGGTTTGCTGTCGACCATGCATCTTTTTTGTATTTATTCACGTGCTCTGTGTGGGATGGGAGGAAGAGTTTGTGCATTTTGGTTTTATGATGCTCATTTGTTTTTGTTTTTAATAAAAAAAAATACATGTATTGTTGATAAGATGGTGTTGATATGATGTTGATATCATCAGTGGTAACATTTTTGCTTGTATTTGGGCTGCTGACTGTGGAGGTGTTATTTGAGACTTTAGTGTGATAAACGCAAACAAAGGAGAGCCTCTAAAAATATCAGAGCACGCTGGCCTCGGTATAGAATGTTAGTTTAATGTTGTTATAGCACAAAGGGGAAAAACTGAGTTGAATAACACAATACCCTCCAGTTTATCATAATGTAAGAAGCAAAAGCTCAGTTTTAGTATTTTCCTCACCTGTTTACTCCACGTTGCCATGGCGATTTATCAGCCTCAAAGTAATACAGAATACAGTTATTCATGGCCATGAGATTACAGATGAAGATCACTGTTTCCCAGCATCTAAAGTATTTGTGTGGTTGTTCACGCACTTCCTCATGGTGATTGTTTAATATTAATATTGGAACAAGTGTTGTTCTTTTTGGAGATACTGTAGAGACTGACTCATTTGTTTATGATCATAAAAAGGCTTTATAATGAGTCTAACAATGACATAGTAACAATTAAAACAGTCAGTGATCTGCACTTCAGGACAGAAATGTTAAAGTACTCAGATCTGCCACTGATCTCTGATCTGACCTCTAAGGGGTAGAAGACAGCGTGAGCCACAGCTCCAGAGATGCAGCCCAACCCGAAACGCTGCTGCACCGTCAGAGTCTGCTGGGTCCTGTGTTGGGTGTAGACCTTCATCTAAACGGAGCAGAGGACATCTGAGTGTGCTAATCAATCGGAAAAAAGAAACTGTACATGAATAGCTCAATGCTCAGCCTCACCTGGGCGTAGATAAGACACTGAAGTGTCGACTGTGGCGTTCCTTTCAGCACGTTGACAGCGTTGCCTTGCCACATTGACCGCAAACCACCTCCTCTCATCTCCTGAAAACCTTGGGAGAAGGCCTTGGATCCATACACCTATTGTGGAGACAGGAAGTCATTTTCAGTGAGGTGCAGGTGTGCAGTGGTGTGGAACAGTCACAACAGCAACACTTTTAGCATAAATATAGGTACACAAAGTTAAAAGCAAGATAAAAGCAACAGTTTGAATGCAGGTCATAAAAATAAGGCAGGCAAGCTGATAACAGACTGTCTTTAGAGCCAGAGATCCTAATGTAAAACTAGGCCAGGCTCACAGCCGAAACGAAACATCCATCCATCTTCTTCTGCTTACCCATATCAGCACCACAGGGGAGCTGGAACCCAAAAATTTACATTATCTTAAAATGCTAAATAGCTTTAATGGTTTTTTCTGTCCCTCTTTGTTAGCCCTGTAACCTGTCTGTGGTGTACATCTAGGATAAGCTCCAGCTCTCCTGCAACCTTGATAAGCAGTTAAGAAAATGGATGGATGGATAAAGGAAGCATATTTGCTTATTAATCTATACTGTGACACAATGTTAAAACATGAGTGGCTCTTTTACAAAATGATTCAAACCTTTATTTAAGTATTTCTTAGAGTCATTTCTTTGCAACAGGAACAGCTTTGAGGCTTGGGGAGTTTATCTCATTCTTCCTGACAGAATTTGCGTGTCTTCCAGGGCCACATAATAGTTATGCTGAGTGATGTAGTCAGAAATTCTGTAAAACCTCTGAGCTTGAATAATTATTACATAATTTGTGTGATGTTTCTGAAACATTTTCCTTTTCTTTTGTCTGCAGTGCCTTGTGATAGTGGAGCTGACCTGAAGTTGTGTTTTAAGGCGGTCTATGGGTGCCGTCATGGTCCGAGACACAGCATCCGCCAGTCCTGCTGACATAACAAATGTCCTCCAAGCACTGAAGCCTGACGCTTCTTCAGGGAACTCAATGGGGATCCCACGGCTCTCCCCGACATCAAACACCTGCAGGAGTACAAACAGGAGGACTTAACTGAACACCTTTTGAGAAGGCATTTTAATCGCTGTGTAAATGTAAAGCATAATGGGAATGATCATACCAAACTGTGTTTCCATGAGGACACTAGCTCCCCGATGTTATCCACAGGGTTGAGGATGATGTGGTGCAAGAATTCATCCCAATCCACCGTCATCGAGTTGTCCTTATCCATCCTGATGTTGCCAAAGACAACGACACTTGTCAAGTTTCAGAAAATAAAGCTTTTACATCCCGTATTAACATCACATCATTTGTCCATTTTCAAAAAAGAAAGCTGAGTAATAATCATTTATAATTCAGAGATACAACAAGTTCAGGTTAGCCAGGTAGTGAGTCCATAATGAGGGATCCTTTTAACCATTCGTTTAATCTGGGAACCCAAAATAATCACGATTATGCCTTAAATATATTTTATTGTACAGTAATACCAATATAAAAACCTTAAACCAGCTGTTCAGATTCACACATGCTAATTATTTTAAACCCTACATGCCAACTATAAATGCATATATACTCAAAAACAACAATGAATCTATGAGGTAGTGGGCAAAAAAATCTTACATTTGTATAATTTTTTTTGCATTCGGCTTTGAAATGACCACTCCTAACTCCTTAAACAAACATATGATGTCCTCCTGGTCAATGACTCCTGATCAGAGAAGAAATGCACATAATTACAAACAGATACTGCTCTTCCTCATAAGTGAAGTTTCTTTATGAGGTGCTATGGTCACTGAAATGCTGCAGGTCTGTGTACCATAAACAGATCTTTTGTTTGCCTGCCAGCCACTCGTGTCTGACCTTGAAAACACATTTCACCATCAACAAAATAAAAAATGTATTCAGTTTATCAAGAAAAAGTCATGTTAGAACACACTTTCTGCAGAGTTATGTTCATTATGTTCTTTAAAGGACAAAAAAGCAGGAGGCGCAGATCTTAAAAACTGATTGAAGTCCTCACATACTTCATTTTGTATCATTCATTTTTCTTATGTTTCCTTCAGAAATGTACCACTTATAAGGCGGTAAGACTTTCAACTCACCACAATTATTCTTATCAAGGTCATGAAAGTGAATTTTCCACTTCCTCTCTCTGTCCATCATGTAGCTGAGGAACTCTTGATAATCCAGCAGGCCATCTTTGTCTCTGTCATAAGACTCGATGATACTCTACAAGACACAAAAACAGCTCTCTCAATAGCAGGTTTAAAAAAATTAATACCGATGCATATAGATGCTATTAAGAATATTTGTTACCTGGACCTTCCCATCCGCTGAAATGATACCATGCTTCCTCATTTCGTCTTGTAGCTCCGCCACAGAAACGAATCCATCCTCATTTTGGTCCAGTTTACTAAATAATCCACGAAACTGATCCATGGTTCATGCAGAAAAGCAGATGCAAACAGAAAAAAGCTTTAAAAGCTTTTATTCGTTGCAGGACCTTTTAAAGGAGATTTTAAAACATTCATTCATTATCACCAGAGATTATTGACCTGCAGCTCTGCAGAGGCGCTGACTCACTGGCAGAGAGAGAGCTTCTATCAGCGGTTTTTGTAAAACTCACTTCCTCTACGGAACAGCAGGGGGCGCTGTGGCCGCAGGAGAGGCCACCTTTATCTGGAATAGACACAGTGGCCTCGAAACTGTGATCTTCTGCGTGCCATTTATGTGTGCTATTTATACAAAATTAATTATTTATTTTAAAAAAAGAGACACATCTTGCAGATAAAGGAAACTGCTGACATCAAGATTTCCAAAAAGTGGCTAGAAAAACCTGACCTCGAGCACAGCACAGAGGCTCTGATCACAACAGCGAGCCTCAAAGCACCAGATCCCTAAAAGCAATCGTCTGCCACAGCCGTTAGGACCTAAGTTGCAAGCAATGCAAAGATCCCACTGAGACAGTCCTGCACATAGTAGCAGCATGTAAGATGAACGCTGGCACACAGAGAAGCACTGGGCTCGGATAGTACACAGAAACGTCTCCAAGTCCTAGTGGAAGACAGGTCAGCAACTGCTGTCCAACCAACAACACATCCATCCAACACATTCTGTCATCCAGCTGCCTGTAAATTATTGTAGAAATTACACATTTACAGAGTCATGACAGAGAGCAGAAGACTACAGTTGTGATAGATGTGCCAGTTAAAAGGAGGAGACCAAATGCACTGAATAACTGGAGCAGATAGGAAAGGTGGAGTCCAGGGTGGTCCCAGTGGTTACAGGAGCATTACAGGAGCTGTAACCCCCAAACTGGGAGAGTGGCTCCAGCAGATTCCAGACACAATATCTGAGAGGTCTGCAGTCCAGGAAGAGCTAAGTACTAGAGGAAGACACACATACCAATCCACAGGGGGTGGGAGGCAGCGTGGCAGACTTTGGTTTCAGTGGCTCTTCAGTGACTGATGGTGTAATCCATCAGATAAAAAAAAAAAAGCCTAAGCTGTTACATGTAAAAGGGAGGAAAACAACTCGAGCGTAACGATGAATTGCTTGGGTACGGATTTTTTGTGACTTTGGGAGTTGGAGTATTTCAGAGTTTGGTTAAATATAGTTTTGTGATTTTATTTTTATTTACATTTTTACCCGCATTGCTGGTTTGTTAAGATTAAAGAAAACGCCAAATGTTATAGGATAGTAAAGATACTGACATATAAGATGTTTATTACCTGGCCCTTGTCATCTGATATACATATAACATTTTCCTCCAGATAAACATGGGGAGTTTCAGAGTTTCCATTGCTTCCCATTGGCTGTCAGTTTTGTGCGATGACGTCATGGCTGTAAACGACATCAAGCACAGTGACTGGGTCTGTTTTCGCCTCTCACCTGGATGATGTGCAAAGGACCCCGGTTTGGTGAATGACGAGTATCGCCACTTACTTTCTAGAAAAAGCCGCCAGATTCCAGTCCACAGTGTCCACTTACTGCCACCCATACCGGAAAGCAGCTTTTCAAAATAAAACCAATTTATTCCCATGTAAGGCAAGTAAAAATGTTCTATAAGAAAAAAAGAAACTAAAATAAAAATATACACCTACAACATTCAAGGAGTTTCTTATATTTATTCTATTTCTTAATAAAATTCACCTCACATTAAACATATCTCAGTAGGTTTCTTTATGAATTTAGGTTGCTTTATGAGAAGGTGAACAGATCTGCATTTTCTCTTCTCACTGTGAGGCCTGGGGGAGGAGCTGTGGTGGCATGTTTGCTGCACTGTTGGGGATTTATTTAGAATTAGAGGTAACACTTAACACTTAACCCACATCAACATGCATCAATTCAGCTCAGTGGATAAAGAAACAGCATCACATAACCGGAGCTCAACAATCTGGGTCTAAACCTGGGTGAAGCTGGTTGATCTTTGTGCCTGAGAAGACCACATTAAGGGTTTCCCCTCTCTGTGACGTCATAAAGAGCCAAGAGTAGACAAACTGTATGAAACAGAGCATTTAGAGGAGTCAGAAGTCTGAGCTTTTGGCTCATGATTGCCTGTACATAACCTCATTATTTGAATCTTTGTCCTTGTTTAATGTGAATATCCAGCATTGTCGTGTATATACAAGATGTTTTCAAAATGTAGAAAAACAATAACAGTAATGAAAAACTCTACAATGAGCAGTTGTGTTTCAAATTTTGAGTGGGGTTGCATAAACAGCAGAACTGTATGCTTGGTAATACTTTCAAGATCGAATTCAAACAGACAATAAACATATAATAATTGATTTTCACTTCATGGGTACCGCACTGTAGGAATAGCTGTAAGAAATTAAAACTTGGTTTTACAGTAAGCAGAGTGTATTTCAAAAATACAATATCATCCCGTAAGAAAACTATACGGTCACTGTAAATTTTACAGTAAAGTGCTGGCACCCTGCTGATTGTATTTTGCGTACAAAGCGTATCAGGTATTGGTTTGACTGTAGTTTGATATTTTCGGCTCTTGGACTCCTGCCTCGTTCTTGTTTTTGCATCAGGACAAACATTTATGTGATTCGATGCCCTATTTTTCGTAAATTGTGGAGGTATACAATTATAAAATTTTAATTTATTATTATTATTTTTTATCTCTAGTCAAAAAATAATTGTTCCACCTGTTCATCTTGAAGCGTGTTTCGCAGTTTTTATTGTTTTTCTTGAAAAAAGTTTGATACAAGAGACAAGACATTTTCTAATGCATCATGATTTTGGAAGAGCAAGCTCAAGCGCACCGGAACCAGAATTATTTATTGCGTCTGACTTGACTTTGGCGCTGTGGATGCAGGGGAGGGAGCTGTGTCTATTTAAAGAGGGTCATCCAGTCACGGATAAATAACAGAGGGTCCACGGCGTTGACTAACCCCCTCTAAATGGTCTTCATCCTCCACTGTGTGTCTGTCTGCGGATACTTATTGTTTATTAGTCAGCTGTGACAACCATCCGCCGACTCGCGTCAGGCCAGTCTACCAGCTCTGCTCCAGGAGCTCTAGCCCCCTTTTTATTTGTTAATTTATTATTTTTCTTATAGGGGGATAAGTGGGGTAAAAATGGGCAAAGATTACTATAAAACGCTGGGTATCTCTAAAGGAGCCACGGATGAGGATATAAAAAAAGCTTATAGAAAACAGGCGCTGAAATGGCATCCGGACAAAAACAAGTCTGCAGCCGCCGAGGAGAAATTTAAGGAAATCGCCGAAGCATATGAAGTCCTCAGTGATCCGAAGAAAAGGGAAATTTATGATCAGTATGGAGAGGAAGGTAACGTATATTTTTTAATTACATGCTATTGTGTGTTTCGGGTTAAAACACCGTTATGAACGCGCTGTGAAGCTGGATGGCTGCATGTAAAACACAACTGGCTTCAATTCAAGTCACACACTGTAACCAGCACAGCAGCAGGCCCACAGCACAGCTGTTCGGCAGATCATCTGCATACATTTCTGTGCATTTTATCATGAGGCTCAGTCCATATGTGGCACGGCACTTACAGTAATAAGCTCCAATTTTAAGAGAAACCGGGGGTAATATCGATTCACACGACTTTCAATTACCCAACAGTCATTCTGTACAAAATGTTACAGCAGCAGAGGTACATGCAGCTACATGGAGATTTTCAGTCCAGACTGCTATTTTCGGGGATCTTTGGTTGGTGTGAGGAAGGAAAAATAGACCATCCATCATCTCCACAACCACATATTTAAAATTTATGGAGGCATATTATGATTTTTACAATTTTACTCACACAAAAACATTTTTCTCCTCTTAATGTAACTGGATACACGAGGAACCTTTCTCAGAAATGCACAGTTTAAGGCACGGAAAGTGTAAAGTAAGAAAATGCATGCAGGAAAAAGGTAAAATGACATCATGAACATGGAAATTTGAACCATATGGCTTCTGTAAGGGCTCCCTCAAACCATGCAAACAATTCCCTGAGTTGGGAGTTGATCTCAATCAAAAATCCGCTGATTACTAGTGGTGAGATCCATTTTGAAGAGGAAAAAAGAAAACCAGACAAATTTCCAATTTTGTAACAGGGGACATGCTCTTATATGTGATACCTCTACCAGAAAGTGTATCCCATCATCCCATCATTTCCACAAAGGTGGCGTGGTTCAACTTTAGCAGTTGTACTCAGTTTGGCCCTGTGATGGAGATACATGAAAAACTTTTACCTGAACAGTTTGAGAAGGAAGAGATGTAAAGAAAGAATGCGCATAACATGGCTCCTGCAATGGCTCCATCAGAGAATCTAACTGCAGCTTTACAATTACCCCCTACATGAGTCATCTCCTCTAATATCTCAAAGATATCTTTCCTGATATTGATATTAAAAATACTTTGTATGTAAGACTCAGAATTTGTCCATCTATGTCTGAAGTGGCTTGACTTCTCAGCAATTTTTGTCATTTTCTTGCACTAATCCAATTTTCCTTCTTGTGACACCAGTACTATCCCCTCCACTCAGAGTACCAACCAGTATCAGCTGCTAGTTGAATAACAGGCACAGTCTGGTGTTGCCATGTTGGCATTTTTCCCACATCATGTCTCTCCAGTGCAACAATATTATTGTTGTGATGTCATAGCTTTGAGACTGGGGGAGACTGGAAAACTGTGATAATGGAAGAATTTGTACTTCAGGACTTTCTGCCAGAAAGGCTTTGCTTATTAACCTAAGCCTGAACATGGCAATGTAGATTTAACCAAACTGTGACTGAAAACTGAAAATTATAATGATTTAAAAAAAAAATTTAAAAGGCTAAAAACAATGCTATTTACAGTGACTTTTTGGTTTGGGGTAGTAAGTAGCACTGCTAGTCCTCACCATCAAAAGGAGGCAGCTGAGCTGGTTGGAGCATCTGTCTAGGATGCCTCCTGGCCACCTCCCCGGTGAGGTCCTGCTGAGAGGAGGCCCAGGAAATGTTGCAGTGATTGTATCTCTCAGCTGGCTTGGGAATTTCTCACCAGAAGAACTGGAAGAGGTGTTTGAGAACAGGGAGTCTCTCTGCCACTTTTCCCTCCCTCATCTGACGTCCCGAAGTTTTTCCCTTAAGGAAAACTTTCTTTACTCCCATATTTTTCAGTTTTATTTTGGAATGATGGTTGAGGAACAATTAATAAGATGTAGGTAATCTCTGAGGTAATGTGGTATTTTAACACTTAAAAACCACAGTACTCACTCAAGAATGATGTAAAGTGTGAAATAAAGAAACTGGGACCATCATGGTTTGATGTTTTAGCTCTAAGATCATTCAGCAGAACTTTGATAAACTGGGCTGTACTTTGAATCCACCTAAGTCAGAGTTTATCAGTCATGCTGTAAGTGCTCTCACTGAGCTGAGTGCTCATGTCATTAATCATTTCTGTTGCCCAAAAGGTCTCAAGGGAGGAAGTGGGCCCGCTGGTGACGGACAAGGCACCACTTTCACCTACACCTTCCACGGAGACCCTCACGCCACCTTCGCCACTTTCTTCGGAGGCTCCAACCCCTTCGAGATGTTCTTCGGGCGTAAAGCGAACGGGCGAGACGACGAGGACATGGAGGTGGACGGAAACGACCCCTTCGGCTCCTTCACCAGCTTCAACCTGAACGGCTTCCCCCGTGACGGCCACGTGGGCCTCGGGGGGCAGCAGCGGCGGAAGCAGGACCCGCCCATCATCCACGAACTGAGGGTCACCCTGGAGGAGGTGTTCCACGGCTGCACCAAGAGGATGAAAATCTCCCGCAAAAGGCTAAATCCTGATGGCAGGACCATGCGCACTGAGGATAAGATTCTCACTATCGAGATTAAGCGGGGCTGGAAGGAGGGAACCAAGATCACGTTCCCCCGGGAGGGAGACGAGTCTCCAAATACCATTCCCGCTGACATTGTTTTTGTCATCAAGGACAAACCACACCCCCACTTTAGGCGGGAGGGCTCCAACATTGTGTATCCAGTGCGTGTGAGCTTACGACAGGTGAGGCCTTTTCTATTTTGGCACCTGCTTTGTCTGAGCGTAGAGGTATTAATAGAGTCTGATAGATGAATAAGTCACACACAGAACAAGTTCATATTTAGCTGTGAGTGCAGCTTTTAATGCTCTGCAGCTTAAACGCTGGTCACAATCAATAAACTGTAGGTACTCTGCTTCAAAAGCTGTTTCCCTGGAAAGCACGGGCTTAAATGAATGAGTATAGTACCAGACCAAACTCACACACACACCTTGAATGCACACTTATGTAATCTGGATCATCGGCGCAGAGAAGTAGGAGCTGTATCGCAGGGAGCGCGGAGAGGCGACGGCTACCCACGCGCACACGGTGCAAGATGTACTTACTTATGTGGTTCCTCCCACTCTCCTCAGCACACAGTGAGATATATAACCTCCACATCTCTGAATTTATGACCACTACCAGCAGATCAGCTGTGCATGCTATAATTAAGCTGCCTTTTAATCAGTTTCCAATCACAATGAGACTCTTGTTAAGAGGAAAATGTGGGCAACTATGACCCAATTAAAAAAAATAAAAAAGCATACAGACAGAATGATAACTGAAGCCATTTAGTCTTTCAACATGGAAATTATGACCACCTGTAATCACTTGATGCTGATCAAACTTCCTTCTCTTGATAAAGACTAATCCGGAGAGTTAAAGTAGTTCAGGGCTCTGAAAATAGCCTTTAAGATTGTTTTGTGGAAGCAGATTTAAACTAAATTTTAAAGTCTGTTGAAGATTAATCAGAAATCTAAAAGACAGATGTAGCTTCTAGCTTGGATAATATGCTATAGTGCCTTAAACCTGCATTCTTGCTGATGACCAGCAGGGGGAGACTCCTCTAGTTGCAATGAAAGAAGTCAGGCTGTATAAAAATCTGTGGGGAAATGATCCTTCCTCTTACTTGATTCATGATCTCTTTGAACACTTTCCTGGTAAGCATATGGTCTCAGTTTCAAGTTGCATCTCACATTGAATGCAACATGTTGTTTGTTTTGTCAGTTATGCTCCTCGTTAGTGTCAGGAAGGAAAACCAAGCTGAGGATACTTTAGGTTTGAAAAGCTGCTGCCGGTCACACCCGGCTTCAACGCTAAGATGGCATCAGCTCGAGGCTCCAAAACAAACACTCGAAAATATTAAGTTGATATCATGTTAAAAAAAATATACAGTTTAGTTAATATGGTCACATTGTACTGGTAGCAGATGTTAGACTTGAGGAGCTTTTGTTTATCAGCTCATCTCTTTTCACTCTCAGTGTATTTGCTCTTTTTGTCTGCTTTTGTGCAGCTTTGGTTGCAGATTCTCTCTCTCAATCCACCTACGCTCATGTTTTGAGTTAGATTAGATAGAACAGTAAAATATTTGATTAATAGCTCTAGTGTAATGTCAGATTCTACGCATGTATCGCAAAGTAAGCATTGTTTTATCTGATCAGATAAAGCTGCAGTTAAATTGCTTTTTCTTTTACTTTTTAACTTGCATAACAAAGGCATGAACACATATTTTGACATTTGTTGTGTAATTATGTTTTTCCACTGACCTATACTGTGAATTTTTGCATGTATCTCATGCCTCTGGTTTAGTCTGCAGAAAAGATTCAAATGCAGAGAGGAAACCATTTTGGACTTTCAGGGAATTAAGGGGAAACTGTAATTATTGCTGGCATTGATAGCAGGAAAAACATATCAGATGGGCAAATAAGATAAATCCTGGAACCGCAGAGATCCAGCCAAAGGAAACACAGGGATTAAATACACACAAGCAGGGAAGGGTAATAAGAAACGGGTGAACACAATCACAAAACAAGCAGGGTGGGAAAACAACAGAGCAGAGAAGAACAAACACACGAGGATCAAACCTGTAGAATAAAGTAAGAAGGAAACTGAAAGTGGGACAAAGGAAGAGAAAACCTTTAATAAAAATAAAATAATGATAAAAGGAACCATAGATGATGCCCCGACATAGCCGGTGAGCAGATTTCTGTGTTATTTCTGCCGTTTTTGCAGTCGTCAGTGTGTGGGTTGCTGTTCTCCCGCTGATCCTCACCTTACACTCATATTCTTGTCTTCACAGTCGCTGTGCGGATGCTCCGTCACCGTGTCGACGATAGACGGGAAGACGTGCAACATGAAGATCACAGACGTCGTCAAGCCCGGCATGAGAAAAACTGTAGCCGGACAGGGTCTCCCGTTCCCCAAAAACCCCGAGCAGAGAGGAGACCTGGTGGTGGAGTTTGATGTGAACTTTCCCGAGTCTTTGCCGACAAACGCCAGAGATGTCCTGAAACGGCATTTACCTGCTTAGGAAGAAATAAACGAGGGAGACAGAGCCACATGACACACACCTACTTACAGACATACACACACACATGAACAAGGACAGTTCTGACAGTTCACAGATGGACCCCCCTTCCCAAATGGCGAATGTGCAATTTCTATTTTTGAGCTATGTGGTGTTTTTATAAATGCCATGCATGCTGCCAAGTTGATACAAGTGCGAGCGAAAGGCTGTTGATATCTGAACGTGCACATTTCATGTTTGTGGGCCTTTGCCACTTTTTCGTTAGTTGGAAATGTTTTGGTGTGAATGAGTCTACAGCTGCAAAAGCAAAAAACAAACTTTAGTGTCAAACAGCTCGTTGTCTTACTTTAGACTCGTCAGGCTTCACGTTTGTTTTGCCGCGAGCAGTGAACTTTGATTTGGAGGCTCTTTGAATGTGAGGTGGAAGGTGGTTGAATGAACTCAGCAGGTGCAATGTGTGCATTTTAGAAGCTTACCTGTGAAAATACAAGAACTTGAATTTTAAAATAAATATTTACACACAAACTGACTCGAGCTGTTTCAGCCACGGAGAGGCATTCAGAGACGCCTCCTCCTCCGGGATATAAACAGTCATCGCTTTAAAAAGAAAAAAAAAAGTTCATACTGCTTAGGATTATTTATAGTCTGTGTAGCATTATTATTACACAACATGGGTTCTTTGCAGCCCAGGGGGGAATGAAATGAACCTATATTTTGATAGTCAAATGTGAATAATTTGCTGTTGTAAAAAATGTTTCTGATGTGCAAAATTAAAATTAAAAATACCTTGACTGAATTTAATGTGTAAAGTTACTCACAGTACAAATATGAATGTGTAATTATAGCTGTCTGTTAGCTCCCCTGCTGCTGACGCATGCAGGAGAGCTGACATTTTCCCACCAGGGGACGCCACATCTTTATGACTCAGGGGCCCACAGCGAGGATGGTCCGTGTTAGCGCCAGATTTACTGCTGTTTAGTCATTTTCACTAAATTTCCCATTTTTATTTAGTTTTACATCAGTGATTTCTATTGATTTTAACTCAGTGAGTTTAGTGTCTGTTTCAGTGCTACTTTTACTGGCGTGGGTAATATCAGGAGTTCAGAAGAGTATAACAATAAATAGACATACAAAAAAAACCTCAAACTGGCTGTGTTGGCAGATAATAATATCCTGCAATTAAACTATAATTATCTATCTATCTACACATAGAAGCAGTGAATGATGAAGACTATGATGAACCCCAACAGAGTGATAGGTAACAACAGTTGCTTGTCTAAAATTACTGCAGGTATCTCTCCTCCTTGGCATTGTGTTAATGCACACGTGAAAACTGCCAAAACTTCAGCTTTGTCACAAATACTGATGATCAATTGATCAGATGCATTTAGTGCTATTTACCCTCTTAATTCCTATGGAAGCAGTAAGAGGATAGTTCGTTTTGCACACACTGCTTCTGCATTTTTTCTCAGTTTTTATTAAATGATTAATGACACGGTGTAATATGTCAGTGTTGTTCATCCAGGCTTGTATTTCGACAACTTTAAGCTTTGCTAAGGAACGATTGATTTTTGTCACGTTCTGACATATAAAAGCTTGAATTTTGAATAAGGTTGTACTTTCTTTTTACATAACTTGATCTGTCCATCCATCTTAAATTGTCCATCAGCATGTGTAGAGATTCATGCAGATGATGCGTCACTATCATGCACAGAGAGTGGAGAGTAAACACACATGCTCTGGGTAGTGTGGGAGCTCACCAGCTGCCGATCCTCTCTGTTCAAAATCGCCGTAACTCTGACTAGAAATTGGCATTTGGATTTTTAAATCTAGTATCTGTGAGCATATGTGAGTAAAAGTATGGCCTCTAAGTTAAAGGTCACGGTGTAAACCTGAAATGATGTCTCCTGGAGCTTTTACCAACCACAGTTTCCCATTTTATATTGTTTAATGTTGCATTTTTATCCAAAGTGCAGTGAAAGCCTCACCATTAAATGTTTAAGCTATGCATCAAAATTCATAAATCAATATTTAGTCCCTTTAAGCTTGCGCAGATTCGATAACTAACAAGTACGACTGATTTACAAAGGTCTTTACTTTTTCATTATCAGCATTTAAATTGATTCTTCAAAGCCTGTTTTAAAGAGGAGCATTCAAACAGCAACTTCATCCTCATAATTATTTATTCATCAACTAGTTCCCCCAGCGTTTGTACACCTGAGGAGCAGTTTAAACAGATTCATTTTATGCGATACGTGCTTCACGCTCAGCCTTCAAGTAACACGTTACTGCTGACTTATAAGCAACACGCTGATGGCCGTGTCACACTTGCTGCAGTTTTTCTCAGCTTCTTTGGCTCAGTCCTTGGATGACAGTTGAAATTGTCAAAACAATATGTGAAATTCTTAAAATGTTTTGTTATTTGCGCACAACAAAAAGAGCATTTGTCTTTTCTTGTTGTTAGCACTTGCAAATGTATCAGGTTTAGGCAAGTGGCTAAGTACAAATGTCTACATGAACAATTATCAGTGCTATTTGGTGTATCTGGTCAAAATAGATGCTATGAATAATTTAAATCCTGAAATTATAGAAGATTCCTCAAATAGTTAAAATGTGACAAGCCTCTGCATGGTTCAGTCATAAATGTGCGTATTGTAACACAAATATTCACAATTTTCTCAGTTTTTTTTGCTCAGTTTATGTTTTCAAAATAATTTACGAAATCCTTTGAGGATTTCGGGTTTTTATGGACTATAGAAAGAGCACGTCTCCATCTTTGTTATCACTTGGACATATTTTAGAAAACATAGGTACAGGTTTTACAACTTGAACAGTTATTGACTGTATAAGTCTGTACACCTTTAATATGAGTATAATAAAACATATTTTAGAGCTTCAGTGCAACAGAGTTACACCCTGAATGAGCTGCTCAGGCGAACATTTATAGGGGCAACAGGCTGCCAGTGGAAGAGGAAAAGGAAATGTGGTGCTGCAGCAAGGGAAGGAAAACACAATACAGTGGTGTGAAAAAGTGATTTCTTTTTTCTTTTCTTTTCTTTTTTTTTGCATATTTTTCACACTTACAAGTTTCAGATCCTGAAACAAAATTTAGTATTATACAAAGATAACCAGACCAAATGAAACATATCTAATTGATGATTTCATTTTTCAAGACTAAACAAAGTTATCCAAACCTACGTGGCCCTGTGTGAAGAAGTAGTCCCCCCTACACCTGATAACCGGTTGTGCCACCCTTGGCAACAAGAACTGCAGTCTTGTGTTTGTAGTAACTGGCGAAACCTTCACATCACTCTGGAGAAATTTCTTTGCAGAATTTGTTGTAATTCAGCCACACTGGGGGGTTTTCATGCATGAACAGCCTTCGAGTCCAAAGTTTGATAAGCTTTTTTAAGCCGTTCAGAGGTGGACTTGCTGGTGTGTTTCAGATCATTGTCCTAGTGCAAGTCTGCTTGAGCTTTAGGGCACAAACTGATGGTTGGACATTCTCTTTGAGGATTTTCCAGTAGAGGGCAGCATTTGTGGTTCCATCATTTACAAGAAGTCATTCAGGTCCTGAGGCAGCAGAGCAGCCCCCGACCATCACACTACCACCACCATGTCTGACTGTTGGTGCGATGTTCTTTATATGAAACACTGCATTAGCATTATACCAGATGTAATGGGACCAAGTTCAGCTTTTGTGTTGTCAGTCCACAGAGTGTTTTCCCAAAAGTCTTAAGGATCATCAAGATGGGGTTTTTTGGTAAATATGAGACGAGCCTTTTGTGTTATCTTTGGTCAGCAGTGATTTCTGCTTTGAAACTCTTCCATGGATGCCATTTTTGCCCAGTCTCATTCTTACTGTTGTATCATGAACTCTGACCTGTAGGCAAGTGAGGCCTTCAGGTCTTCAGTTGTTGTTCTGGGTTCTTTTGTGACCTCCTTGGCTTGGTGACCTTTTCCAAAATGATAGATGTCAGCATCCGTTTGTGCCCTGAAGCCAAAATGTAGGCCTTGATCAGGCTTGAAAACGCTATAATGGGGCTGAATTAAAACAATTCTGCAAAGGAGAGCTGGCCAAAATTCCTCCAGAGATGTGAAAGACTCATTATCAGTTATTGCAAACTCTTGTTTGCAGTTCTAGGTTTAGGGACAATTGCTTTTTCACACAGGGTCAGGTAGATTTGGATATCTTTTTTCCTTTAATAAATGAAACCATCAGCTAAAACTGTATATTCTATTGTAATATAAAAGTAAGTGCTCAGAAATTAAATAAATTAGGAAGGGGACAAATAGTTTTTCACAGCACAGTACAAGAAAATGCAGAAATGTGAAGGGGATTGTTTCAGCATATATGCTGGTTTTATGGTATGGGTAACAGCCCGTCCATGGAGGAGGAAGAAAAGTGACGATGCAGTTTAGAAAGCCGTTCTTCTCACATTTTATTGCAACAGAGTGCAACAGATGTTGCACGTGGTGGGCCAAGGTTTTGTTTCCACAATGGCACTGATAATCTACATGTTTTTATATTAATACTAACTTTAAATACATACACTTTAAAAGAAACAAGATCCAGACACTTCAGATTCAAACAGAAAGCATTTGGACATTTGGGCCAAAAACAAAGCAAGATAAAATGAGACAAGCTAAGAAAGAAGAAAAGACGGAGCAGAAAAATACAAATAATTAATAATAAATACTAACAAAAGATAAAGAAGCAACAAATACTTATCACAGAAACAATATGCAAGAAACATAAACCTGGATTTCTCTGTAAAACGTTGTGTAGAGTTTCAGTTTGTTCTCTTTAGTGTATTGTCCTGTGTTGTGTGACCACTGAAGGACATTTTTCACCACATTACATGCAAATGTAACTACACTGTTTTGCTTCACAAAGCAGAATGTAAAACCTTCAACTCTTAGTGTAACCACCATCTGGAGAGCATTGACCTTGGTAGCAGTGAGCTTTCCACAGAAAATAATAGTGTGGTACAGTCAGTGTCACTGATTCTTTTTTGTTTTGTTTGTTTGTTTTTTAGTTTGAAACTCTAGAAGTGGATGTTCAGTGTCTGGAGCTTGAAGTCCCAAAGAAACAAAGGAAAACTGAAAACGTTGCTAATACTCCAACTCGTCACTGTTTAGCAGATGATTACATTCAGAGAAATATTTAAAATAAGCAAACACTACCTTTTTCAAAAATGTTATAATTAATGGCAGACTAATGGATCAGAAGGTTAAAATAAGCTAATAATTTTTAATGATTTATGCACTAACGAACGTTTTTGACGCTATTTAGAGAACAAATAAAAACAAGCAGACACTTTATAAGTCACAACAGTGTCCCTGCATCATCAGGTTAACAGTTTGAACTTTTGCTGTATTTCAGTTAAAGTGTCTTTTAAATCTGCATCACTGATCATGAAATTACCTCTGCATCTTCAACGAAAGTCTTATTAGGCTTTTAATGTCAGAACAGCCTTTATGTGAGTGCACTGTAACATCATGACATCAACAACACTGGACATAAAGCCTGTTTTCATTCTATCCTGTACTGTCGTCAGTAGAAAAGTTGGGAAAATATAACATTTGAAGACAATGTCAGGAAATAATACTAAAACACGCTATTATAACTACTAGTAATGCAGTTATTTTTCATTCATTTTTCATTTCGAATTCATCCAACATAAAGACACAGGATAAACCTCCAGGGGACCTCCACTAGAGGTCAGCTTCATTGTGCCGTCAGGTAGGAGCTGTAATAATAACATGATTACTTGCTAAATTTGGCACGTTGCTTTTTTTGTGTATAAATATTGGCATTTTCTAAACAAGAAAAATCACGTGATTGCCCTCATGATTAAAGTAATGGTTCCCTCCTTTTTTACAGTTCCTCTGTGACAAAGTAATGCTACCTTTAAACATATTTCTCTGAGAAAATGTGAGTTTTCAGTTTCAGTCATATTTGGGCACGTTTGGAAAGTTTTAGCATTAGACTTACTGTTTTGGTTTGAATAAAGTCTCAGTAAAGGCTGAATAATTGAAAAAAGTGACGCTCCTCCCTGTGCTGCCGTACAGGTGCACCGGGGATCCTTCCCTCCCTCTTGAGCCCGGGTTCGTCCCACTGCGCCTGCGTCCCAGGGCATGCTGATAGGCATACAGAGCAGCTATTGTTAGCCGAGGACCGGGCAGCAGCGGCAGGTTGTATCAGGGCTTATCCAACTCACCCCCCTACCTGTTGAATATTTACACGGTTTATTTGCAAGCGAGGGCCGAGTCGCTATCGAAGAACAAAGTTAAAGAAGTGGCCAGGTGAGGAGAGGAAAAGTGTTGGTGGAAGGAAGGAAGAAAGGCTTTTAGGGAAGGAGGAAGCAAATAAAGGAGAACACGAACTCAACAGGTTAGCTACTTCAATGTTATAGCAGAGGCTCGGATTTTTTTCATCCCACATCGAAAAAGATAACCCGAAATAAGAAAAAAAAATGCCGTTGGGACCATGGAAGAAGAAAAACAAGTCAACAAAGGAGCATTTGGTGGAAAACGAGGTGGTCAGCGGCGGACACACAGGTGCGGGGAGCATGAGTAAATCCACGGTGAATGGAGCGGGTCTCCCGGCGCCACCTGCCAACCTGCGGCCCAAACTGGTCTTCCACACGCAGCTGGCGCACGGAAGTCCCACCGGCAGGATCGAGGGATTTGGCAATGTCAAGGAGTTGTACGCGAAGATAGCAGAGGCGTTTAATATAACTCCACCTGAGGTAAGATCTCACCTGTTGTCACAGGAAGGGTGGGGGGTGTCAGTGATTTAGCGCTGCGTTTAGGTGTTGAAGCTGGATTTTACAGGGAGTACGTGAAGTATGCTAGCATAATTTGTAGATGTTTAGGAAAACACAAATGTTTTGCCCTTTAAACCTGACAGGTAATTTAACTTAAATACTTGGGAAGGTTCAAAGGAAATCACTGATCCAATATTTCAGAAAGTTAAGAAATTAGAAGAAAAAGTACCGAAAATCAAATTTTTAAAAAAGTGTAGCTGAACTTTTTCAAGGTTTATGCTATGAGCCCCTGAAAATGGTTTACATATACACAGTAGTAGTGTAAATGCAGGACTTTGCTGCCAGGAAGTATTTAGGAATAAATAGTACTTTGAGTTACGGAAATGATCTTTCTTCCAGCTCACGATGTCGTAAATGTGTGACAAACAAAACACACTTGACATGATTATCAGAACATATCAAATTTAAAAAACAAAGAAGAAAACCAAAATAGATGGACACAAATACAGTCCCAGACATGTTAACAAGACATAAAAAATCAAAATAAACCATAAGAGGAATGACACAATATCAAAACCATAGAAACTTATTTCCAAACTCCCATTTCTATGTCAAGACTGACTTATTTTCTCAACTATTCACATCACCAGTACATAATCCAGTAGATTACTAGGTTTTTTGTTTTTTTGGTTGGTTTTTTTTACAATTACAGTGACAATTCCTCTTCAGAATACGCACTTTTCCCCATCCACTCTTAAAGATCTCCCTGCTTCTTTCAGGTTGGGTTAGACACTTTTTATAAGTGGCTTTTCTGCGAGCGTAGTTGCGTTGTGGCCATTAAAAGTCTCTGATTGCCTCATGTTTGTAAAGACACACCCTGCTCACTCTAGTGTACTACTCTGTACACTTTAACCATGTAAAACCATGGTTGCTGCATGCAGTCACTGGATGCCTTACAAATGAACGTGCATCTATTTTTAGATGCTGTTTTATTGCGGTAAAACACGAAAGCCCTCAAGACAAAAGTGTGTTCTGCGTCCTCCTCTGAAGTTGTACAGTTTAAGCTCTGGTTTTAAAAGGAAAGCGGTAGTGGCATTTGTGTCTTTTGTTTACCTGACGGGTAAAGTGCTTAACATCCATCATGTCGTTAAACCGAAATCACCTGCCAGGAGGTCTTGGGTTCTGGCTTTCAGCTTGATGCTATTTGAACATGTTAACACCCAACTCGATGGGTGTAGCGTCTGAGTCTGAAAAGGGAATCCTGTGTGGAAGTGCATTAGTACCCAGCAGGGTGCGACTCAAAGACTCCCGGTTCTACAGAAGTCTATGGGGAACCGTGCTTGGCTCCTTTTCCTATTGTTCTTATTAAAAAAATTTCCCAGTGATTAATTTTTTTCAATCACTAGTTTTGGAATTTAGGCCTTCTGGCATTGGAAACCCACAGATATTTACTCCTAAAAGCCAGCAGGGCAAGGGGAATACATCCAGAAGCTGGAATCAAAATTTCAGAAACATATTTTCAGAGCAGACCCTGAAGTCCTACAATTTTGCTCAGTTTCTTCAAATCCTTTTTTTCCTCCCCTGCCTCTATATAAAAGAGGTTGAAACACAGCTTCCTACAAATGGAGTTAGTGACCATTTTGATAGTGTAGGTGTCAGGTGATGGGTTTTATTACGCAGCGTGAAGCTTTTTTATATGAGGTGAAATATTGAAATACTGAAAACCTTCAGCTCAAGCTTCACAAGCCAGTCGGTGACGTAAGAGTGGCTACATACATCTCTTGCAGCATCAGTGTGGCAGACCTTAAACCAGAGCCGACCCACAGATCATCTCAAGCTGGGCGTCCACGTCTTAGAAGGAAAAGAAAATATAAAAATATCTACTATGTCATCAATCTCCTGTTCATGCTTTTTGGTTCCAATGTAATAAAAGGCTAATTTAAATATTCACTTAGCATTTGGGTGGTTTTTAGAGGTGGGAATCACCAGATACCCCACGATACGATATTATCACAACACTTAACTCACGATAAGCTATTATTGCGATTTATCACCTTTTTTCGCCCGCAGATTCTGCCCATAAAGGTAAACTTTATCAATATTCATTTTATCTAATAACAAAGTCCTCAGTCTTTCTCTCACTTCAGTCAGTTTTATTGCTGACAAACTGAACTGTTTGTATTACAGTCTAGTCCAGCTTAACTGAATGCAACTATCTGGGGACAACTGTACAGTTCTAGCTATTCTGAACCATGCAATGTGTAAAAACTATGCAGCTCCTTCAGGAACTGAAGAATTTGAAACAAAATTAACTAAAAAAAATATAGTTTTACGTTAAATTAAAAAGTGTTAATTTGAAATAAAATTAAACACATTGTCTTAAATTAAAATAAGTAAAACATCCTGTTTGTTGCTGTCCTAAAAAGTAAAACACATTTGGAAGGTGAAGGAATGTCGGCATTCTTGCTCAGAAAAAGGAGCTGATCAACATGCTCCGAGGTCAGAGTGCTCCGTTTTGCTGTGGCGATGTCTCCAGTGGTCGAGAAGACTCTTTCAGCTGAGACACTAGTACCCGGGATACAAAGGTATCTTTTTGCCAGCGTGGCCAGGAAAGGATAGACTTGGGATTTGTTTTTTTAATTTTCTTCCAGCACGAGGAGAAAGTGTGAAGCCTATATGAGCTTTGTTCAAATGTAAGAATTATTGGATAAGCAATAAAGTGCTGAAGAAGAAAGAACAAGTATGAGACCATAAGTCTGTTGTTTGCCTTTCCATTAAAAAAACAAACAAACTTTTCTTCAGGGTTGTATTTTAATAACTGGTAACTTTAAAATGGCTTCAAAATTGGCATGCAACAAGGAGTGCAAAGTAGACTGAAATTGCATTTCTTCTAGCTCAGTGCATAGCATAGACATAACAAACACTGCATGTCAACATTGTAGGCGGAACTTATGATATGGGAGTATATGCACATCTTTGCACTGAAGAATAGGAATTAAAGTCAAGCAAACATGGTGGAAAAAAGTTTAAAAGTGATAAACTAGTGAGTGCAAACCAACTCATTTTAAGCTCCAGTTTAAAATTCACGCTGACAGAAACCCGCTCCTTCCTCCTTCAGAGGATGATGCATGGTGACATGAAGCTGTATCGAGACAGATTACGTTACACAACATGTATTTAAAAGTTACAACCACCTCATTCAACAGGCGCGCAGTAACTGGAAAGGAATTTGTTTCAGTAGCATTGGTATACAGTGATCACGTCATGTGTAGATATACTCCTGATAATGGCGTGCCGCTCCTCTGAAACCAGCCGGAGTGACTTGATGGAATAAAACTATCTTTAATTAATCTTAATCCCTCAGTTTTTTGTGTCTAAATGGTATTTGTCCCATCACGTTCATAAATAACCCTCGGTGAGGAATCTCCTGCCTCTGTTTGAACTTGTCTCATTACAACAACTGCCTCACAGCACGTTCAGAGACTGAACTCTCACTGCTCTTATTAAGTACCAGCCTCAAACCTGCTCCTCTGTAACTTGTTTTATGACCACGTAAAGGGTGACGAGAGAAAACCTGCACTACAGGGATCACCAGAGATTCACATTCACGCTAGTTTATTTAGATTGCTGTCACACTGAGAGATAAAGAGTCATTTCCTGCTAATGCTTCAATGCTTGCCAAGCAGGTAGCACAGGAAAAAAATTACTCAAATGTCAACATATTAAGTTATCCCGTTAAGCAATTATCTCACATTGATAACAGCCATGAGTGTTTTTAGGTACTCATTAACCATTTCTCTTTTACTGTAAAAGAAAATGAAGAAAGCCAGTACATTACTTTTCTGGCTTTTTATTTACAAAATGTCTTATCAATCAGCCAGTTCAGACCTGTGACATTTAAATGGAGACAGAGCGAGGGAGTGAGATGTGATAATGTTTCATGGACTCCACGGTTTTTACCACAGGAAGTCCCTCGTGTCCGGCTCAGTGGGCACAGCCTCAAATCTAAGCAGATAAATTGTCCCAGAGGACCCAGGGAAGCAGCTCTGCCCATGGCCTCCTCCCTCCGTAAACACCACCAAACCTTGTTGCACTGCAGTCTGAACGTGGCTGGTAACAGGATCAGCAAAAGACAGCAGTAATGCTAATTTAAAGCCAAAAAAAAGTTTTGCTTTACAGGAGCAAAGTAAGAATGTCAGACAATATTATTCAGTATGGTTGCTGTATAATATCTTATTTTGCTGCATTTGCCTGAATTATCCATCCATCCCTTCTCTTCCGCTTATCCTTATCAGTGTTGCAGGGGGCTGGAGCCTATCCCAACTACCATAGGGTGACAGGCGCAGTACACGCTGGCTAACACAGAGCGAAGGACAACCATCCATACTCACATTCACATCTATGGGGAATTCAGAATAGCCCTAATTCGACTAATTTGCCCAAATTATCATTAATTTTTTTCCTTGTGACATCAAAGTGTTTCGTCTGTAAATTACCCACGAAGCTCCCCCTCAACAAACAAAGATTTTAAAAATGTCCATTACAGCTAAAGTCTAACTGGTATTTTTTTTTTTTTTTGAAGATTTAACAAACAAAAAAATAATGTATTATTTCACGTTTGTTTAGCTCTCTATTAAATTAACAGTGATATCTTTTATCTGGGAGTGACACTCTGAATACGGTGCGATCGTAATCTTAATACATTTTATTTATATACCATGTTTAATATTTTATTTTATGCATTTTTAAAGCACACAGCAGACAGGACATTTTACAGTTCAATATCAGCTAGTCAGTGGTCTCTGATGGAGATCTACAAAAAGGGATGGCACTTAGAGAAGTCTATGACCAGTTTATTTAATTGTTTTCTGAAATGTAACGAAGCTTGGGGTCACCCCACCTAAATGGATGATATAACCAACAGGTTTTATGTTTTAGTCTTCAGCTTTAATTAAAGTTGACCTATTGTGCTAGCTTGATATTTTATTTTCTGGACTGTGCTAGAGTAGCTTTGCATGAGTTACAGTTTACAATAAGCCCCTCAGGTCTTTTAGCCATTAAAATGACTGATTTTTCAGTTTTGACAATGATCTGTATGCAATACTCTACTGGTTATCTCCACTAAAATAAAGCTCTCTCAATCCTATACCTGTGACTTTTGACCAGAGAATCCAAAATATTGTAATAGAGCTGTTTATCTCTGGGACTGATGATTTAACCGGGAGAGTTTTGTGCTTGAGCTTTGAGTGAATGAACATTTTCTGTGAGGAAAAATAAAATGATTTTGCAGTTTTCAGTCCAGTTTTAGCTGGAAGTACTTGAAGGTAGTGGCACCGAGGTGTATTTCTCTGCCAGAAAGAGCTGTTTCACGCCGCTTTAAGAGATGTGAGCATTTCCCGAAGAGTACATCAAGAGGCTGTGAGATTTTAGGTATTGCTAAACTGTCAAATGCAGTTGGCACTCAAAACCCACTATCAGCCGTTATTGGATGTGCCATCTGGTTTAGCTGTCATAAAGACCTTTGGATCTTTGGACTTCATATCAAGATAACATTTTTTGCTTTTTTGAAAGGTGTAGTCTTATGTTTTTATAAGCCACTAAATAGTTACATGTTTGTTTTTTAAATATGTAAAATATGAGTGAGTAAAGTCGTAGGTAATTTTTTAGGGTAATTGTGTTGCTTAAATTTTTGGACATCAGAATGTTTTTTGAGTTGTCACAGCTGTGCAGCTAGTTCAGTTCACTTTATACTCTTTCTTTAATGTTTATTCAGTTACGTTTTGGCTAAACTGTTAAATCAAATCTACATTTTTATACTTTAAAGTTGACCATCCTTGTAAATGAAGTTTTGGAGGACTAAATAATGTAAGCTGATTTATTTGGAGCTGCACAGACTGTGGTTGTTTGTAAACCAGTCGCTCTGTGAGGTTACATGAGATCTTGGCTCAACCAGATACAAATTATGTCATGAACAGTATGAACAATGGTGTTGTCTTCCTTGCTGTGCTTATAATAGGTTACACATTTCTTTCCAAGAAACGGTTGCATTAAGGCATGTCTCAGTTCACTCTGAGCCTCTGTTGTTGTGCTTTTAATTAGAAGCTGGGTCATTTCATGGAAAATCATTCAGCGTTTCCCAACTGACCCACTCAAAATCAGCTGATTCCCCCCCCCCCTTGTTCAATAACTTGACTATATGTTATAAAGCCATGCAAAATTTTACCATCATACTTTGAATATTTGCAGAGTTCAAGAGCTTCGAAGTGCGACAGCTGGGTCAAAATTGACTTTTTGATTCTTCTTGATTATTTTAATGCATCATTTTTAGCCCACATGAATCGTTACATACAGGAGATGCCCATGTGAAATTTTCAGGATTGTAAAACAGATTTAAACTGTTAAAAACCTGCAATGAAATCAGTTTTATATCCTGTTTTCATGACATTGTGACTATCAAAAGCAAAACAAATCGGTTTTTGTTCTTGTACAACTGCTTAAAACGAAACTAAACCACAACTTTGTACAACTTGAGTAAATAGAATCTCAAATTTTTCTTCAAGAGTCTTTTTTTATTATATTTTTACCACAGTACAGACTCTATAAACCAAGATAAGAAAACAGTTTAAACACACATCTCAAACCTGCCCCACCCTACTCTTAAGCCGTTTTCACACCTATGTTTACTCTGGTCCAAAGTCATTTTGATGAGTTTGTAAACTTGTGCATTTTTCTCCTGGTTTGGTTTGGTTTGTTTTCACGCAGAGAAAAATCTAAGTTGACTATAAGCAAACCAAAATGCGTCACTACAAAGCATGTGAGGATGTTTAGGCCGCTCATTGGCCAGATGATTCCAGGGCGGGAGCAACAAAAGTAAATACAGGGAGAAGGTGACGTGTTCTGGACTATTAGACAACACGGAGAATTTACGTTCATTTCACGGCTCGTGCAGACTTTTTAATATCTTTAGCATCTTCCCGCATTCAGAGTACAAACAATACAGGACGTTTTTAGCCCAAACTTGTACCGTAAACCTGGTATTTTAGTTCGAATCGGATCACGTTCACACCATACATGAACCACTCTGGAGTTCGTTTGGAACCGCACCGAGACCACTCACTCCAAAGGGTCTCGGTGTGGTTGTTTTGGTCCAAACCTGAGTGCGATAACTGTGTTTACACCTACACGAACAAACCGCACCAAGAGGGAAAATTAACCAGAGTTCGATTTAATTGGAACTAGAGTACCAGATCAAAGATCTAAATGTAATGAGACATCTATATGTTCTCTCAGTGGTAAATAAAAATAAGTGGCAATTTTGTCACATACCTCTAGTACCCTAATTGGTGTTTTCTCTGGTGAATTATCAGAAACAGGATGACACATTAAGGGTACCACTGCTTGTTTCTGTTCCTCTGCATCGCAGACATGAAACTTGTGCAGTTTGGTCGTTGTACAGCTGATTCTGAGTGGGTCAGGTGACAGGCATTCACTGAGCTTTCATCTATTGCTTTTGCTGAACAAAGTCATATTGTCCAAGTCACATTCACATGCATGTCTGAGTAACTTTGTTACTTTTTTATCTCACACTAAAGCCGAGAATCAGTAACTTGATCTAGAAAGCAAAGAGCAGAGGAAGATTAAAAAAACAAACAAACTGGAATCGAAATAAAAAATGGCTAAACGCATACTAAAGCACACACTTTATGATGACTAAGATAAGTGTGCGTGCGTGTTATGAGCCACAAATGATACACCAATATGATATTACAATCTTGACGTGCTCGTTCAGCTCAGGTCAAAGTCTGTTTATTGGACTTAAACCCGCAGTGTGTTACAGCCTCAGGTGTGGCCCTGTGGCGTTGCTTCTTGTCCACCTGATGAGCAGAAAGCACTCAGCCATTTGCCTGTGGTTTGAATATCTGGGCTACGGTCGTGCGAAATGGATGTATGCCTTGTTGTTTTTGTTTTCCTCCAGGTAGTTCACAGCCAGACATTTCTTAATCTGGTGCTGCTGGTGGAGGGTAGTGGTGGTGTAGTAGGGGGATTAGGTGAAACAATCTTATTTGATAGGGCTTGAGTCTGTTGTTTGTGTTAGCTAGGCTCCAGCACTCACTTCCTGGAGGTCGTAAAAAACAAGCCAAGTCAGGATAAACAGCAGTTCAGGTTGCCCAGTTGTAGACTATTTGTCCCATACTAAAATGACATGGATTAGAAGGCTTAGTAGGTTTTTTATTCATGCATAAAAGTCTTCTTTTCTTTTCTTTTTTTAATTGAATAGTGAGAAATAATGCAGACTTGTTACCTCAACAGTATGCAAACCAACCAAACCTGCATGCATACTCCTCCATACAGGAATAAACCTGTCTGCAGAGAATGAGTGCTTTTTGAAGTGAACATGTTTCCCTATCAGTGCATTTTTTTTTAACTCTTATCTAAAATCCTTAGCTTATTTCTGCCACTCAATGCTATAAATAGGGTGATCGCAGACCCTTTACTATGAAGCAAGCTCAACATAGCCAGGTTATCTTTTCTTTATCTATGTTCACTTACCCTAGCATTATCAGTCAGGCTGAGTAGTCACACGAAGGTGGTTATCAGTTCAATAAGTCAGTGATTTTTTTTTTCCCAGCTGAATGACAGATTATTCTGAGATGATCAAACTGTAAATCATGTGAGGAGAATAAACAGAAATATGGGCTGAAAAACAACACAGCTCGCATAAGATGAGATAAGATGAGCTTTACTGACAAACTACTACTTAAACGAAAGAGTGAATAAAACGTAAACAAAGCAGAATCAAAAAGTGACTTGTGCTTAAAGTGTTTTGGTCACTAAAGACTGGATAGAGCTGCTGTACTAATAAAGTCTAACCCCAGAAAGGAAAGGCCACAAATACAATTTACCAGTATCAGAGTTCTGTCACTAAGACACGGGAGGATCGGATCAATTACAGTAAATTCATGTTTATGTGAGTGCCAGACAGTTTGGGCCTTATTTTTAAAGGTCTGTGGGTAAAGAATCCAAACGTGGGCTTAGTTACAAGTTTATTATAAGGTCAGCTTGTTCAAATAGTTAATATTAAGGCTTATAGAACAATAACATTGTTTTAAACTTGTTGCAGAAGACAGGAAAAGTGCACAAAAAATATGTTGTTTTTGTTGTTGTCTTTTTTAAAGAATCTCTGTTACTTATCGATTCAGACCCTTTTACTGTCCGGAGGTCTGAGGCATCTCCGAGGAATGCTCACGCTGTTTTCCAAAGAACTGTCTGGTAAGCAAGCAGCAGTTTTGCATGTGTTGCCCTCTTATCTCTGCACCAAGTTACTATGAAGATGTATGCTGTTAAAGCAAGAGAGCGCACAGAAAGCGAATGAGACGACTTTGAGCTGCCAATGAGAGCGCAGTATACTGTTGATTGACTTATATTAAATGCACTAGTGGGTTACCTAGGCAACCAGAGGTTTTTAACATCAGAAAGTGGCCAGCGGTCGTCCGACTGCAATAGTAATAATAATAATAATTTATATTGTTTGATTAGCTTTAGTTTATAGAAATCAACACAGGTGAGTCTCACAAGAAGAAATGTGCCAACACAGTGCAGTTTATGATCGATGCCAAGATTTAGGTTGGATTTATTGGGACCAATCTTGGCATTAGACGCCACACAGATACACTCTTCGCCTCATATCTGATCCTTGTAGTTTGCAAAGAAAAGCGTCTGGACTTCTTTAAGTTGCTTGAAGACGTTTCACCTCTCATCCGAGAAGCTTCTTCAGTTCTAAGGTCAAATGGCCGAGAGTCCCAGATCCTTGTAAGTACATTGTGAAAGTACAATATTTATACAGTAGTTGGCCACTTGGATCCTGACCATCAGATCTGCCACTTGTTTTTATGAAGCTTATACATATATATATATATATATATATATATATATATATATATATATATATATATATATATATATATATATATATATATATATATATATATATATATATTAAGTTTTTTTTATTTGGGTAACTTATTCACTGCTGGTGGGTTATTTCCCCAAAGTTTATTTTTTAACCTTCATAACTATCGATCCTCTTGAGCTGAAACTGTTATCGGGACGTCCCAGTGGGATCAGTATTACAAGAGCGACCTGGCCAAGTTAAATACCCCCAGCTTTGCTGTTTGGCTTTCTAATAACATGCATTTAAATTATCCTGCAACACGATTCCGGGGAACATGAGCTTACTGGTAATTGTGGTTCATTACACATGTGATAAGCAAATTAGCAGGAACTCTGTCTGTGTGCTCATCGCATGCCCGCAAGAAACGAGCTAACGAGGAGTGTGCGAAGCTGCAGAAACACACCCCAGGTGTGTGCTCACTCTTCACTGGACCACAGCTTGTTTTTAAGCGATTTAAGTGGTTGTTTACCGGCTGTGGTGGAGTTGTTGTCACGGCAACTTCGTTTTTCCATCGGCCTCTCTGGAGGAACCACGTGGAGACAAAACAGCCACGGATGAAAAGAAAACTAGTTTTCGTTATCATATATGATGGGTGTGGTGGTGCACCAGAGGAGAGTTTAACCTCAGGTTGTTTAACAGCCTTTCACAGCTGTCTATAGGCCGTGAGCTCTCTGAAGCAGTGGATTTAAAAAAAGAAATAAATAAACACATCCAGATATCTATGGACTGTTTCTCATCAATTATTCTTCACCAATAAACCAGTTAAACTTGGCTTAATTTCAACGAATACAGCTTATTCTCAGGAAATTAGAGGCACTTAAATGGAAACTTACTGTCCAGGTTTCACATCAGGCTAAGAATGTGCTTCAACATCAATGCACCGTCTTCCTCAAAGTTAATCTTTAACCTGGGAGTTAAACATGATTTTTTTTTTCAGTGCATTTTCACACTGTATAAAAATCGAATCTGTTTTCAGTCCAGAGCAGGGCTGTCAGACGTGTTGACTGAAAGCTGGATGCTCCAATGTGGCACACTAAGATGGTTTTATAAATGTGGAAGCTGCAGTTGGGTCACAGTAACCTGATGGTTTTCAGTAGAATGCACTAATACTCCCGGTCAGGTGATGTTAGCATTGCTACACAGATGTGAATATCAATGGAAGAATTTCTTTAAAAGCCATTTCAAGCTAGGCACCAGTTTAACTCTGCTTGAGCAGGTGATCGTATTCCCCAAGGCTGTGTGTGTGAGTCCAAACCCTTTGCTGCACGTCTTCCTCCCCCACTTTCCTGTCCTTCTCTATCAAATAAAGCCAGTGTTTAAGATATCCAAGGCTGCTCATCTGTTTTGTAAATGAAATGTTCCTTAAAAGAACATTTACATCTATTTGTTTATATTAAAATAAACCTACATTACCCGTCCATCCCATGAACTAATGCCAGTTTAAGTATTCCAGTCAGCATATGCTTTTAAAGTGGGACCTATCCTGCTTTTCTTTATTTTCTGTCATGTATGTGGTGTTAAAGTGGTGGATGGTTATATTTAAATTTTGAGGCCAGTGTATTTAAAGTAATATCTGTGAGGCAAAACATCAGGGATCAGATTACTGTAAAAAGCAGGTCTAATATTGTGAGGTTGGCCCGACTGTTGGGACGTGGAGAGCAAGAGTGAAAATAAGTTCAATTAATGTGACATATGCAGGTAAAATAAACAACTGATGTTGTGAATTGGGACAACAGAAAAAAGAGAAGTGATAATACTTGTACTTAATAGGAAAATGCCAAATGTTAGCTTTCCATACTTATTAGTTTGCTAATAATAATAATAATTCTGTGGAGACTTAAATGGTTTTTCCAGCCTTTTCTCAGAAGTTATTTATTTTATTTTATTTTTTTATCACTGTATCTATAGAACTACTTAAGGTATGTCATTCAAAACATAACTAGACTTCAGGAATCTGAAAAGAAAGAGTAGCTGAAGTTCAACATCGAATCCTGAGAACTTGAATTTACTTGGAAATTGAAGACCTGTAGAAAGAACTAGTTTAAAGATGGTAAAAGTAGTCAAAGTATTTTCATTCAAGTTCACTGTGGTATTTAAAAAAAACATCTTCAATTTGACTTTTCTGGAAAGATTTGCTGTTTGCTTGTATGATATCCAAAATGCATGATGATGTCCAGCCTAAAGTATGAACAATTACCCCAGTAAAGTGTTGTGATGGGGGATTGAAAGACCATTATTCAAATATATGTTGAAAACAATTGAATATATGAAGCTAAGATTTCCCACACTCAATAGATATGTTCAGACTTTGTAGCATAATATTTTTATGCTAATCTGAGGCAGTTGAGCAAAAAACCGGTGCTGATTTGACTCAGAATGACCCATCTGTCTTCTCCACTCTGGACCACACGATCAGGGCTGGATTGTTTGTCAGCCAGGATCAGAAAGATCATGTTTCAGTTAATTAAAAACAGGCTTTTCATAATAAACTATGCTTTTTCTGCACCACCTTTCCAAAATTCCCCCCCCCCCCCCCTCAGCTTTCATCCTGAAGAGTCTCACATCCGCAGTTAGGTAAATGATTACACAGGCCTAAATGCTGATGGATGTGGTTTCCTGCTGGAAAACAGCCACACCACAATACACAGAGCTTAGCTCAGCATTCCCAGTTAAGCCCTAAAAATGCAAAAAAGTAACAGCAGAAGATGGAAAGTGTAAAAAAACACAGCAGCTTATGAAGGCGTTACGTATGAGTGAGATCCCACTTTGAGCTTGATGCTTCCTCTGTAATCTTTCTGACCCTCGGCTCTGCCATTAAAAGACTAGAGGCTAGCTGAAGAGGCTGTAAATTGGCAGCGGTTCAGTTGCCAAAGAAACAGGTTTCCTAAGCTTTGAGTCAATACTGCTTCAATGCCGGGGTATACTTCAGAGGCAGGTGCAATTAGCGGCTCTATTTTTCTAGACTTACCTTCTATATATATTTTTAAAAGCGAGGATAATAGATCTGATTCATACAGTCTAGATGTGGAGAACAAAAAGGTGGAGATTGTTATTTTCTTATTTCAGCTGCTCTCTTTGTCTGTTAATAGGCGGTTAGTCACACGTCTATTTGCATCTATATTAAAGTGGTTTTATTATGCATATTTCCACGCTTTTATTCCTGCACTCTACAAGAGTAGCTTTTGTTTTTTGTTTTTTTTTTTAAACAAAAATAGGTAATTATAGCTTAATGATTGGATCTTTTCTTTTTTTTAACAAACTAGATACGGATGTCAATGGTTCAGGGTTTTCAATGTGTATGAGTAGTTTGACTTTTTAGCTTCTGTGTGATTTTATGCAGACGTTGATTGAAAATGCCCGTGGTAGGTATATGTATATATTTGTTACTCTTTATCTTTATTGGAATGTCAACAATTTAGACTTTTGAGTGCAGATAATTTATTTGAAAGCAAAAATCAGTAGAGAAGACGAGTATATCGTATGTTATCGTATATCAACTGAAATGTTTTCTTAAGCTACACAAACTACCTGCATTATATTACCACAAAGAATTGATCTGGGACACAGTTTTGTCTCTAAATTGTAACTTAAATCTGATTCAGTGAGTTTTTAATCCTCTTGTCAAGGACACATGACTAGCTTTGTCTTGGATGATGCTGAGCAGATTGCAGTGCCTCTCTTTTGACTTGCCCTTTTTCCATGTGGTTATCAGGGCTTTGGTGAGCGTGGCAAAGGCCGTGGGAGGTGTAGTATCTGTTCTTGTGAGTCAGGGCGTCAGAGTAGAGGCTGTGCGTGAGCGCGTGATGCTGCTCATCGCAAAGTAGCGACACTCGCAGCGTCAGCAGGCGGCCCAGCAGGAGGAGAGGAGTGCTGAGAGCTGCCTGCCTCTAACAGAAGCAGCTTAATGCAGGCGGCAGCCTCGGTAATCGGGCGTAGGCGTTTGCTGCCAGTCCTCCCACCCATGCGGGGGTAACACCCTGGCCTGGGCGGGGTGGGGGGGTTTAAAAGAAATAGCTGTCAATTAAGCTACAGTACACCCATCGCCTCCCCTTCTCCTGTACTTCTACTTTTTCTCTCTGCCTTCTCCTCCACTGGCCTCCCTCCATTATAATCAAATTCTTTTATAGTCTGGTAACCCAAGGCAACCAAAAGAGGCCGCGTCAGCCAATGCGTGTGTGAATAGCACTTGTCGGTACACAGGAGGACAAAGAGGCCCAAACAAGGTCAGCCTCACTGCCAGTGACTGATTGGTGCACAAAGGTCATCCTGCAGATAAATCTGTGCGAAACATTCCCGATCTGCAAGTCAGCCTCTGAATCCTGGATCATTTTCTCTTGCAAAGCAGTCAAAGAGTGATGCATCACTTTAATATGAGCGCTGGTAATAAATCTGGATAAAAGCAGAACTTAGCCCCAGCTTAAATGTCTGTGTAGGTGAGTCAGAGCAGGATAAATGATTCACAAGCAACGGACTCTTCCTCCTGGGTCTCACTGTCCAGCTTCTGTCTGAAGAGGAGTTAAATCAGGCTCCTTCTGGTCTATCATGTTTCTGGTGATCATGTTGCCCTTCTTTCTGTCCTGGTGAGGTGTGAAGCCACACAGGAGTAAAGGTCATTTCCCCCATTTGCTTCAAACACGATTTAAAATGCAGCTCGGACTCTCACTGATAACACCGTGGGGTGGCAGAGGGCATAACCGCATAACTTAGCAGCTGCTATAAACACAGAGCTCCCTGATGACTTCTGCATTTAGCACAGTGACACAGAGCTCAGTCATCTACACTCCAGCAACTTTTATTTTGGAGTTCAGCTCAATTTTCATGCTGTGATTAAAAACAGAAATAATTTTTTTCAAATAATTTTTAATTATACGAGATGCAGACTGTTCTACGTGTTTCCCTCACATTTGAACCATTTCTTGGATGGACCTCATGTCACGTGACGTATTAATGATGTTCCTGCTTCTTTTCTGTCTACAGATCCTCTTCTGCACTCTCAACACACACAAGATAGACATGGATAAGCTGTTGGGGGGGCAGATCGGCCTTGAGGATTTTATCTTCGCCCACGTTAGAGGGTTAAAAAAAGAGGTAGAAGTCTATAAATCGGAAGATGCTCTGGGCCTCACCATCACAGACAACGGGGCCGGCTATGCTTTCATTAAGGTAAGAAGAAGGAGCAGAGCTCCTCACAGTGAATGCATCACAATCTACCTTTAATTTGCATTGATGTGGAGTTATGTAACGTGATTAGTTAATACAAGGCTAGAAGAACGTCATATGTTTTCCCTACATATACAGTGTGTTTGTGCAGCTCATTTCACACTGCACAGGCTTTCTCAGTAAAATATTAAGCAGTAGAAAATAATTAAGTTTATCCTCTGCAAATATTATGTTTGCCGGGTACTTTGTGACAATAATAACTGATTAATATATTGAGGTGCTTCTTCAGTGAATCTCTCGTCCTGCTTCACCATTTTGGACTGAAGCTGTTTGCTCTGTGCGCAAGAACCAGATCTCCACCTGCTGCAGGGTCCGGTTTGAGTGAGACTCCAGCTCACAGTCGACCTCCAAAGCAGGTGGAGGACTACTGTTCCCAGCAGCAGTCCAAGGTGGTGGAGTTGGAGCAGCTAATTAAGATCAAGGACCGCTACAAGAGTAGTCACAGGAGGGGAAGTGCCAGGGCTAGCTGGTTAGCAGCTACTGAATTTTCAAAATAAGAGCAAGGAGCCTGGCATGTATGATCTTTCTCTGATGGATTTAAAAAAAACAAAAAAAAAAACCACACTTGAGGTATTTAAGAACACACCACTCTATTTTTGGCCAAATTTGGAAGGAGCTTTTCTCTACTAATAAAACTAGTCGTACTAATGCATGTAGGGTCGCCAACTTGTGGGATTGGGTCACACCTGACTGATTATAGCGTTGTTCTGTGTCTCTAAACGCAAAAAGAAGTGACAATGCCTTTATCCAGCTAATCCCAAATGACCACTCCTCTGTCAAACACACCCAACCTTGTAAAAAGGCACCACAGTTTGGTCAGCAGCCTGACTAGGATTCTCAAATATAAATTGCTTCCCAATAGCATGCTTGGACCAGTGTTATTTGGAGTAATAACGGCAGACTGACGACAACCTGATTGACAACCAGAAACCAGGATAGACGTATCTGCTTCCTGCACCTCAGAAACTGGTTCCAACCTGCCAGCATTACAGCAGGGCAGACTACCTGCACGCACGATAGACCAGTACACACTAATCACTGATTGTGGGGATTTTTTTTGTTTTGGTTTTGTTTTTTTTGTAACCTGCACTGGTGTATTTTCACTGTGTGATTTTCACAGTATAATGAGCATTTATCTTGCTCATTATACTGTGAGCAAGATAAATGTTCAAAGAACGTGTGCATAAACCCTTTAATAAACATGTTGATTATTTTTGTAATGAACCTGTAAATCATCTTAGAACAGTTGGTTCCCACAAAAAGAAAAAAAGCAGCACAAGAACATGTGCAACCCAAACTGCAAGTATTATACTGAACAGTGATGATGACATACATGCTCTCAGCTTTACCCACACATGACCCACTTAAATAACACACGCTCATAATAAATAAAGTAAACAGTAAAGTTAAATAACCTGAGAGCTGCGTGTTCATGTCACATGGATGTAAGTACTGACTGGCGCAGGTTCCTGGTTTGAGTCTCACTGTCCACATGCATGCTTCGTATTGTCGTCTACTCTCTTCCCACTACATTTCATGTCTTTTTTCACTCTTTGATTCAAATAAATGTGAAGAAATAATCTTAAAATATAAATTATTGCTCAAAAGTTCAGGATCACCCAGAAAATTTCATGTTGCTAATATTTAAAAAAACAAAACAAAACATACTTTCACTCATCAAATGAGTTTCAAATAAGACGAGGAATGTAGTCAAGACACTGATTTTTTGCTTGATGGTGATTTAGCTCATATCATTCTAACAAGCTGTGAGCAGAGTTGAGAACCGGGATGGGAATCCAATTCATAGGAGAAGTGGATCCAAGTTGTCTGAGCTCTTGGAAACATATGCCTCCGAGCTAGCAATCCCTTTCACCAGTGCTGGCATGCTTTACTGACAAATGATGTCAAACTCAAATCAGTGGAGGTTTTTCACATCGAGGTCATCTGCAGACCATCATTTTTTTTCTCTGCTTCTATCCTGTGTTCACTTTTCTTATTGATTCTGAAAACCTGTGCAGACTTGACTAAAATAATTTGGACACCGTCACCTGGCCTCTGCATTAAAGCCATTGGAGCTCCATTGGAGCCAGTTTCCTCCTACAACAGGGCAATGACACAAAGAACAACTCCAGTCGAGCGGCATCCACAGTTTATGGCTTGCAAAGTTCAGTGATAACCTTCCTTGTTAAAAAATTCCCTTTTAGTACTAACTCCCCCAGATTATCATATTTTTCACACTGTGACCTGACAGACCGTGAAAGCACTCCTCCATCATAGTCTTTATTTACTCGGTTTTCACCTTCATGTGTCCTTTGCCGACATGAACCATTCCTTAAAAACCAGCCAGCATGCTGGAGGCATCTTTTCCACCACTGACAGTGACACTGATGTTTTGCAGGTACCATTTAATGAAGCTGCCAGCTGATCTATTTCTCAACCTATAGACTTGTGGATGTGCATGTCGTCTTGGTCAGTTTGGCCTCCCACTTCTGCTTCTATTCTGGTCGGAGTCAGTCAGTGCTGTACTGTGAGACCAGGAGTGCATACAGAATAACATTGGTTCATTAGAACAAGAATACTCTGGGATAGATTGGTTTTTATTTGGTTCTGGGTGTGCATCAGAAATCACATCTTTATTTATTTTTACTGAGGTGTCAAAATTCATCATTAAGGGCACAGGGGAAAAGATTTATTAGGCATGACATGTTTTAATAAAATGGAAATAAGGCTTATTAACCCTCTGAGGTTTAAGTCTTCATTGATAATGAACACTAACTGTAATCCAGTATTTACATTTTTTCTCCAAAATGTATATATATATTGTTATTTGGAGCACAGCCACATTTAATGAACGCTGCATTCGGGTGATCTTTTGCATATTTGACCTCGCTATCAATGATAAACATTAAAAAAAAAAAAAAAACAATTAACAGGAAACGTAACATAAATATGCTAAATATATAAAAGTTGATTAAATGTTCTGTTAATGTGAAGCTAAGCGCATAAATAGCAACACATACATTTGAATCAGAGAGATCATATTTCGGTCTCTTGTATAATAATATCATAAAGTCTCGGCCTGCTCACATGTGCCATCATGTGATGCTGCAACAGCATTGCATCCCGATGACCTGACTGTGTTTAACACTACAGCCTGTGGGCCAGTGAGGTGATGCCGTTGTAAGTTGAGTGATCTTTAAGTCGGACTTAACTTGCTGGACTTTTTCATTATTAATCTGTGTGGAAATTAAATGATTTAAGCTCCTCTCGGTTTCTTATTTCACATCCTTAACGACTTGTGAACTCTTGTGAGGATCACTTGTCTACCCCTGATGCTTGTTTTATAGCTCTGTGTTAAATGTATGGAGGGAAGAGGCTCTAAGAGTAGTTTTAGGATTCTGATTCTGATTCACCACCTGAACCCACAGCATGACCTCCTCTAAAAAAAGCTCAGACCCTGGTTATACTGACATTCAAGGATTATTCTGGATCTTACTCTTTTAATTAAAAATGGAAGAAAGTGACCTTCGTTGAGTTTTGGATTTCCACAGAAGTATGTATAATTTAAACATCCACAGGCTCACAAACAATGGATAATACCGGTCTGATCCACATGCACTAGTGTTGCTTTCAAACAAAAAACCAAACCCTCAAACATCAGCTTTCCGTGTAGCTTTTATGCCATCCTGTAATTAGATCACTCACTTTTTTTTTTTTCTGTGCTCTCTCTGTATGCGGCAGCGTATCAAAGACGGCAGCGTTGCAGACAATGTGAAGGTGATCTGTGTCGGCGACCATATAGAGTGCATTAATGGGCAAAATATCGTCGGGACGCGGCACTACGAGGTCGCACGCATGCTTAAAGACCTGCCCAAAGACAAGCCGTTCACCCTGAAACTGGTCGAGCCCATGAAGGCTTTCGGTAAGTAAGAAGCAGCATCGACTCAGAAGCTTCACCACATTAAACAACTGATACACATGGTAAAGAGACCGCGGGCCAACTTTGAGGAGTACACAAGTACACTTTCTCACTTGGCAGGAAAGTTTCAGGCATCTTGGACAAGTTGTCATATGTGTTTGAGTTTAGGCTGTTTCAGTGTCATGTCACAATCCTGTCAAAACAAGGTCCGGCATCTGAAAGATCTCCTTTTTACCTACATTTTGACACCAGGCTCATGTCGCTGAATAACTTCATAATGCAGTCACGTTAAACACTGCAGCGTGGGCTCTGCATTCCTTTCAGGGAAATTAAACAGTTTACAAAATCAAACCTGTTTTACCAGGTTTATAAGTTCAGAACAACACACACGCACACCGTGTCTTTTACTTAATATTGTCTTCTCTATTCACAGATATGCTTGAACCCCGTTCAAAGGGCGCCAAACCTGCCGGTGAAAATAAGATTGGCACAGGGAGGGGGACTCTGAGACTCCGCTCCAAAGGTCCGGCTACCGTAGAGGATGAGGTGCGTTTCTCTCAGGAAATAAGTGTTTTATTTTGAATTAATGTCCAAATCTGCCTGAAACAAAGGCACTGTTGTCAGGTTGTGTCCTTGTACAAGGGCTGGGTAAATTAGTGAACGTAATGCGGAGCTCGGGGATTAACGCCTTGAGTCGTGTGTTTGTGCTAGCCGACAGAATTTGAGGAGAAGGCCGTGAAGAAAGTCGATGACCTTCTGGAGAGCTACATGGGCATCAGAGACACTGAACTTGGTAAGGATTGTCTAATTTAAAGTTTATTTTCTTTCCCCCTACTACTACTACTCTGCTGGCCTGTCAAGAATAAAGGGTCATAAAAAAATAAAGCCCCAAAATAAATATTAAGCCGGGTATCATACTGCACCCACTGTTCGCCCTGAGTCTTTATCAGCTCATCAGTCCAAGGTCCTCATATTCTGCAAGATTATAGCAGGAAGCTGTGAAATTCCATCATACCTGTAGTTCCTTTGGGATTGCAGGCATCAATCTGATCAGCTGATGAAGGTTTTGTATTTCCAAGAGTGTAGTGCAAAGGACAATTTAAAGAAGACATACCCAAAAAAACACGATCTATTTCACTTAAAAACACCAGCAAGAAAATTAGACTTTTTCTAAAGTATTAATATTTAAAACAAACAAAAAGTTAAAAGTTAATATCCAGCTGTGGCTGAAGTACTCAGGTTTCACTGTGTGTCCACTCTCACAGTTACTGCATGATACCCACACAAAAAACAAACAAACAACAAAAAAAACAAAACAAAGAAATTTATTGTGCTTGTTCGCCGGCTGAGGCTGAAGAAGCAGGAATGTGGGATTTAAACATTGGTTTTGATTCAAGGCAACATTTTATTAGCAGATAGTAGAATGCATAGGGAATGCTGAGCCACCAGATCACACAGTAAGATGCTGTCCCACATTCAGAAAGTGCTGGAAAATCTTCTCACTCTCTTATTTATAAACTCCTGGACTCTTATTTACAACACTTCCCAGTACTAGATTTTTAAGAACATGCTAAGAAATATATTTCCCCTGAATGATGAGCTGGTGCTGATGTTTCTAAACAAGAAAAGGAATAAACTGAGATTTGGGGTTCAACCAATTCTCTGTTGCAGTTGTATCACGGCTGCTTTCATACAAATTTCAAGATGTCAGTCAGGCAGTTTGAACTCTTGATGGCAGAGTTGGGAACACATCTAGGGAAGCAGAATAATAATTACAGATCATCAGCATAAATATTTGCACAGATTTTTACACGTCTGGTGTCTAAAGGCCTTAAATGCAATAGATGGATTTAACTTAAAAGAGGAAATAAAATATTTCCAGTTTGCGTAATGCCTGAATTCATCTTCTTAAGAGCTCTCGTAGAGGATTCTCAGTCTCGACGCTCATTTATCTCCTCTCTCTCCAGCTGCTACGATGGTCGAGGTCGGACGCGACAAGAAGAACCCGGATGAATTCGCCATGGCGTTAGACGAGACCCTCGGAGACTTCGCCTTTCCCGACGAGTTCGTCTTTGATGTCTGGGGCGCCATAGGAGACGCCAAAGATGGAAGACTTTAAATTTGCAGCTGCCTCCTCCCTCGTCGCATATTCCACAAACACACACCCCAAAATCTTCATAATCTCCGAAGTCAACTGGACAAACTTTAAATAGCACCACCCAGGAGGGGGGTGGATGCAGTGTCCTGCCCTCTCTTCATTCTTAGGTGTAGCTTTGCTCTCTGCCAAGGCGTCTTTAAAAGTCAGGTTTAGCGCATCAGCACTTCTTTTGTGTAATTGTGTAAAATATCCAGTCCAACACTGGACCCATCTCCAGCCTGCTGACAAGTTAGTGTTTCATTCCAGATGTTGTGTAAACCTCAGCGACAGAACAGCTGCAGTTTGAAGCTCACGATGCATTTAAGTGTCGTCCTGCAGGGGTCTGTTAAATGGTACATGCACAACCTTAAATTTTAGAGTTTGATCATGTTTTATAGTAGCTGTGTGATTTTTGAATGTTCAGATGTATTGCACAGCTTTTTATAGGCTTATTTTTATATGTGGAGGTGTTGCTGATTTTTTTATAGCAGCAGCATTGTGTAATTATCAGTCATAGTGATTGTAGCAATACTCCTCTCTCTCTCTCCAGAAACCTGTTAAATCGTTTAAATGATAGAAGTTGCCCTTACGACACATCTCGAGCAATACAGAGAGGACTTTTTACTTGGAAGGCCTTTAGATGACGACACACATTCCTCTTTTTCTCGTCTTCTGTTAGGTCTGTTCAGCGTTTCTTTCCCCCTGTAATTTATTTTATGATAGAAAAATCAGATGCTGTAAGACTTTCAAAGATGTGGCTCGACATGGAGGCCACGTCCAGATCAACTTCAGTCCGCGGTCTTAAATAAATGGACTTGTATTAATGTAACTGCACCGGCTGTCAAAGTGAATTTAAATACAGACTGATTACCGTCATATTCTGACGTTAACTATAAGGGATCACTTTTGTTGCATAGACAATAAAATTTTTACTGTTAATGTGACTGCTGTGTCATGAATGCATCTGGCTCCCGACTTATTTGTGCATCTTCCTCTGAATATTTGCAGTTCATTGTAGCTGGTAATGTTTAAAAAGGCTTATTTGTATTTTGTAGTTTTTTAGTTTAGTTTCAGTTTTAGTCTTATTAGTTTAAATTTACAGGGTCTTTCTCAGGGGTAGGATTTGGGTAAAATCTGAATATTATGCTTTGTCACACAGGTTGTGTGGACAAATGTTATCAAACTGAAAAAAGCTAAAACTTTAAGGACATTTCTCTTTTTTATATATTTTATTTTAGTTTTCCACATTCAAAGACTTGTGTGGGTTAGTTTTAAGATTATTTAGCCACACCTAGTTTAGTTTATCCTCCTTTTTTTTTTAAACCAGGAGGCCGAAGCCTATCAAAGAGGAGTACAGCCTACCAAGTTGCTAGGCTAAAGCCATTCCTGCTCCCATTCACCTACAAGCAATTTATAATCAATTAATCTAACTTGTATGTATTTGGACTGTGGTAGGAAACCACTGGGACCACAGGGAGAGCATGCAAACTCCACCCAAAGGTGCTCCAGCTGATTCCTGTCCTCCTATGAGACTAGTTCCAGTTTTATTTAATACAATAATAAAACCTTGTGAGGCTCAGAGTGAAATGAGTCAAAGCGTTCAACCAAACAAACTTTATTTGCACACTTGGCCGTGTTCATGTATAAAATACATCAAGACACTTCACAAATGATTCCTTCCCTTAATTCAAGAGTTTAATGAGGCCCATAAAAAATGAAGAGGGGTGTCACTTTACAAGCAGCAAAACAGGAAAGAAAAAAAAAACAAAAAAACTAATATAGATATAGATCATAGACGGTATAAAAGGTGGAGGCAGCTTCAGTGTCTGAAAAGTGACGCCAGAAGCACAAAGTACCTCAAAACTGCTTTCTTTCTAATGATCATCAGGGGGCGACTCGAGTGGTTGCAAAAAGACCTCGGATCCTATAGAAGTCTATGTGGAAAAGACCCTCTCCCCTGACTTTTTAAACACTTCCTGATGAGCTGATGGTTTCAAAACCCAAAAGAAGGTGACAGCGAATTAGCTCATCAAGGCTTTAGAACAAGACTTCTCTAACCAGAGCGTGGCGACATGGTAGCTCCAGCCATCTTCCATACTGTCTATGGTTTGGATGAGTAAGTACACACAAACTGGCAGGAATAAATCAGTAACAAATCAGAAGTTCAAACCCCATGTCGTGCATGGTGAAAAGTTTCACAGATAGATAAGATACACCTACTGTAGAGGATCTCTGGAAGCACATCACTGGAGGCGTTTAAATACTTAATCTGAACTAAGGTGAAAAGTGTAGCTTCAATGCTCCTGGGTGAAAACTTTAAAGGTCTCTTTGTGTGTTTGAGAACGAAACTTGTCTATGGCAGACGGAGCATCTTCCTAAAGTCTTGGCTTTTCAAAGATGTGATGTTTCTAACTAACTGACAACAGATGGCAGTAAACGTGGCTAATTTGAGTTGGTTGTATCCTCTACAGACAGTAAGTACAGTATATGGCATTTAATTACATTAGGAGTAGTAGTAAAGGACAGAGAGAAATACTAAAGCACCGATTCCTATAATGGTTGGCTTCAGTCAGTGAGACGAACCCCACTGTGTGAAAAAGGATAAATATCCTAAGGGGTGGTTTGGAGGAACTTGAAAGCACAGGCTCAGGTAGAGGAAGTTTAGCCCTTACAGCCTGAAGCCCGTCGTAGCCTCCTCACAGCTCATCTCCAGTGTGACCTTGGTTGAAGGCGTCCCCTGTCAGCTTGTCCTGAGCCTCCTTCATACCGGATATAACTGAGTAGCAGAGAGGAAAGAAAGGCAGAAATAAATAAACATGAACTGCTGTAAGTTTGGAAGATATATCTGAAGTTTTGTTATATTTGTACAGCAACAATGCACGACCACAGTCGTCTTAAGGTGCTTTAAGATGAAGGTAAAGACCCTACAATATTATAGAAAGATCCTTAATGATCCAGTAATGTATACCTAACCACATGGTGACAGTAGGGAAGAAGAACTCCTTTTTTAAAGGAAGAGATCATATTTCAGGTGATTTTACATCACATGATAGTTTAATCTTAAGTGGGCTGAACCAGTGCAACTCTTTCTGTCAGCGTGAAGAGGTCCAACTACACATTTATTCCCTGAGATGTCTTAATATAAGAAAAACTAGCTGCTAATTAATTTCTTACGTATTACTCAGTTACTTTGGTAGCCATGGGGGAGGTTTTTAATCAGCAGGACAAGCTGTAAAACTTACACAAATACAGTTAAACATCATAAAATTTATACCCTACTTCACATTTTCCACAGCCACCTTGTTGGGTTCATATTGGAGTCTTTGCTAGGCTGATTCTGGCCCCTGGGCCTTATGTTTGACACCCCTGCAATACAGGATAGATCCATGCTTTCTTGTTGTTTATGTCACATTCTGACCAGACCATGGCAGTGTTGTGTAATCGAGACTCATCTGACCAGGCAATGTTTTTCCAGTCTTCTGTTGTCAGATTTTGGTGAGTGCATGCAAACTGTAGCATCAGTTTCCTGTTCCTAAATAACAGAAGTGTCACCAGGTTTGGTGTTCAGTTTCTTAAATATATCCTGAGCAGTCTGGTACCAACGACCTGTCACCTTGGAAGTAAATGAAATCACCTTTTCACCTCATTCTGATGCTCAGTTGGAACTTCAGTAGGTTGTCCGTATGCTTAAATGGGTTGGCTTACTGCTTTGTGATTGGCTGATTAGAGATCTGTGTTAGCAAGCAGTTAAACAGGTGTACCTAAACAAAAAGTGTTCGGTGTAGTCTGCAGTACGGTAAATCTCATCTCTCCTCTTCTGAAATTTGTTTTTTGTCCTGTTTTCTCTCTTTTCTACCCCTCAGCTCCAAACCCACGAGGGCGTCTTCTCCCTGAGCCTGCTCTTCCTTTTAAAGGGGAGTTCTTCCTCCCCACCACCAAGTGTTTGCTCATAGAGGACAGTTTGTAGGATCTTATAATATAAAGCGACCTTAAATTGGCTGTGAATATCCCACCAACAGAGAAATGATAATGTGGACCGTTACCGTGTTCTGCATTGCTGTAAAAGTACTTGTAGTTGGGGTTCCCGTTTTTGTTGTTGATTTCAGGATGGACATGGCCGAGCGGATCTGTGAAGGAAATAAAGAGGAAAAAAAAATTAGTTGAAACAGATAAAACAAAAACTGTGTTTTTCATTTAATCTAAGATGTTCTTGACGAATAATTCCTCATATGATATTCTGATGTTTATTTATGAAGAGGTGGGTTTTACTAGAAAAGTCTGGGTGATGGTGCGGTGTGGTGTAGGGCTGGGCAGAGTAGCTCAAGGAGCAGTGACACTGAGCAGCACAGCTGTTGTAGCCATACATCTGTTAATCAGCTTCTCCTTTGATGTAGCAGCATGCTGAGACCTGCCACGCTGGGCAGTTCCCAGCACAGGGCACAGCTTTTTCTTAGTATAACGTGTGTCTGTACGTGCAGGATAAACTAATAAAGACTGCTGGCTGTCTAAATCACCGGCTTTCAACATTTTGATGATCAAGGCACACTAAAAGGGAAAAAGACATTTTTTGCCATCCATAAGTCAAAATTTCCTATCATTATGTCAAATTTATGATGTAATTACTAAGAAAATAACTGAAAGTTAAAAACATAACTTGAAATTTGAGTTAAGTTGACACTTTGAGTTGATAACTTGAAATTTATGGAGAGACATTTGCTTTAAAAATGTTACAAATGCATACCTTATGATCCACAAGCATAAAACTAAGAAGTCCCAGTTTTACACTGAGACTTGAACGCAACTTACGTCTGTGGATCTGTGCGAAGCTTTCGGCGTGAAAAATCCCAGGTGGGCCTGTTGTGCACACGCATTTAAGGCTTTATAAGTAAGCAAGGGATGTTGCCTGTACTTTTAGCCTTTGGATATATGCATTTTTAAAACGGTTTGTGTGGATTGGAGTGCGCATTTGTGAGTCCTCAAAAGTTGCACACATTTGTAAATTTTAGTTCACACTTATGGACAATATCCCATTTTTGAGGCAAATTTCTCTCCATATAAATTTTGACTTATGGATGGCAAAACTATTTTTTCAGTGGCTGAAACAAGCTTCCACACCTTTTACAGCCTGTCTGTAATAAGTGGACTTACAACAGGGTCATGTCAACCTCTGGTTCAGATCTGCTATATCTTCTCGGAAGGAATGTCTGGCCAAATTATTCTTTTTAGGGCAAATAAGTGCATAAAAAGTACAGACACAATTCATTCATAAACTTTTGAGTTTATGTGTAGAGCTGCAGGAAGTTCAACCTGCCCATTAGGTCTTTTTTAAACATTTCCCAAAGAGAAGTGGACGAGACTTGGTATGACAATATTGTTTAGAAACTTTTCATTGTATTATTTATAACAATACTAACTTTGTCTATAGTTCTAAAAACTTTCTGTTTTCTGATAATATAATTTAACCTGGACCAGAAAACTATTACTATTACCACTAACTGCACAAGGAGTCACTCCTCAAAGATGTTTACATCAAGGCTGATTACGCCCCCGCCTTCCTACCAAGGAAAAGAATCCGAGGAATGTATCCCCCATCTGGGCTGAAGGCTTCATCCTTTGGCTCCTCTTCATCCTGTTAAAATGAGAGATTAGTGGAAACAAATCCAAAAACAGCCAATGTGTCAATTCTGACTTGTAGCATGACGATAAAACAAGAAATAAAAGGGAGCAAAAACTTGATAGTTTTACATCAATACACTGAAATAAACAGAAAATACAAGAAGCAGCTGCTTTAAGGTGCTTTCAATATATCCTCACCTCCAGGTTCACCATTACAAAGTTGTGCGCCAGTTCAGAGATCTCCTTGGATTCAGCAAACTTGGGCTTCAGTGCTGATTATAAAAACAACAACATAATAAAGAGGTTATTTTACACCACAATCAAATGCAAACCAACCAGAGCTTTTATATTTAGGGTGAAGAGGCTTGAATAATTAAAAGCCTCTGTTGTTCTTCAGTTTTAGAATTAAGACATTTTGTTAAGTACAAAAATAAAACTCAAATTTTCAGATCTGCTGAATTCTCATGTTACATTTCACTTGTTACTGAAAATATTCACTTAATTTTTTCCAACAACCCTTCTGGTTTTTGTCATTTCCTGATTGCTTTGTTTGTCCCAATTTTCCACATTACACATCTGGCTGAGATCCAAAAACAGGCTTTCTGATTAACAACAACACTGTAGCTACGATTTGGATCATTTTAAAAAGCTGATAAAAACAGTTGATTCTGCTTTCAACAGAAATATTTTTCCACGAATATATTTTCTGTAACATTTAAATTGCTAAGCAATATCCCAAGTTAATTAAACAAATATAAAACTCAATTTCAGGCATTGTAGATAGATTTCATCTCCAACTTTTGTCATTCTTGGACTTTACTAGAGTGGCTTTGCATGACTCACAGTTCAGAATCATCCTTGTTTAGCTCCTTGGTTCATCTTCTGTCTGAAAGAAGCTGGTTTAGCTCATCTACCTTTAAGGCGACTTTCTTCTGATTGGCTGTTCATCGTAAACAGACCCCAGGGTTTGAACGGACGCACAGATTTAAATACCTGGGAGTCCACATACACAAACACCTGACATAAGCAACTAACATCACTGCTGTTTTAAAAAGGCCCAGCAGCATCTGTACAGCTTCAGGTGTTTAAGCATCTCTGCATTGCTACCTTACAGGTTTTCAGGAGCTTTCGGGCAGGCTGCTAAACCACTGGTAACATGCCCTGCATTAAAAAAGCAGCGCTTTAGGGGCGTTTTAAAGTATCCATACAACAGCCTGTTCTCGCAGACAACACAACATGTTCATTCTAGTTCATGAGCCACACATCTAAAGTTTAACATACTAAATTCTCAAATGTCCACATTTTAACACTCAGTGAACCAGTCACTTACAAAAAGATGTGATATCTTAAGAGGTGTAAGCGTAATTTCAACACCTTGTCCTGGTTGTTCAACACAGTGAGCCTACTATTATTACGTGTACATAAATTTACTGATCATAAAAGCTTCACGTGTACAGTATTTTATGCCTTTATGACTCAGACAACCTGTCTAAATGTTAAACCTTTTATGTTTAAATGTTTTCTTTAAAAAAATAAAATAATTTTTAAGCAGGAAATATGCAACATGTCTGGCTTTGATTCTCTCTTCAAAGTAATGTCAATCGACTAAATTCAATAACGTTCACCATGATTTTAATTACACCTAATGTGGCGTATTTTTACGTTATAGAAGAGACTTTTAATCGGACAGTTTCTGCAAGGTGAACGGTGGAACATTATTTTACCTTTGCAGGCTCCACACCAGCTCTTGTGGATGATGACCATGATCGGCAGCCCGCTGTTAATTTAAACACATTTAAAAGTGCATCAAAACCAAAATTAAACTCATGCTGTTCCAAACTGAAAACTTCTCACGCTGCTCCATGTTTTTAAAGCCTGAAATTGCAACACATGAAAAACTACACCCGCTCATTGACAACTTGTCAATCTGCTCCTCTAACCAGGACAAAAATAGATATATGCGTGGGGGGTTTTAACAGCTGCCTCGGGCTAATCTTTGCACAAAAGGCTCTTTGGCAGCATTTCAGGAAGTGTTTGTAATATTTTAGCTCACCTGGCTTCAGCTTCTTTCTTGGCATCTTCCAGCGTCCTCCAGTGGATGTGATCACCGAATCCTGCAGGCAGAGACAATCAATGAGCACACCCACATTGTGTATCTGGTATTGTGTTGCACAACAGGGGGTGTGTTTGCCCTAAATACTCAATCAATAGATAGAGGTATGAGGAAACTCTGGCAAATACAACTGAATGGCAAGTTATTTGATATTAGTCACATAAAAGTCGCTGGCTAGATAGTGCTATAGCAAACAGGGCTGAAACAAGGTACTTTATACAGCTACTTCACCAGTAATAAAGGTAGTAGTAGCTTATTACTAGTAGTACTATTAATAAGCATGAAATACATTTTAGAAAAAACTATTAAAATTAAAATCTGGAAAATTTATCAGAAATAAACTGGCAAATCTGCAAGAAGAAAAAGCTGTTTGATTATAAGACAAAAAAACATTTTATTTAACATCCTTTTTATCTTCTACTCTTTTCGGGTACTTCTGAATAATTAAGAATGCAATCAACGGATTAATCATTTGTTTCAGTACTAAACTTTAATCGCATTCACTAACTTGTTTCTTTTAACGCCCACTACTATTTACATACATACTGTACAACTTTTATTTTTCCAATCAAAATGCATCTACATTCATGTAGGCATATTTTATTTAAGCTTATATCTCATCTTCCTGTTTGCTTAGCGAAAAACATTTTAATTTGAGTGAGTATAATTATAAGTTAATACAGTATTAATGAAGAAATCGTTAAACTAAAAGGAAAATGCAGGTCTGTAGAGGACTTAAAGCTATAAAACAACTCGGCTAAGCTGACCAGAAAAACTACAAATTATGTCTGCCCGACAGAAACACATGCATACACCTGCTCAGTAAACCAGGACACGGATATTAGGTTTCAGGATGAAAGACATCTGGCTCTGCTCTGCTCTGCCACTGATGACACTATCAATGAAGCTACACAAAGATCCTGCTTTAAATCAATCATTAACTCCAGATTTAAACTCACCTCTCCCGCTGGTGGCTTCCACAACCTCCTGGAAATACGATAAAGAGATTAAAAGCTGAAAAACTGAGAAAAGGCCGAAGTTCAGCAGAGAGGTTTGCATTTTGAGTGCTTTTCCTTGTCAAAATGCGGACGGGAACAGCTAATAGCAGTGACCGATAGTTAGCCAAGTGACCCGGATGTATAACAGCCGCGTTTCATAATAAAAGCCCCATTGAGAAAGTTGGGATTTTACAAAACTGTGCACAGAAAATAAAATTGTAAAACAAACAATAGCCTGAAACAATACCAATATATATATATATATATATATATATATATATATATATATATATATATATATATATATATATATATATATATATATATATATATATATATATATATGTTTTGTTTTTTCTAATAAATATATGTTACAATTCTTCCTGTTACAGATCTTCTTTCTTTCTTTCTTTCTTTCTTTAATAAAAGAAAGAAACTGGGTGGAGTTATTTCCAAGAAAAAAAAATCAAAAGTTTTGTTACTAAAATTTTATTTGAGTGAAAAAAAATGCAAAATTGCTGTCATTTGTGTGTGTGTGTGTGTGTGTGTGTGTGTGTGTGTGTGTGTGTGTGTGTGTGTGTGTGTGTGTGTGTGTGTGTGAAATTTACAATTTTCTGTTTATTTGCTTAGATTATTTAGTTTTCCATGGTCCCTTTGAATGTTCACTTCAGTCAGAAGTTTAAATCTACTTTTAATGGTTTGAACAGTTATTTTTCCAGAGTTGAATGATTGTACAACTTATATATTTAATGACTTTAGGAAATGAGAGTTGTTTGCACAATTTATTTTTGATTTCCTGTAGTCCACACAGGATCAAATGTTTACACACAGGCTAAAATATATTCATACACTCAATTAGATCTTTTAATAAGCAGAGCTCAAGGTTCTACAATGTCTTTTAACTTGACAAGGCCAAAACGTGTTAACTTTTCCTTGGTGATCACAATTGACAACAACCGGTAATTTCTCAAAGGAGATCTGTAGAATAGTAGATTTCCGTTGGGAAGGTGTCTTGGAGTCATTTTGAAACAACTGCAGATTCCAAGATCATAACTTTAATTACCTGTACACAACAAGTTTCCAGATGTGTCACCACTTTTCCAAGGTCTGGAAGAAGACCCAAACTGTCACCTTTAGATCAGAGGAAACAGGTTAGGATGTTCAGAAACAACCCGGGCACAACCAAGGCTCAAGCCTGTCATGAATTAGAAACTGTTGGGACGCCAGTGTTACTGTCCACAGTGAAGTGAGTTTTACATCACCATGGTCTGAGAGGTGCTGCTTCAAAATCAACACCTTCAGGCTCGACTGGAGTTTGCAGCCATTCACATGGACAAACCAAATGGCTGCTGGAGAACAGTTTGAGCTATTTGACCACAATGACGAGAAGTATGTTTGGAGTAGTAATGATGAGGCTTTTAAACCTAGGAACACTTTTCCCATTGGTCAAGCATGGTGGTGGTAGCATTACACTCTAGGACTCTTTTGCTGCCAGTGGTACTGGCACACTGCACAAAGTGGTTAGAATAATGAAGAAGGGAAGAGCACAATTGGGTGTTTGAAGAGACAATAATCCCAAATACAAATCAAAAATGTGTTAGGAATGGATAAAGCAGGCTAACATTAAGCTTCTAAAATGGCCTTCCCAAAACCCCAACTTCAACCTCTATTGATAATTTGTGGACTATGCTTAATAGCTGGATCTGTGCCAGGAAACCAATTAAAACTTTACCAAATCTGCCAAAATGATTGGTCAAATATCAGCGGTCGAGATGCAACTTTAACCAATCATTAATAGGATTTTGTGCATATATACCCTGTATGGGTTATAGAAAATCCAAAATAAACACAAACTTGTGCACACAGTCCTTGTTTATTTAAATTAATTAAAGGATTTTGTCCAGTCATACCAACCTGAATAAAGAAAAAATCGAAAAAATCATGAAAAGCCCCAAATTACCATGACATTAATGTCCGTGACGAATGTATGTAAACTTCCCTAAAACTTTCATATTTGTAATAATCATGTTGTGTTTGTGGGCGTGCACGTTTGTGCGCGCGTGTGTGTCCGCGTTTTACTATTGGCCAACGGTGATTCATTTTCCTTTTGGTGGGGCGGGTCATATGACATCACATCCACATAACCGCGTGCTCTTCGCTGCTTTGTCACATAGTGAAGCTAGACAACGAAATTTTGATATGACACCGGAAAGTCGTGCCAAAATAAAAGTTTGAACTACATCGAAATATAGCAAATATACAATATATTTACATATGTCAGTTAATATAAGTTTAAATTTAACTGGAGATATTTTTAACATTTGTATTTATGTCCTTTTCACCTGGATAAAAGCTATATAACATCGTTTGACGGGCGTGATGTAAACTTTATAGTGAAAATTCCAACAGGAAATGTATGTGATTGCTGTTGACTTAACGATAGTTTAAGCTAAGCTGGGTGGTTAACATCGAGACTAGTACAACTGACCGTCAGCAAATTCATTACCGCAGGTAATTTGGGGGGTATTTCTCAGCAGACATCTGCGCTGGTTTGTTTCCATCGTTGGATTTGAGCTTAAATTTAGTTGTCGATACCAAAGCAGGTGCGTTCAGCTTGTTTCTTCTGGCTTGATGCTAGCATTAGCTTAGCTACTCAACTAGTTAGCAGCCTAACTAGCTACAGCTATCGTGGATGTAATTTAAAACGACAAAGCCCGGATATATCTCTTCATCGCATTCAGTGTATAATGGTCAGCAGGTTGAGTATAACGATTAGATTGTCAGTCAGCTCATTTCCAGTTTGTTATTTTGGGGGATTATTGTAGCTCATGCTGGGACTATTGTATTTCAGCAGCAGCATGCGGCGCTCCTCAGGCAGATGGTGGTTTTAAGAGCTGAAAAACAAAAAAACAAAACTGTTTTCTTTCCCTCTTTGATGAGCATGGGAATAAAATCACGTTAAATGTGTGTGTTTTTTGTTTGTTTTTTTTTTACTTTCAAAACAGAACACTATGAATCAAGAGAAGCTCGCTAAACTTCAGGCTCAGGTCCGAATAGGGGGAAAGGTAAGAGTCTGCTGGATCTCCTCTTTTATTCTAATTATGGTAACTTAACAGATGTCACATTTTGGATTCATCTGTCTTGGGTTCATTTTCCTGCTCATTTCAAGGTGTGATGGTATTCAGCTGAGGTCAGGTGTTTCCTCTTGACCTCAGCATTCCCTTTTTGGGGGAGGGCAGAGCTGTGCCCCCCTTCATCTGTGGCCTCTCTGGCTTTGTTCACATTTATTGTGAAGCCTTCAGTCACACACTAGGTGGCGTTATTTGTTTTTCTTGCTTTGAAATTCCTTTAACCTCACATCGACATTCTCAACATTTTTTTTTTAAAACTGGAGTGACCCTCAACAGACTCTTGTTTCTGTGTACATATCACAATGAATTTGTGGTGCTGAAATATAGATGCATAATGTCTGGTTTAAATATTTGGGTGGGAGTAAAGCTCTTCCTTAAAATAAAATAAAGGTTAGTGGACACTAGTTTAGCTCACTGGGTGGAGGAGGCAACCAATATCTCACATGGCTTAAGCACCTTTCTATGTTTTCTGTTCTTCAACCTATAGAAGCTTTCTGATAATTCAGCCATCACAGAAGTTTGATTTGTAACTCTATTCGCTTCAATTGAGTAGTGTGGTTTTAACTTTTGGACTAACTTCCCTTTTTTGGGTGTAATATTTTGCTTACTAGTGCATCAATACTGACCATGTTTTGCTTAATATGGTCACATGACATACAGTAAGGTATGTCTTTTCTCTGGGTACTTAAAAAAATCAATTGTACTTGTCCAGAGGAGTGACCTGTGCTGTGACACTGTGAACATAAACAGGATTTCTTTACATTACACAGCTTGACAAAGCCCCCAGTATCACCACCGTGGTTGGCAGCTTTCTTTCTTAATCCAGTTATATATAAGTAAAGAAAGCAGTGCTGCAGAAAATCATGTGAATTCATACATTTGTTTATGTTGTCACTTAGTACATTCTCAGTGCTACTGTTTGTTTCTCATGTGACATGGAACCTTCACATTACTCAGTGTGTCTCCCATATACCAATGAAGATGACGTGGTGTTCCAAAGTGAAAACATTTCCTTTGATTTTGTTGCCTGTTGATAACTAGCCTTGAAATGGGCTTATGCTCTATTAGCTGTATTGCTGACACTGTAAAACAGACTTGGTATAAAATTAACCAAGCATCAAAATGTGTTTTCTTTATCTCTAAATGAATTCAGGTACATTTCTGAGAGTGCACCAATTCTGGTTTAATTGTACTGCTCGGCTTCTTTCTGTGGGATAAATATTCTTCTTCAGCAGAAGGGAACTCATTATGTCTGTCTTTATGGTACACCGCTCAGTAGGGCTGTTCAATATAACGATATATGTCGGATGACGATATAAAAACATCTATCGTTTCATTTTACGCTATCGTTTGTTTCGTGGTGTCGTAAAATAAACTGCTTATGGCAATATTTTTTTCATCGTTTTGATGGTCACTGTAGTGGCTATATTAATTTCTTAAAGTTCTCTCTTTCTCTTATATTTAATATAACCACACTACTGACAAGCGCCTGTTTTTATGCCTTGTTGTTAGCAACAACGACGGTAAAAGCATCGCGTGTCCGCTTGTTTATTTTCCACATAAACCTTTCACAATAAAGCTCAAGATCCTGTTGAGACTTTTCAAAATAAACTGAATCACGGGAAAGAGTATGCAGAGTATTTACGGATGAGAAGCAAAAAAGAGCCGTCAGGTGCTAAAAAATAAACCTTAGATTCAAACGTTAGAACAGGCTTTTCCTGTGTAATAAATACTCACAAAGAAAACGGCAGCCGTTACAACTTATGTCTAAAAATGTATCGTTTCATGCATCGGTTAAAACACTGGACTCCAGGTACACGACGCCCAGCTGGAAACACTTCACGCAAGTCGAGCTGCCCGAGATTCACAGAATTTACAGAAAATGTTAAATTTTTGTGATTTATATCGTTATCGGGACAAGATGTCTTATATCGGGATATGAGATTTTGGTCATATCGCACAGCCCTACCGCTCAGGTCTTCCTAACTGGACAGATGTTTAAATTTAAAGTGAAGCATGTTCCAGACATTGTCGTCATCTACTTTCAGCCTTTAGTGATCACCATAGTAGATCACCTGCCTCCATCTCACCCTATCCCTAGCATCTTCTCTGTCATACCAACCCTCTGCATGTCTTCCTTCACTGCATTCATGAAATCTTCCCTGTGGTCTTGCTCTCTTCCTGCAGCCTGGCAGTGCCATCTTCCAACATCCATTGTCCAATATATACACTACCCCTGTTCGACACATATCCAAGCCATCTCAGCCTTGCCTCTCTAACTTGAGCTGTCCTTCTGATGTACTCATTTCTAATCCTGTCCATCCTAATCACTACCAGTGAGAATCTTAGTATTTTCAGCCCTTCCTTCTGTCCTTTTTGTCATTGCCGCCACTGCTGCAGCATGACGCCACAGCATGTCGCCGCAACATGTTAATGAAAAGGTTTGGTTCTCTGTGTTTGCTTGTTTAACCAGTGACAAATACACAACAGTGGTTGTACACATGGCAGGTTCTTCAGTTTTCCTACTGTTTACACTCACAATGTTGGTGAATGTGGGAAGCCTAACTTCCAGCTGAAAATTCCAAGATTTCCAACTTTCCATTTCAAATGGAGCACTGTATTTTAGCTGTTTGTGGATGTACGGGTGCTTCTCTGCAATTTTGACACTAAGTACTAGTGGCCAGTAGAGGCTCTCCATTTTCTATTAGTTAATCTGTTTTGTTTTGTTTTTTCTATTTAAAATGATGGTAATGAATGAGCCAATCACAATCATTGTGGGTTGTGTAAATGCAGCTGCTTCTGGGGAAATTTGGGGTTCAAAATCTTTACCAAAGACACCGACCTTGAAAATTACCTGACTACTGCTCTGCCTCCTGAGCCACAGTATTTATAGATTAATGTAATTATCTTGAAGAATGCACTCTGAGATGGAAAGAATAAGCCACTCATTTATAATAATAAAAACAGGTCTTTTTCTGTGAGGGTAATTTTATGTCCGTGACAGGATGACGCGTGTGACCTTAACTATGTTTGACATTCTGGTTCACTCGGTTATGAAATCCATTTTTTTCCCCTTCAGGGAACGGCCCGCAGGAAGAAAAAGGTTGTTCACAAAACGGCAACAGCTGACGACAAAAAGCTGCAGGGCTCTCTGAAGAAACTGGCAGTGAATAACATCGCAGGGATAGAAGAGGTGAGCCATCAAAGGGAAACTAATGCTACTGTTACTCTCTGTGTCTGTTCTATTTTGATTTGTTTCTTTCTGAGGATCCTGAATTTTTTATCATTATGTCATGCGGCATACGAAGGGATGAAAGATGGGGGGGCGCCTAAGTGAAACGCAGTCATGTCATCTTCCAGTTTATTTTTAGGGAGCTTTCAGCAAACGGGCATACCATAAAGTGTCCTTGTTACATCAGAGCATAAACAAAAAAGGGACCCTCACCTGATGCACATTTGTTTTTTTTTTACTTAATATACATTTTGTCTTTACAGCATACTGTTTATATTGTTAAGATAATTACAGCAGTTTTGTTGGGGGGTTTTTTGCAGCGCCTGTACAGCGTGGTGATTTTGGGCACACATCACATCACACACTTGCTAATTTGGAACCTGATACAGTCACATATCATAATCTGTACAGTGGGTGTTTCTGGGACAGGCCCAACAAAAACTACTCAAAGGACATTAATGCATTTGCCACAGATTCTTGAAAACGGAAATGTCCTTCTACTGTACCTCTGTATTTGTAGTACTTTATTTCCTCAGAGCATTAAGACATATTTCTGTTTTTGGAATCCTCTGCCCACCAGAGCGTCTAATATACCTGGGCTGGTTTTAATGAGCCTGACAGTGCAAAATCTTGTAGGATAAAGGCTCTAATCCAGACTGTGCGGTTTCCCTCTTTCTCTCAGGTGAATATGATAAAAGATGACGGGACGGTGATTCACTTCAACAACCCCAAAGTTCAGGCGTCTCTGTCTGCCAACACCTTCGCCATCACGGGCCACGGAGAGACCAAACAGCTGACAGAGATGCTGCCCGGCATCCTGAGCCAGCTGGGAGCCGACAGCCTCAGCAGCCTGCGCAAGCTGGCTGAGCAGTTCCCACGGCAATGTGAGCTTGCACACACAAAAACACACGTTCCGTGTCACAATGTCAGAGTGTCCTCTGAGGTTGTCATGCGAATAACGGTCACGGTCACGTCAGACAGAGGTTTTTTTGTCACACATGAAATATTGTGGTGAGAGGTGAGACTATTGTTCAGGTGTCCCTGTTGGCAAACACGGAGCTTAAATGACTCAGGCATTAGCAGCTGGTCATGGCTGAACTTGCTTAAGACACTGCCTCATACATTATTGTGCATTTATCCAGCAGTGTTTTGTTCAGAGTTACTGAGGATTAGACGTAACGTGACTGTGAGTCTGAAAGAATCAGAGCACTCAGAGAGTGATTGGTAGTTGGTAAGGGCAGGAACGCTTCCAGCACACGGTCTGAGCATCTAGATGATTCAGTCTGCAGAGGCTGGCCTTGTAGATGATGCACATGGAGATGAAAATAAACCCAGTGAAGCAAACATGGGAGACAGGACCATCTTTTTCACTTGGATTCACAGCACAGCTAACCCTGTGCTGTGAATCTGTGCGGAGTCCAACACAGGAGCAGAAATAAAGGAAAATGTCACCGTGATGTCTTCTTAGGGGCCGTTCTGCAGCTTATGATAATGTTTTGTGGTCTTTTAGCACAGCTACTCTGATATTATGTTGGCAGCTCATCCTGCAAGTTGCGTGGCAGGTTCTGTGCCTCTCGTAGACTGTAAATAAAAGATGGCTGATGTAATTGGACACATTTCTTTTTGGACTCTGACTTTTAAACATCAGCATTAGTTAGCTTGAGTACAGATTGATAGCTGTCACTTAAGTGTGTAACAGACTAAATATGAGAAATATGATAATAAAATAAAACTGAAACACAAAGTTCCTGGATGACCTGTACCAAACAAACATAATATTTCTCATAACTGTACTAAGGTGTTCCAAAAGGCACCACAATTCCATTTGGTGGGGGTGGTGATACACATCAGTCAGCACTACCACACCTCTAACTTTAAGCAATAACAAAAGTGAGTCACTGTCTAGTTGTGATGAGGCGATCATTTATTTCTTCTTCTTCTTTTTCTTCTCTGGAAAATTTGTCATTTTAACATCAGAGTCTATAACATTAGGGTTAATCGTGATACTTCTAGCTTAATTTTACAGCCCTGGAGGTTGTTGTTTGGTTTTAATAGTGGGTTATATTTAGTCTGCAATAATTTCCCAGCAGAGCACCGCTTTGTAACAAGGGATCAGTGGATGTTCGCATTGTGGAAGTTGCAATGTGAACCTTAACATTTGATACATTTTTGTGTTTTCATTTTTTTTTAGCAATGGACATGAAAGCAGTCAAGGAGGAAAACGCAGAAGAAGATGATGACGATGTCCCAGGTATTGATACAAATTATTATCCTTGAAGTAAACAAAGCTTCTTAGTTTTTTATATCTGGTTTTGATCTTGCTTGGGGCACAGATAGTAGTTCATCAGTTATTTTGTGTGTTTAATCAGATAGTTTAAATGTTCAGGGTATCAGGAATAATGGGGGGGGGGGGGTGTCCCTTGAGGAGTAAATTACTTGCTGTCACTTTCAGCAGTTGTCTCTTGAATCTCTTTAACCGAACACTGTGCTTTGCTCTCAGAACAAAATCAGGTGATCTTTGTTGTTTTCTGTCTTGCAGATCTTGTGGAGAACTTTGACGAAGCCTCAAAGAATGAAGCAAACTGATTTTCCTTTTCTTTTTTTTTCTTTTTTTTGCCCCCTTGGTCAACCGTTTTCAGTTTTTAATTTTAATTTTTTTAACCTCTCACAGCCTCACAAGGGGCACCTCCCTTTGTGTGGGAACGGTTGTTAAAGGTGCGGTGCATCATCTCCAGAGACGTGAAACATTTCGGGTTAGCCTGCAGCCGCAGGAGCACTACGACACACACACACACCTAAGTTCTGATTTCACTAGTCGGTGATATTGTGGACACAGTATCTGTAACTCTCAGCACCCAAAGGACTCGCAATAGTTTAGAAATAAACTTCTTATATGGTTAAACGTGGCTAGTATTTAAGAGATTATTAAATTGCAGTTAATGTGAATGAGTGATTCACTTAACGTTATAGTGGTGATTATGAATTTAATAAAACATTTTTGGGCTATTAGAGTTTCTCTTCATTTACTTTACTGTTCAGATTTGTCAACCATATTTTCCTACCTATCCGCCTCGGTGAGCAGCTGTAAAGTGGTATGCTGAGGCCTTAATGTGTGAAATACTTGTTTTCATTAATAACTGAGCTCTCATGTACTCCAGAAGTCCTAATGTCAAAGTGTAATAAATTATTGGGACAAACTACTTCAGTCAAAGTAAAATTTTCTTTGTCGGGACACTGAGTCAGATGATCTTTGGTTACAATGTATCCATGAGCTCTCATGGAAATGGGTATAAGGAAGGGGGGGGGGGGGGCATCCAGAGCTCTTTCTGGGAAAAACAATGTTATCTTCAACACATTATTGTAATTCTATATAATTATTTAATATATAGTGTTTAAGCTTCTATAGGAAGAAAAAAACACTTAAGTTTAGAAGAAAAAAATGGATCGTAGTCTCACAGTGGTTTGATCCACCAACTTTCCCTAACACATTTATTTTTGGGAAAATTTGGGTTGAGCTGAATCTTGCTTTCACTCCAGTACAAGGAGTACAGGCAGGTTCTTCTGGCTTCCTCTGGAGCCGGAAGAACCTGTTTGGCAGCTATAACTGGAGCCGTTTTAATTCTCGAAATGCTGGGAAAGATGCTTGAAAAGCTCCTTTTAGTTCCCTCTTTAGCAGAGTAGTTAAGGAAATGAGAGTGCCATGCCTTATGGATTAGCACTATCTAATAGTTACTAAAACAACAATTGAAAAGTGACTCAGAAATGTAAATGTTAATAAGACATTTTTCCTATTATGCTGCATTATATAGCCAAAACTGCTGAGCCCTTACACATTACACCTACAGGAGCTGCTCAGCCATGAAGCTCCCGGTGTACAGTTTCTGTGCTGATGATAATGCCAGAGGAGTTTTGGACCTCTGCAGTTATTACCACTGTGAACCTCAGTACTGGTGACTCTGCTCTGTAATTTTGTGTGGTCTGCCTCTTTGTGGCTCAGTTGCTGTGGATCCTAAACATTTTGCAATAACACTACATGTAGTCCACCACTTGCACAGCACTTTGCTCACTGACTTACTTGGAAGCACTTGTCACTGTTGCCAAGTGCTTGCTCATAGAAGATTGTGTGATTGGTTTCTTTCTAATATTGTAGGTGTTTTAACCTTACAGTAGAAAGCACCTTGAGGTGACTGTTGTAGTGAATGGGCACTACATAAATAAAATTAAATTAAATTGTGCAAAATCCTGGAGAAAAAAATTGAACAAACCAACTTGTTGGAACAATGACATCCTATCACAGCATCACATTCCAATTCAGGGAGCACTTTTTAACAACCTAGTTCTTTATGAAGATTCGTAAATGGAGGCTATAGAGAGAGGTATTTAATTTTATACACCTGTGACTGAAAGCAATTGAATCCAAAGATTAAGACATGGCCCAGTCATGTTATCCATATGATGAATTTATGGCTGTAATCAAACGGCATTTTTTTTTCAGCTCCATTACACCATTGTTGAATGAAGTGCTTTAGTGTGGGCTCCATATTGATAAGTGGTAGTCATATTACTTAATGCATATTTATGGAGATGGGTGGTTGGCTTGCAATTTTCATTATTTATTTTTTTCAGGGCAATTGATATAGTAATTATACAGTATAAAATGTTCTGATTTCTCATGGGCTTCCCATTATTGGACTGCTCCCTACTCTGCAACACTTCTTTAAAAATGGGGATGATTTTTTTAATAATATAAAAATACTTCCTTACCAGTGAAAGTACTTCATTAAAACTTTTTATGAGGCACAGCAGAAGCATAATCTGCAAAATATCAAAAATAAAAGCGGTCCTATGTTATCCCGCTATGATACACCAAAATAGTGTGCGCTTGTTTTTTGTTTAAAAACTCATCCTATAACATCAAGAGTTGAGCAGAAAAACCTGACACACAGGTTCTTATCTATATGGGATATTATGACATCATCATGTTACCTTGCTACCACCTAGCAACCACCTAGCAATGGGTGAAAATGACCATTTTAGTATTCATGTGCCTACAACAACCTTATGAAAGAACTATAATTTTTATACAGTGTATAATTCTACTTTATATTTACAAAGGTTGAATTAAACATGATATATTATGGCACCATCACATCGCCTGGCAACCACCTAGCAGTCAGTGTAGCCTTTCCCTGTTAGGTGTCAAACCTAAGGCCCAGGTAACAGAATTGGCCCAGAAGACCAACTGGACAACTTGAAAATGAAAATATGAAGGAAAGCATCAATTTTGTACTTTTAACTGTATTTTCATACATTTTACAGCTTTTCCTAATGAGACAAATCTCCCCATTCATACTGCACCAAAGTAAGTGATAGTGAAAGTAAGTGATAGACAGTCTATTTGTCTATCACCCCCCCCCCCCCACACACACACACACACTATGTACTATAGAAATTTTAGCAGTTACTAGTCCGCAGTCCTACAACAGGATATTTTCTGTCATTTTTTGTTAACTGGAGTTAATAAAAACATTAAATGTTGTAATTACACAACAGCATTGGCACTGAGCTACCAGAACTTGTTTCAGTAATTTTACACATTTATTTCTTGCTTGCTTTAATTTCTGTATTATTTGTAATTGAATTACTTGTTTTCTTAAATGTAAGCCATATTTTGTCTCATGAGTAGGTTGTTGGAACTTTAAACAGCATTTCCATATCGTATAAAGCAGGTTGAAAAAATATTATAATAATAACATTATATTGTAATAATATATCCAAATTTCTTAGATTTATAGTAAAATGCTGCAATGAAGTCTATAATCTTTTAATGTTAGTATTACAGTACAATGTAACAAAATACACAACATTTACTAGCATTACTACTTAGGATAGCGTAAACAGCATTTCAGCTGTCTAAATATAAGAAATTAAACTCATGTTGATAATTTTTGACAAGTAGAACAATAATAAAGAGGGGAAAAGTTAATAAAAGTGCTCTTCTGTATCATTAAAAACAGGCTGACTATCTAAAAATAGAAAAGAGGAAGTGAGCAATTGTACTCTGTTTCATTTAATTTCAGTTTTATCTTTCAGTTTTATTTAGTTTTATTATTTCTCTTATTATTATCCTATTATTATTATTATTATTACTACATTACAAACCAATAATAAAGTTATTAAGACTTTTATTAGTCTTTTATATCTGCTTGAGCACTTTACATTCTCTTTTGGTAGGTTTGCATCCATTACTACAGTCACTGTTTTTCACTTTCCCGATCAGTAATTACAGGAACTGTTTATATTGCTTTTAACACTGCGTTATTAAAACTGCAGCCGGGTCTGCGAGTACGGAGGGGTTAAAAGAGTTTGGGTGGTTTTACACATCACATCCCATTTCATTGATCACCTCTGACGGTGCTGCATCGTGCTGATCAATTCCTCCATGCCTGTCATCCTCTGCGAGGGCTGGCAAGGTTACAGAGAGTGGGGATGAATGGGCCATTTTGGCTCTAGGGTGTCGTGAGCGGGACGGAGCCGCGGACCCTCCCCGGGGCTCAGCACCTCACCCTCCGCTCCGTTTGAGCCAAAATGTCCCTGCTGCTGCTGCAGCGGCGGCGGCTGGACCACAGTGCAGGCTGGACGGAGCTGAACGGTTGGAGGTTTGTCAAGTTTGACACTAAGGCTTGGTTCAACACCGGAAACTGCGCGATTGTTTGCGGGAAAGTAAGAGCTCAGAAATTAAACTTTAATAATAAGTGGGAATGGCATTAAATCATATGTTACATACACGTGATAAAAGGCTATAAAGTGTTGTCCTTTTAAGAGCCTTTAGTTGCTTAAGTCATTTCTAAATAAAAAATACAGTCTGTTCCTCCTTTACAAATATGTGTGGGTTTAGCCTAATATTATAGACTGTCAAATAGATTTCAACACAGCCAGACCTTTGACTATATTAATTTTAAATCTTCCTTATTTGAAAACTATTTTCTTCCTGTTTTATAAACAAGCAAATCTCTCCCTAATATTTTAGGGTCTTTCCCTTACAACACTATGAGGTGACTGTGGTGTAGAAATAAAACTAAATTCAAGGTTCAAGGTTCTTTATTTGTCACATGCATAGTTATACAAGTATAACACACAGTGAAATGTATCCTGACACGCTCCTCAACATGTGCAAAAAAAAAAGGGGGGGGGGGGGGGGGGTAGAGGAATAACATTATAAATATATATATATATATATATATATATAGTATATACATTGGGTGAATGTGCAGTAGTAGCAGCAAGCAGGTGAATTCTGTACATTAATATGAATAGACATCTGACTATTTTACAGAATGGACAATATAAACATATTTAAATTGAGTGTCTGGAGGAGAGTCTCAGTCAATTATAGATGATGTGAGAGGGCGGGTGTGTGTGTGTGGGGGGGGGGGGGGGGGGGGGGGGGTTTGGTTTAGGGCCCGGATGGCTTGAGGATAGAAGCTCTAAATTGAATCATTTTAAAAAATGTGGATGTTTTGTATTTCTTTTCCTGTAAATTTGCTAGTTGTTTTTTTTTTTTCATTCATTATCTCTTGAATATATTCTTATTATTATTATTTACTACTAACATGGACTGGCTTTTACTGAAAGACCCCTCCAAACATGTTTTAGGAATAAAAAAAGGAAAAAGAACTTTCCTGAAAGTTGTTTATCTAGTTATAAAATAATACAATAACAACTTACACGTAAAACGTACACACTTTGCTGTTACAGCATCAAAAAGATGGGTTGTTTTAATCGATATATTATCTGTAACCGAATTGTTTGTTTTTCTTAAAGGTAAACATAGTAATTATAATTTGGGTTGGTGTGTTTATTTTATAAAGCAGTTTGAAACAAAAAAAAATAACTAAAGATAAAAGAAAAGTAATGATGATATCCAAATTAATTAGATCTGCATTCACACTTTTTCTCTTGCCGTTATAATGTAACCTCTAAGGGAGATGCTTTGCGTCTTATTTTGAAAACCGGTAGTTTAGGATTTCCATTTTGGCTGACTTACCGCTGCTCCTTCTTTTCCCCAGTATTAAACCTTGGGGGAGGGATCCTTGAGTGCTGCTGTCGCACAACTACGCTAGACTAGAAGCTTTACTTTCCGACTGTTTGAATCAGGCAGCCAGGAGGTGGTGGGTCTACGCGAGACGGATACTCAAAAATAGCTCTGAAAGGCGATCAGGTATGGCGGATGCTAACGGAGGGGCTCCGCGGGACTTTACGTAAAGATGAGGATTCCTCCGGTGAGTAACTGGATTTGTTTTCGTGACATTTCACGGGTCTGCTGTTGCTCCAACGTTTACAAAACCGCCATTGCAACGCCAACTATCGATGCAGCCCAAGTGAGCGTGGACGGCTGCGGTGCTATCTTTTTTGGCTTATTTGGTGGATAAACGGTGAGGAATATGGAGAAGGTGCCGTTACGGTAACACTATATCTTACGTCTATTACACAACGCGCTCTCCTTTACATTGCGAGCTGCGGATAGACAGCTAGTGAGGTTGATAGCAGTGCGACAGGAGGAAAATACTTTGGTGTGGGTGACCTAATGTGAGGAGGAAGGCTTTTTATGGTTTCTATTAACCGTTATGACTGGCCGTTAGCAACGGAACCCACCGAGTCAGTGACGGCGTGAGTGTCCGCCAGAGCAGCAAGTCTCTCCCGTCACTCGGCACACGACTGCCCGCTCAATCTTTAGGGCTATTTCTAGCTTTCTCCAGTACAGCCAGCTGCTGTTAAGTGCTATTATTTGACGCCTAAAATCTCAATTTTTGCCACACTGCTAAGATGAATGGGTCAGAATTGTTTTGGAAACTTAACTCGTGGCCTTTTTTTGTGAATTTGGTTTAATTCAGCTAGCTGCCCAGCTAATACAACTATCCAAGTTAACAAATAGACAAACACTTCACCGCTGCTGTCGTGTAGCTGCACCAGTTTAACCCACCTTCTTTTAATGAAACAGAGTAGCTTTCCATGTGTTTTCCCAGTCCACCTGAGAGTGATCTTCATCCAGCGAGGCTGTGTTTGGCCTGCAGGCAGCAGGCACAGCCACAGTGCCACTTATGGTTGCATAATCCAAGCAAGTGGTCATCTATGCGCTTTCAAGGGTTGGTTTGGTGAGCTTTCCTGGTGCTACATCTTTTGTATTTGGTCTCTTTGCTTCTGTCCAGGTCTTGGATAGTGAAGAATTTCAAAATCAACTCGGAATATATTAAAAAAAAAGTGCAGTTCAGTTAGGATAACTTTTTTTTAAACGTTTTGATTAGGTAAGTTATGCTTCTCAGGTTGAACAGTGCTACTTATGATTTTATAAGCTAATCAAATGGTCATCTACCTGCTCTGCACAAGTGCACATCTACAATAAAGACTAGGATCTTTTTTTGAGTGATCTGTATCTTTTATCCTGGCAATTTCATTAAAAAAAAATGATATTATGCCTTATAAAATAAATTCCTTACACTTTCTAATAGATTTTAATAATACAAGGGGAAGGTGGGTTTCCCTTTGGTGCTGGCTTGAACCCCTTTGGTGGGTGCTAGAAATTCAGGTTACAAAATAATGGAAAACTAAATTTAGAAATGGGTTATAGTAACATTTAGACTAGATTTTGATTAATGCTCTGCTCTATGTCAAAGTCCTCTCTTATCTATCTGCTGATGATGAGCAGTTTAAACATGGTCTGGTGCAAAATATTTGCAACACAAGTCTCTTTTTTTACAGCTCCCTGAATTACTGACCTCTTATGTCAGTGAGTAGTCTCTTAAAGGGGACCCATTATGAATATCCTTTTTTTGCCACTGTTACGTGAGTGGATGTTCATATTACACATGCTCAAAGTTTTACAAAAATGAAAAAGGTGAAGTAATGAAATAATGTCAGTGTTGTACATACAAGAAACCACTGTGAGCGAAAAGCTCAGGCTTCACACTGCTCTGCATGCTCGGTTTCAGGCAGTTTTGTCCCTCTTTGATGCCAGCAAGAGCAGATATGCCTAACTTAGTCATCTCAGGCACAAATTGCTAGCTTTGAGAACAGAAGCTCCACCCACAGTCCGTCTGTTTGAAAGGAACAGCCAATTAGAAGAAGGTTGGCTTAAAAGAGGAGATAATACAGCTTGTCATTGAGTTGGTTTTGTATCTATGGTAGTTTAGTCCAAACAAACTTTATCAGGTTTCTTGCTGATGCGACTTTTGCATTTGCTGTCCAGACTTTAGTCCAGGCCTGGAGGTGGATTTATCCAGAAGTAGGCCTGTCCCAAGGGCACCTTGAATAGTCATCAGCAATGGCAAATTAAAAAATGAATTTGGGACCAAAGAAAAAGCCACATCACCACCACATATCTTAACGTATATTTATTAATCATCTGGTACTAGATGGTATTTGGCAATATTAATGTGAAAGTTGTTTTTTCCCATGAAGCATAAAGATATCCCACTTCATCTTCAGGTGGTTATCAATCCCAGTGAGGATGTGTGATTCGACTGATCCAACAGACGCCCGTGCAGAGACGGGCTCTCATGTGTGCAGAGACGTCCCAGATGTAGGTTACTGTATGCTTTCAGAAAGAATTACAAGTCTCCCCAATGGCAGACCAGCAGCCAGTCTCCCTGTGCTGATTTTTCTTTCTTTGTAGTGGTGGTTAAATGTAGATCAAACATGAGGGAGAAAGGAAGCTCGTAATAGCTTCTGACACGTTCTGTGAAGCAGAGCAGCTCTTTATAACAGGAGGACAGCTACTTTCCTCTTTCCTCCTGAAGGTAAATCTCAGGGGATTTAACTTTTTCAACCTCTCCTGTCAAAGAAATTATTTTATTTTTAAGCGAGCATGACCTTTCAGAGGATACAAACCTGTGGCATGTTTTCCTTTTATGTGTTTTTGCTTTTATTTATTTTGTCTTGCAGAGCAGAAAAAAAAGCTTAAAGGAGTAGAAGGAGGAGGTAGGACAACTCCCAGTGTACTTCCAGCTTGGGCGTTAAGCATATCACACATTACATAATAATGTGTCACTCAGTCAGGCGATCATGCTGGTAGAAAGTGATGTCAGTCTATTCTTAAAGAGAGGAAGCGATCACTTGAGGTTTCCTGTGTTCACCCTTAGTAGACGGCGTCTAGAACGCAGCGGTGCTGGATGTGGAGCTAAAAACATTGTTTCTCAGGATGTGACATCGTAGTCCTGGGAATTCTTATAGCATCAGAAATAATGGGAAATTCAACGCGTTTTTATTTTATTTTTTTAATGATTTATAATATGTACATTTTTTGTTTCTCCAAATCCAGAGTTGCCGGTTAATCTCACAGCTCCAGATAAATATCATTCTCTTGAATCATCCATTGATTATTTTCATGATTATTTTTTAGCAGTGTGAAAAGGGCAGCCTGTTTTCTTTAGTTTCTGTTAATTAAAAATCTTGGCCAACCACCTGTTTGCCTAACCATAACTTTCAAAGGCAAGTAAAAAAAAATAAACTTCTTATTTAAAAATATAGTTGCAGATAATAATAAATAATAAATACATTCAGTGTTTTCTTTTTACAAAATGTTATGTCCTACTTGTTTGTGTCATGTACATGTCTGCTGTGGAAAATTAATCCATGCCTGAGGACGAATTTATGCTAATCTACTTATAATTTACTACTAATACTAATCTATAGTAATGTACTATACTGCTTCCATGGAGCCTGAGTTTCTTGTAGTTTTTAAAGTGATCTTGAGCTTGATTCTCCTGTCTTTCTGAAGGTCTTTTAGAGTTTTTCTTTGGACATTGTCTGCTTTTTCACTCATTGTAGTCCAGTTATATCTGACCGTTTTCAGAAGAATTTTTTTGTTTGCTTGTTGGTTTGTTAGGCCACTTAACACTGACATTATTCATTCCAGCGTAAAAAACGCCCCTAACTCGAGGTGAAGCAGTGTTGTCTACACATAAGACAACTTGGCTAAGAACCAGTTTTAAATTGTATTTTTATGCGGTTTATGGGCAGCCTGTCACAAAGACACATAAGTTGTTCCATTTTTATTACTTAAATTTACAAAAAATACCCAAGCGAACACAGTTTGACTACACAAAATAGTATTTTTGACCAACAAGGTGTTCATGTCCTTAAGAAATGGGAAATCCAGGAAAGACCTGACAGAAGACATTAGAAATGCATCTGGCTCCTCAGTTGATCCATTTACTGCTCACTGAAGACTTCTGTAATGATCTCTGTGGAAGGTATAACAAATTAGACAGGAACTGGACTGAAAATGGGTAAAATTATTCAGTGATGAATAAAAGTCAGATTTGGTGTTTTTGGTTCAAATCTTCATCAGTGTGTACGAAGAAGTTGGGAAGAGAATTACAACAACAAGTGTCTACAGAGTTATCTGTAAAATACTGCCGAGGCTCTGTGGTGGATTGGGGCTGTATTTCTGCCAATGGTGTTGGAGATTTTTTTCAAAGTTCCAGAAATTACAAATGTAAAAAAGTAACATCAGATTTTGATCCTCTATGCAATATCATCTTTAAAACAGCTTCATTTTCAGGATGACGATGATCCCAAACACACTGCTTATGCAATAAAAGAGTAGCTGGATAGAAAAACACACAATGGAACATTATCCGTCATGGATTGGCCTTTCCAGAGAACAGACTTCAATATTACTGAAGCAGTGTGGGATCATCTTGATAGAGAACAGAACAAACAGCAGCCAGCATGCAAAGAAAGAGCTTTGGATGTCCTTCAAGAAGCCTGGAGAACTATTCCTGAAGACCACTTGAATAAATTACAGGAGAGCTTAGATTTTAAAGTTTTAAAGGAGACATTAATGTTAATTCCTAATTCCGTGTTTTTATTCTTGGACAGTAAAAATGTCTGTCAGACATTCCAAATTTTTTTTCTAATTTAAATGTTTCGTTTTGTCAGAACAACATTGCAATACCAAAAAATAAACAAAGTTTTGGGGTTTTTTTTGTATTTACATATGTACTGAAGAATTATGTCAGTATAAAACTATAATATCTTTCTTTCTGCGATGAACGAAAGGAGACAGATTTTCAACGCGAGTTGTTAAATGGCCACAAATACTAGGAAAATGCACAGACTTATGTTAGATAAGTTAATGCACACTATTTGGCTTGACACTATGCAGACTGATTGTGCTTATGTACGTAGTTACCCCCCCAAAAAGGTCAAATTTTGAGCCAAGAAATAGAAAGTTTCTGCATAATTGAATACAATTAGGACTGTAGTTTATGATTGATGATTAATATACTCTGCCTTAAACCACTGGGAGCTGGCAAGGGCTTCATATTCAGCCAAGAAAATGATAAGAAAGAAAGAAAGAAAGAAGTTTTTTTTTTTTTTTTCATTTTCTTTTGCTTATAAAAACAATTTTGTGTTTAAATCATTTACATCAATTTGCGATACTGGTCTGTGTGTGCGTGAATGCAGCCGTCAGCGATGGCTTCTAACCGGGTTACCGTTTGCCGTCGAGCTCCCTTAAATACTTAATGAGCTGTGACCAAGTCTGAACACTTAGAAACATTTATGCAGGACATTTATTTTTAATTTCACCAGGAATTCTAGGGTCATTCTCAGGGTTCAGATGGCAAAAACACCAATTTTACTCTTGAGTAACTTTTGGCTTACAGGCACAGATTTATTTATTTATTTTTAACAGACTTGTAAGAAGCACATGTGGAAATGATAACTTTAATGATGAGCAACTAATATTTAAGGAGCCCATGCCAATGAGTGACCTAAATCTTGTTGCACTTAAATGCTGTTAGTAATGGGTTCATGGTCTTTTAATTGGTGTGACATGTGAAGTGCATGTCATACCAATTAAAGGGCCTGCTGATAAAATGTGGAGAGTAGAGGACATTTATGTGCACAAATTCAGGAAATAGCCACAAAATTGTTAGAAATATATTTGTAGTAACACATGAAATATTGAAATAGTCCAAAGCTTGTGTATAACCAAAACATAAATGTCTGATTACACTAATGATTGTAGAGGATATCCACCTCATTGGCGAGGAAGCAAATGCAGCTCCCTCTCAGGAAATAACAACAGGATACAGGAGTCGTTGTTCTGACTGCGTGGACCTAATGAACTGTTTAGCATTCTGGTATGTCCGAGCTTCCTCGCTGTTTATGCCCTTGTCTTATTTAATTTGGCTGCCATGCCAGGCAGGTCCAGTCGGGTATGGTTTATCGTGTTAGTAGCCTGATAGGCCACTTCAATATTAGCATGTCTGGCTGACACTGGAGCGTGACTGTTGGAGTGAGCCTGGAGATCAGCTGCTGGTTGCTCGATTTAAAAATAGTTATTTGTTGTGTTTGGTACGTGTGCTCGTATTGAGCGTAACCAAAGTTTCAGTTGGGGCTGGGCGGTTAATTCAACTTTTAATCTCAACTGATTTTAATGACCAACAGTTATGAAAATGAAATAAATTGGAAGGAATGGTTACTGATTTGCATTCATGATCAATACAAAGCTGTAGTTCTTTTCCAATTAATTAAAGCTCACACCTTTCCTTTACACTTGTGCGCTTCCACCCTTCTAAAAGTTTAGATTCATTTGCTCTTTAGTTCAGTTCTAACAAAGATGACTGAAAGAGAGCCCTAAGTTAGTAACATTGATCCAGAAAATTCTCCTACTTTTAGTTGAATATGAAGGACTATTAATGGTTATCTTCATGAAATATCACACAGTTCTCACATTTTTTGTGGGGTGTGCCAGTTGACCGTTTCCCTGCGGCTGCTGTTTACTGCCAGCACTGCCTCCCGTCGCCCCAGTCTGCACTGCCAGCCTCAGACATCCTGCGGTAAAGACAGATCAGTGGTTACCCTTGAGTAATAGGCTGTTTAGGTAATAATTAAAATAATTATTCTATTTCAAATAAAATAAAATCTCTTTAAAAAAGAAAACTACTGATTGATTGAATAAACATGTTAAATAATAAAGATTATGATACAAACCATTATTGTGCTGCCCTGCCTCCAGTCCGCTGTAAGCAATCCGTTTCAAACAGGCTCTTAAGATCTGTCTATAACAGGGGTGGGCAACTCCAGGCCTCGAGGGCCGGTGTCCTGCAGGTTTTAGATTTCACTCTGGGTCAACACACCTGAATCACATGATGAGTTCATTCATTACCTCTGGAGAACTTCAAGACATGTTGAGGAGGTTATTTAGTCATTTAAATCAGCTGTGTTGGATCTAAAACCTGCAGGACACTGGCCCTTGAGGCCTGGAGTTGCCCACCCCTGGTCTATAAACAGGAAAGCTCCACCCACCTGCAGTTCAAACCTTTTGTTTACAAGGGGCAGCCAATCGGAGGAAACCTGTCTTAAAGGTAGTGAGAATGGAGCTAAAAGTGTTTGGATTGTTTTGTTTTTTTTGGTTTTGGACTTTTGTTCGGACAAAACAAGACATTTAAAAATGAACAGCACGCTGTTTTAATGAGAGAGTAAATAACATTTAAATAAATATATTGTGTATCAAGTTTATTATTGAGGTGTATTCCAGAATAGATTAGTTTTACATTTCATGCCAGTCTGTCAAGTTATTGATGAGGCACTGATTTTAAAACCACAGATGTGCATTAGCCAAAGCAAATTTAAACACAGTGTTGTGGCCTCTCTATTAAATAAATCATTAGTGTATTGTTCACAGAGGGGTTATAATAATTATCAGCTGAGCTGTTCTGTCATGCACAATCTCGATATTCTTGCTTTACTGTAGGCGGCATCACACGCTTTCTTCTTTGATCGTTTTTGATGAGTTGCAGCATGTTTGTACACAACATGTTCTTAAGAATTTGTTACTGCAGGACTGTTTTCCTCTCTGACTGACACCATTTCATGCACATATGCCTCCTCTGAAGCATCTTTCTGAGTTTACATGTCTAAAAATATGACTTGTTCATGCACTTTGACTAAAGATGCATTATTCAACGCCTCTGCAGAGTAATTAAATCTTAATCAGGGATGGGCCCCTGTCCTTATGGAGGCGTGTCTGTGAGAGTGCGTATGTGTTTACGACGGCTCCACTGGATGCTTTTATAGTGTAAGACGGTTTTAGAAGTCTTTCATTAGGAGGGAAACTTCTCACCTGGGGAAAACGATGCAGAGGTTGGCTGAGGTTAAGACTTGGTGCTTAGATGTTTCTTCGGTTTAGCGGTCAGAGCAGGAGGTGTGAAGATAATTTGCTCTCCAAAGCGGATCACCTCGCATGCTTTAGTTGTAATTTTTCCATTTAAAATTTACTTTTTTTTGTTCTTTGTCTTGCTGATGCTATTTTAGTGTCCAGCAACAGCCTCCAGCTATAGACTTTATATAAAAGATGGTGGATTATAACGCCTGTGTCTGGTGCCTTGCATCTGCATTCTTTCTAGTAACCAACAGGAGGTTGACTCCTTTATTTGAAGACGTCTGGTTGTATAAAATTTTGACACCCCTCAACTTTGACCTCTGTCAACTTTGCTGATAGGCTCATGTCTTATTTAATACAGAATGGTGTTCTCTTTGTAAATTACAGCGCTCAATGGAAGGACAATACAGCAGAGTGTCCTTTAAGGTTGACCTACCTTGTGATTGACAAGCTCACATGCAATACCAAAACGTCCACTATACTGGTGAACATGCACAACTCCAAGTGCTGTCACATTTTCGATATCGATTATTACAGTAAGTACTGGTTTTGGTGACATGCCTACTTAAATCATGCCTTAAATCAAACAATCAGTAAAAACTTGGCACTTTTGCCTGAGTAAAGTAAACAACCTCTTCACTGTGGCTGTGTCCATCTCTTTTATACAGTTTATGTCTCTAGCTTTTTTTGTTTGTTTGTTTGTTTTGCTCATTTTTGATTCAGTCAATATGACTTGCATTGAAGAAATGCATAATAAAAATGATTCTCAAAAAAGGAAGTTGTTGAGATTATGCAGATAACAGTTTATTGATTCTCAGTATTTCTTAGGGTCCAGCAAAATTCAGTAACGTATAGTAATAGTAATAGTATGAAAATGAAATGTCTAACTCTTGTTTAATGTTCTTTTTAAATCAGACAATTCCAGCCCAATAAATAAAGCCATCGGCCATGAATTGCATGCTGTTATAATCAGTGTTGATCAAAGTTCTGCAGGCTGTTAAATTTTGTAAAAACTCAAGCACCATGTAGTACGACCTAATATTTCAGCTCGTTCACTTTTTATTCAATATTTTAACTTGCGTGTTGCTTTTCCCACATGTATAAAATCATTTAAGTTACCTGAACGCATCATTTTCCATCAGATCAAAGAGACTTTGAGCTATTTGCCCATTTTTAACCTCTTGACTTGAAAAGGGTAGAAGCCAGAGAGTGTGGGAGTGTACAGATGAGGGAAAGTGAAATTTCATACACTGAAGTGTTATTGAGATTGCGGTGGTTGGTGGGTGCCTCTTTTGTTGGAATTTCCCACCTGCATGCAAAGGTTAAATGAATCGATAGTCATTTATATCTCTGTTACCTGCTATCCTATCCAGAGTGGATTTTTTTTTTTTTTTTTTTTTTTTTAAAGCCATCATGTGAAGTTTTTCTTAAAATGCCACGCTTGGTCTCGTCTGTTAAGTCACTGTTCTCCATCTGGACTGTGCCTGCTTAAAGGTTTCAGAATTCCTCAGTCTTGTTTGTATACCATTAGCTCAGAGCAACACTCGCCTTCAGGAGCTTTGTATTCCAATGCAAAGTCCCTAAAATGTTAGAAAGCAATTCCCCAACACTCAGTCGACTCAGCTGCACAAAAGGCATGGAATAAAGCTCTGTTCCTCTTTCTGTCAGGAAAGCTCTGGACTCGATCATGTATTAGCTTTTTTTTAAGGGGGGGGGGGGGGGGGGGGGAATGTTCATTTCCAAGAATTTTGGCATATGAGTTTAGAGAAAATTTTCACCACCCTGCAGCTGTGGAGTGTTTTTAAGCATGCAGTGCACAAGTTGATTGAATCATTCAGCGCTTTTTAAATGTCAGTCTGACAGCTTATATTGTTCGGTTTGTTTTCACTGGCTGTGAATATTTCAGTTTTTCACCACTTTCTCAGAAAAGTAATGGAAAGCACCTCTGGTGAGCTCCAGCAGCACTACCTCAGTTTACTCCTGTTTGTAGCCGTGATAACCTCCGTCAGCCATGTTCTTCTGAAATGGTACAATCCCACATCCATATTCCATGTTTACGCTCCTGTCCTGTGCCTTTACGGTTTTGTGCTGACGTCGTGCCCCCCACTTGCATCTTAAACTAAGCGGGAAATATGTTGACTCTGCTCATTTCTGCGAGGCCTTGGCCCTGTGGAATATTTGGTCTCTGGTGTAATCCGTGGTTTCGTTTGTCCTTATGAGAATGACCCTGAAGTTTAACCTGGCTGTTACTCATTTGCAGCCGCACCACGTTACATCCTCGCGCCAAGGTCTCCTCGTCAGCAAGGACACGTGGGGCAGGTTTACTGTACAGGCTTCAGCTGCTGTCCATTCATGGCTCTCATTACCCTGTCAGGCTTTGATGGGTAATGTGTATAATAATGTGCAGCATACATGGTGATCGGCCGTTGCTGGGTATTGTTTATTAGCTTTAGTCTAAGAGAGTAGCAGCATGAGTGTCTGAACACTAAGCTGTCTGATGTGTAGCTTCCCTTTTTATCAGCATAATAGAGTATCCGCTTGTTCACTATTCGACCCCTTTTCAGGGTCCAACTGTTTCCTGTGTTGGATGATTCTTTCATTTTAAAAAAAAAATTTAAGAGCTGCACTGATTTTTTATTTTTTTTTTCCTTTTTACTTGTTTGGATTTTTTTTTGTTGTTTTTTTGATTTTGTTTTTTTAAAGACAAGATCCTCCAAAATATTCAGTTGTTATTTTTGGCCTCTCCGCTTGTTATTAGTACTGTCTATTACCTCTTGGAGCTAAGTTTTTAAGAAGACATAAGATAAGATAAGATAAGACAAGATAACCTTTATTAGTCCCACACGTGAGAAATTTGTTTTGTCACAGCAGGAAGTGGACAGTGCAAAAGTTATGAAGCAAAAATTAGAATAAAATAAAATGAGAATGAATACAGTACACAGCTGTACAGAATAGAATAGAATAGAATAGAGGCTGTAGGCTGTAGAGACATGATGTACTCTACAGCCCATAGGCTCAAATATTTGATCTTGTCAACTTGGGTAAGATTTCAGTGTGGACGTTAACTTAAGGATCAGCGATAGAGCCACTGAATCCATCACCAGCTGGGTCCCATCTTTGTGAAATTTACATGTTGTTCTTGTTTAAGTTCCCTCTGCGTTCTCTGGATCCCTCCCACAGTCCACATACGAAGCATATTAAGTTAACTGGTGAGAATTTGCCATAGTTAGAAATGTGAGCAAGATTGGTAGTCTGCGTGCTAGCCCTGCGATAGATTGTAAACCTGTACGCCACCTCTTGACCCCATGACAGGGTTAAGAAACGGATGGATCTGGCTTGTTAACAGAGTGCAGCACACAGATTCCTGTCTCAAGACCAAAACACCTGTTAGCCTTAAGTAACACGGTGTCTTTGCCTCACTTGGTTCCCTGTCACTCTGTTTTCGGAGCTGCCTGAGCCAAAGGCTCATTTCAAGTGGAGCACAGAAGCATTGCAGCCAGAGATGAATCAAAATGGGCCTCTCTCTTTCTCCTTTTAATATCCTACATTGGACTTTATTGCTTTTAAATATAGTGACAGACCTTTTCACAAGTACTAGACTATTAGCTAGCATTGCCCAGTACACCTTGATCAGTGTGCAATTTTGTAAATGTGTTGTTATTAGCTCCTTTTTTTAAATGTTTAATTCAAACTGTGAGTATGACGCCACAGTTCTCCAAGCACATGTTTACAGGGAAAAAACACGAGAAGTGTAATCCTCAGCTGTAACCTTACTCGCTGTATAATAGTTAGACAGCATCATTTTTTTGGCACATGAGTTGATAAGCAGCACTTTACTGAATAGTGTTTCCTCTCCTTATCTCAGGTGTGGGCGCTGGGCGCTTGCCAGACTGGGTGAGCTGAGAACTAAGACTGAAACCTGTTGAGAGAGAGAGAGAGAGAGAGAGGGGGAAAAAACATCACCTGGGACTGCTGAGGAGGACCTCTGGGCAGGTGAGGACTGACAGATGTGAGCAATATTTCAAGATGAAGTGTTTATACAGGCTTTACTTTTCAAATGGATCAATCACACTGGTTTTAGGGTTTGTGATTCACAACATGTGACAGTGCAAAGCAGGTGTAAAACATGACTGATATAAATTTGCATGCTTTTTTATGATTTCAGCTAGTGCTGGGCGATATGGAAAACATATTTATCACGATATGAATTATATCACGATATACCACCTGACCTGTGGTCATCTGTAAAGTATGCAGTCTGTAAACAGCGAGTGGAGAGGGTGCAGTCTTTGTTTTGAGTTACCATAAAGCATGTCGCAAATCCGGGTGCACGTAAAGCAGCACCATGTCGCAAAACCACAAGACGGAGTTTCTTTGCGAAAAATATCATTTTTTTTATACTTTATTTTCTCTTGCATAAAGTTCAGAGTATGTATAGTGAGAAGACAACACTAATATATTTGCACAGGCTATTTAACCCTTTAAGATCTACCATAGAACCAAGTCCGCCAGAGCTTATCTTTACATTTTACATGCTGTAGTGCCACTTGTGGGAGCATTTCAAGTTGCTATACATCAATACAACCATTATAGCCCAAATTTTAATAATATGTATGCATTAAGTCCATAGTAACTACATAAATTGCAAAAAAGTGCAATAAACTACAAAAAATTGAAATTTTTATATTTTTTTTAACATACATTTTTACATTTTATAGTTAGAGAAATTTAAGAGGCTTATCCCTCAAAACTGTAAATACAAAAAAGTTGCACAAAATAGTTTCCAACCACGAGAAATTTATTTTGAGTGTCTTCATAGTTTTATTTTTGAGATACACTAATTTTTATATACTACAGGAAAAATGAAAATAAATAAATGCAAATTTGCAAAAACACAGCATGTGCATCAAAATAAACTATTTACAACAGTGTAATTTGACTTCTAAGCATCCCAGAAACGATACAGAAAAGCATAAAGTCAAACATGACTTTTAAAAACACCAACATAGGCTTTGAAGCTTAAAAAACTACATCTTCCGCGAAAATGACGCCACTTCCGGTTTCAGACAGGTAATGGAGGACATGCGATAGTTCGTGCTGACTTATATTCCAACGTAGGAAGTGTTATGAACAGCTGATCAGATCGGCAAAGCGTGTTAATGGAATATTATGTTTTTGTTGCTGCAAGTCTGGAATATTATGTTTTTGTTGCTGGAAGTGCTTTTTATGCAATTTTTGCAAAGCTATATGTGGAAGAAAACTGTGACCTAGGGCAAGCTAATGGAATAAGATGTAAGTACGACTCCTACGGTTTCATATGCAAAAAAAAAAAACCATTATTGCGCTACCTTACGTGGTTCCAGTTCTACAGGGATTTAAAAATAGTTAGGGAAAACGGAGTGTGCCTGCTCCGACCGACAAATGGCACAATAGACACTTTTCTATCGTCCTCACGATATATATCGTCATATCGCCCAGCACTAATTTCAGCTTAATAAGTGTAAACTGTCTGAGTAGCAGTGCAGAGAATATGAAAAAGTCCCAATAAAACAATTAAATAAAATCATAAACAAAGAGGATAAAATGCAAAATAAACCCCAACTACCTGTTTTGTATTTTATTTTTCTGCTATCATTCAAAACATTTCCAAAGCGTGTCCCTTTAAAGCAGAACTCCAGTCTTACCAGGTAATATTACAGATCTAACAGGCAAAAACCATTGTTGTTTATACCTGCACACCTAGCCTGCTTAGGTATGCATCATGAGTTACCATGGCAATGCAAAGTGAACCACCTTTGTAATACTAAAAAGCAAAGATTAAACCTGAAGATACTTCACTAAAGCCCCAAATCCTGCTTCAGAGTACAGGCCTGTGGCTTTAAATGAACAAAATATTTTGTCTGCATGACTCACATGTTAAACGCGTTACTCTCTGGGTTGGATTCACAGCGTTTGTAACACTGAAAGCTTCATTTTGCATTATTAACAAGCTATGAGCAAATTAGATAGTATTTCCTTGCTCTGAAGATCCTCAGATCTAAAAGATTCGGTATCCTTTCTAAAGTTGGTGACAGTGGAACACGTTTTTTGCTAAAGTCTCCCTCTATGCCCTCACACTTTAGCCTCTCGGCACTTTTGGTACTCCAGAGTTGAAGTTTTCTGTCACAGATCTCTGCAAAACGAACTCTAAATGCTGCATCTGTGTGCGACTGCTGCTCGCAGAGCTCGTACTGTGTTTACTGTGCATTATTAAAAACGCACAGTAATCAAACATGGTTTTAATGATACAAACCTTTGGCAAACTGCAGCGTTGTAATTGTGGAAACCACCTACCATTTCTTCCTGCTTAATTGATGTCCAGAGTTCGGCAACAAAAACAGGTTTTTCATTTAATTGTAGCTCAAGACAAAAATTTGCATTCTTCTGAAGTTAAGAGACGCCACTTTAGGGAGGTGTATTTTCACTAAAGCAGACAAAATGGTTGTCAGATTTATTAATATTGAAAATAAGCTTAAGTCTTAATGTAGCAACATTGATAGGACAGGCCTGCTCTTTTTAAAAATGAGGAGAATAGACATAAGGGACACTGAAACACCTTTTCTTACATTGAAGTTAGTTTGGCTACTTTATATCCTGACTGTCAGCTTCAGTTGGGAAATTTGCTAATCAGAAAGATTTAGACCATGCCCACATGTCTCTGTCATTATCCCTGTGACCTCAGAGTAATCATTAAAGAGAGAACTGCTTGGGAGGGAAATGAGGAGAGAGAAAAGGGAGTTGGAGAGGATGTTTCTCCTCAGTCAAATGATTTTGGAGTGAGGAGAGGACAAGGATATAAAAAGGAGATATGATTCTGGCCGTGCGAGGCATTTACATACGGTATGGAAATGTGAAAGACTCTGGCGTTGAGGACACATTTCCTGCTGCTCTTAGGTTCACACGGCCGTCAGCAGGGTGGAGCTTCCTGACCCATGGAGAATTACTTCCAGGCCGAGGCCTTCAACCTGGACAAGGTGCTGGACGAGTTCGAGCAGAACGAAGGTGAGCTTTAATAGATGCAGACAGCAGACGAGGACGAGCGGTGAGTCATTGCGCACGAGAAAAGGAAGAGCTGCTGTCAGCGTGCCATTGCACAACCTCTGAGAGTAAATCATCAAGGTGTCAGAAAATCAGCCACCGCCCATTAAGTCTGAGTAACATTCACAGGTGGGGATTGAGGGCGGGCCACGAGGGAATAGGATTAATTGAATTTCCCATTTCCCTTAGGCTTTGAGACATCGTGTAACTGGTGCAAGACAGGAGGGTTGGCTGTTTTCATCACACTTAATGATCCCAAAAGTGTGTCGGAGCCTTTTTGGAGACTCTGTGATTTCACAGTTTATTTATGGTAATTGTGAAGTAAACACTGCATTACTGAGCTGTGTATCTGCATTCTCTCAGCATTCCAGCACAAATGCCTGTTATAGGAAAAAAAAGGATGGCTCTTCTTCTAAATTTGTCTTCTAAAGTCCTGCAGATCCATGGGCACAAACTAGAGTTTAATGTTACTGTGAGCTTGGTGTGTATTTTGTCTGTGTGTGGTTATCTTTGACCTCTGTCAGAGATCCAGCTTGGCAGATTAAGTGTGTGTGTGTGTGTGTGTGTGTGTGTGTGTGTGTGTGTGTGTGTGTGTGTGTGTGTGTGTGTGTGTGTGTGTGTGTGTGTGTGTACGCTGCACACTGAAACAGCATGAACTGCAGTGGATGAGGCGAGAGCCGACTGTGTGAGGAAGTCGGTTTAAACAAATATTTTAAGAATTTCTACTTGTATTACACAGCAGTTATATGTCGGCTTGACTGATGGCTCCCAGGGGCGAGCGAGCCATTTTGGCCCACTTTCTCAGAATTTCCCAGTCCATCCACACACTAATTTCCCACTCCATGCCAACCTCATTTCTCAGTTCATCCCCTGCTTTGTTCCTGCCATTTTTAGCTTTTTCGATCACCTGGAAGTGTGTATCTTTGTATCAGTTCTCTGTGGCTGTTCTTGTGAGGCTGCTCAAGGGTTCATGATCTCCTAACCACTTCCTCGTATTTCAGATTTCATGTGTTAAGCAGAAAATTGGAAGCTGTTTGGAAAGTGAAGATAAATGGTTGTGTCCGGCAAATGCAAAGTGCAACAGGGGACTACATCACAGCAAATATTAATTTATGTCTTCATAGATATTAAATGGTGCAGACTTCATAAGACCAGGCATGAGGACCAATTTTTCTGACATGAGGATGACAACACCAGTTCAGACATTAATATTTTGGTTGATTTGGTAAAAAAAATTAGTTGTAGATATAATTTGTGAGTACATTAAAATACGTTCAAAGAGCTTCTGCTGAGATCCACACAGTCTTTCATTTTCCTTTTTTTTTTTTTTCTCTGCAGATGAGACAGACACTCCCATTCTCTCAGATGCTAAGTGGACCCAGATCCTGGCCCCACCAACCCACATGCTCTCTTTGAACCCTGCACTGGCTCACGCAGACCTCAGCCCCCGGGAGAGTCCCCTGTCTTTTAAGACCCTTCCCGACTCATCCTCCACCCCTTCCCCAGGGGCTGATCCTAAAAGGCATCCTGGTCCCGAACCTCCATCCTGGGCAGAGGAGAGGCCGGCAGACGTCCACAGCCCTCCCCTCCCCCAGCCCAATATCGGCAAACTGGTGGGCACCGACGACCTCTCGCCGCCACCTGTGACGGCCTCTGACACCGTGGAGAATGGCTGCCTGTCCAGTCCACAGCTGGATGGCCTCAGCAAAGAAATAAGTTCTCCTGCAGACATCCAGCTTGGTGATTCTGGCCAGGAGACTAAACGTGAAGAGACAGCTGCCTCGTCCGGAGGAGAAGGCTCGCCTGTCAGTCACACTCGCTTCAGCTTTGAGGTTGGATTACAGGAACAAACACCGTCCAAGAAAATTCTCCCAAATGTGGAACACACGACACAAAATGGGGATGATGGCAGTTCAGCTGCCTTACAGGACTTTGGCCCAGAAACGCAAACTGGAACTTTAAAAGAGGAGCAAGGGGAAAGTCTCCTGAATGGGAGCAGGGTTGTTGAGATTGGGTGTGAGTTGGAGGAGAACGGTGCGTCTCCTTCGGACAAGGTTGGGCTGGAGAAGGAAAGGAGATGTGGTCCAGAGGGACAAGTAGACCAGCACCACAGAATAGCAAATCTTCCAAATGGTTTGGAACAGGAGAGCGGGAGCAGCTCTAAGCCTCAGGAGGTGGAAGAGAGTGTAGAGGAAGGTGTTTCCCCCTCTCCTGTCCCCTCAAAAGAGGACTCTGTAACTGAGGAAAAAGAAATGGAGGAGAGCAAGCAGGAAAGCGGCGAGGGAGGAGCAGGGGGATCGGGTTGCATCCAACCAAAACTCAACAACCGGCTGCAGCCGGTCAGCATTCCCTATGGAGGCGCCCGACCCAAACAGCCCGTCAGCCTCAAGCTCCAGATCCCACAGCCGTTGTCGGGCCAGGTGCAGAACCTGCTCGGTCCGTCTGCCGCCAACAAGAACAAGAACCTCGAAAACCAATGCCGGAAAGGCACACCCTCCGAAACGTCACCTGGCGGGACTGACCAGAGTGCAGTCAGCGTGAATGGAGAGGGCATCATCCACTCTCCATCCCTGATACCCCCTGAGAGCCCAGACAATGATCTTCAGGCAGGGCAACAAGGTGCTCTGTGCAGGAAACCTGCCAGCTCTCTGGGAGAGGTCGCCCCTGTGTGGGTGCCTGACTCCCAGGCTCCTGTCTGCATGAAATGTGACGTCAAGTTCACCTTCACCAAGAGGAGGCATCACTGCAGGGCCTGTGGCAAGGTCAGTGGTGTACTAAAACTGTGCTAATCTCACCCATAAAGAGCAGTCCAGCTATAACGACCTATTACACAGCAGTGTACCTTGGTGATTATGTTGTTTTTGATGTTTAATTAATCTCATAAGTGTGCCCCAAAAGTAGGACGTGTTTCTGCTGTTTACATACAATAAAATATTGTTAAGATGAGATTGGGGGTCAGCCTCGCAGAACCATAACCAGCCCATTTTGTTGGACTGCAGCTACACTGTTCCCCAACTTACATCTACACATAGGAGAACAGCCTTTCTGAATGAATAAAAACAACACAGCAGCTGGTCCCTGTACATACGGTGCTTTCTAAGAATACATGAGTGATATACATTCCCTACTTTTGTCTCCTCAAAGAAGCTTTCCTGATCTTTACACACTGAGTGTCAGAGATCTTCCAATTCCTGCAATTTCTTTGCTGTCAGTTCACTTCAGCTGTTGGAGTTCAGCCCTCCAGTAACTCCACCCCCTCCTTAGGCATCTAAAAAGTGTGTGCAGATTATAAAATGTTCTCTAATGGTATTAAAACACGGAACAGCGTTTATGCCATGATAACGTGTAACAGTGACTTTTCACAGAATTTCAAGTCTGCAGTGGAAGTGGTGGAAGATTTATCGTGCTTTAATATTGAGCAAAAACAGAAACGGCGAGATGGAAAAACATGTGGAAATAGCTTTGTTAGATGAAGGAGGTAAATTTAGTGTAAGGCTGTGATAGACGATTTCCTCTTTAGGCATTTATTTGCAGATAGTTGGGCAGGTAGCTTTATAGCATTATGCCCACCCACACACACAAAGCAGGTTCTCTGCACTGTGCTCTAAGCTGAAGATGCAGTCGCTGACAGTGCAGTGGAAAAATCGGCGGACTGCTACTTAATTTCCCATGGTGGTAAACAAAATCACACACACTCCTTGCCACTTGAGCAGGGGGGAGCTGGCACTGCAGTAATACTAACACCTGCACTGGGGCTGCAAACAATAGACGCAGCGGGAACCTCGGTGCACCCTCCACCACAGTGCTAGATCCACTACTAGATTATAATGGTGCTGCGTGGCTCTGAAATTAAAAGGATCATCTACCCTCTGTCTAATTATTTAAAGTACATGATACTGGAAAATGACACGTAATGAGGTACTAATCCATTGAAAGAAAAGTGTCGTGTACGCAGCTGCAGCTCATTGAAGCGCTGGCTCAGTACATGAAATCGGTGTCCACAAAACGCTACATTTCCTGCACATTTAATGACAACTTCCTGTCCGTTCTTTAATTAAAAAAAAATAATAATAATTTTTACATTGAAGGTGATGATGTCATGTTGGAGGTTTGGTCATTTGTAGGATTCTGGTGTGAATTATTTTTCTGTCTCTCCGTGTTGTTTTTAAGGTGTTCTGTGCGGCGTGTTGCAGTCTGAAGTGCAGGCTCATGTACATGGACAGGAAGGAGGCTCGTGTCTGTGTCACCTGTCACTCTGCTCTGACAAGTGGTGAGCATCATTGCAAGTACTGCAAGGTTTCTTCTTTACAACTTATAAAGTCAGATGTTAGAGTTGCACATTGCTAACTATTTCCTCCGTATCCTTTTAATGAATTTAGTATATCCAGATAAATCTTTGTCCAATTTTACATTTTCTTTATTTGCAGTCACACAGTGGACAGCGGTATATAAAGTCATCTGTGTTTATACAGCTTTCCAGTGTAATTCCTCTTAGAAGTTTCTTTGTTTTTACATAATGACAGAACACAAAAACAGACCATGGAGTATTACTTGGTTTAAGAAAGAGAGAAGAATTGGACAAATAAAAGTGAAATAATTTACAAGAGACTAATAATAGAATAAATAACAAGATTAAACAGTAATAGGGATTTGGTAAGATGTGCTTTCTCTCTCGTGGGATCTCATGGAGAAAGCAATTTGTTTTTATTTATGAATTTTTCTCCACATTATGAAGATTGCATAAGCAACACACAAGTTCTCTAAGGCTGGGCCACCTGGCTTTAGAAATGTGAGCCGCTAAACTCGCAGATAGTTTATTTTTGCGTTTGCAAATCCAAAAAGAAAGTCTTTCCAATTGAAAACCAAACTTGTTCTGAATAAAGTGTCTAATTTTGCATGACGTTTGCACCACAGAGTTTGAAAACTTTTGAAAAGCCTGAAATCCAGTTGAGCAAGTCGTAATGGAACAGTGCATGACATAATATACAGCAAAACAAAACAAAGAATCACAGCTTTATGCAAAAGTAATCCAGTAAATGCTTCAGAAGAAATAAAGATCGGTTCAATAAACAGAGTAAAGGAACAGGTGTATTGAAAACCTGATTTGAGGCGACAAAACAAAGCGTGTAAACGAAAAGGTGACGAAGCAGAAACACGAACGGTTTTTGACCATGCAAAGGGAAGATCAAAGAGAAGTTGATCAGAGCTTGTTAATGAATAAAAATGCGATCTGTGCAAAGGTTCAGTAGTTAGCAGCAGTTTGATTTTATCTGTAATGTGGCACAGCTTCTGTATAAAAAATCATGTTTACAGCACACATTTTGACACATCGTGCTATGAAAGGAACAGGTGATATTAATGACTTTAATTATCAGTGCAGGTCAGTCCAGGTTCACTGATTAATGACTTAATAATGAATTTTAATAATAATGTTGTTCGTTGGCGCCTTTCAAAGGATTCAAGGTCACCTTAAAACACAAAATGAACAAGAACAGCATTAAAAGAGATTTAAAATCCAAGAATACTATGAATGTAAAACGTATAAAACAAGATGGTTACAGCTGATATGCTAATGTAAACAGATGGGTTTTGTGCTGCGATTTAAAGAGTGTCAAAGAATCTAGTTGATGAGCTGAGGTGGAGCACAGCTGTAGGCTGTAGCAGCTTTAAGGCCGAAGTGAAGACTTACAGGCCTCATTAGAGAAAATAGTAACACCTGTGAATTTTGTGCTATGAAAAAGTACCTGCTTACAGGAAAGTCTTCTAAATTCCCCAGGAATTCTCCTGGTGTGAAAAATGTCTGTGTACTTATGTTACACACGTCGACTCGTAATGTTTACTGGTGCCATTTTCTCTCTGTCAGCTCAATCATGGGAGACACCGGCTGCTGCGAGCAATCAGAGTCCAAACCCCAACAACCCAGCCGAGTACTGCTCCACCATCCCCCCTCTGCAGCAGGCTCAGGCCTCTGGGGTGCTCAGCTCGCCCCCTCCAACCGTCATGGTGCCTGTGGGAGTCCTGAAGCAGCCTGGCAACGAGGGTACGACCTTTACGGCGAATAAAAATACTCTTATGCTAACATTTTTTTGTAACCCTTGAAAGTGACACTCTGTCCTCTGCAGATTTTTCCTTATATGCTGATATTTCATTTACTGTGTGTGTGTGTGTGTGTGTGGGGAAATCTCAATGACAGTTTTAGCTTTTAACAGTCGATATAAATCGTAATGTAATCGATATGTTGTGCTGTTTCTTTCAAAATAATAATTTTTATGGATCAGTGCACTACTTTCCCAAGTGTTTACATTTCTAAATGATCACATTCACCTCCACATCAGGCAGTAGTAGCTATAAAATTTATATGTCCTCCTCCCCCAAGTAAATTTAAATTAAAAATCCAAGGTAGTCCACTTAATTAAATTTCTTTTTTAAAATAAATCGACTAGTAGGCAAACAATTTATTTATATAGCACTTTTCAAAGACAAGAGCAACTGTGTTTTGTGGAAAATAATCAGACAAAAATTAAAAAGAATGTCCCGAGAATATACATTTAAATTAAGAAGACGGAAGATTATTACATTGCAAAAACTGCACAATAATTGATCAATTGATCAATAGCTGTACAAGAAGCAAAAGACAAAATGTAGACTGCTCAAATGCAGAACTGCCACATGTTCTTGGTGTTTTAGTGATTTTTTTTTTTTTTCAGTCCGTATGACCTTCAGACCTACTACAGGTCAGGCTGCACAGCCTCAAACACTCCACCACCACGTGTCTGTCTACTTTCAACAGCATACTGAAAAATTATGTATTTTAATATGCTTTAAAATCCTCTAACTTCACATTGAAGCACAGATTTCCTGCTGCGAGGAAGATGAAATCCAAGGTCAGAGGAGAGGTCAAAAGCTCAAATGGAGATGATATAAGATTCGAAATTGGACAGTTGAATTTCATGCTTGATATCAAACTGGATGAACAGTTTAGGAAAATTGGCATCAACCTACTTCAGTTGGCTCATTTTTGCCAAAATTCAGGGGTCAAAGTGCCTTTATATTTATGTTATTCCAGGTTTCAGTTAATAACTTTTTGTCAACCAATACCCTTAAGTGTCCTTTTCAGTTTTAGCCCCACAAAATCATTTATGTGTGGCTTAATTTATTTTGAAAGAATTTTGGCTGTAGCCCAGTGTAATCATATTAAATAATCGTGATCTCAGCGTTGATCAAAACAATTACGATTGATGCTTTTAATCTGACAGCGTGTCTTTGACATTCAGGGTCCGTCTCACGAGAGCAGAGGAGGGTGTGGTTCGCCGATGGAGTCCTACCCAATGGTGACGCAGCAGAGTCACCCAAACCGCCGACCTCCAGCTCGGCTCCTTCACAGTCACTCGCCATCAATAAATCCTCCACTTCTGAGTCCACTGAGGTAGGCTTGGCAGCCCCAACTAATACTATTAGGTTAGCTATGTATGGCCCTATTTGCTACTTTGCATTTTGCTGATGGGAGTCACAAAGAACTCTTTATGTGGTATTGTTGGTGGTATGCTGGCTCGGTCTCAGACTGTGATAAACAGCAGTAGGTCAAAGGAAACATTCCTTGTTGCATTATGAGAATTAGAAAATCCACTTGATTAAAATGCTTAAAGCTGGAATGTGCTTTACTCGGGTCACTCAGCTTGTCTCTAAGTGGATAACAGAACAGCAAGCCGTATCCGGTTGTTTCTGTGGTTTTGGTGTATCGAGCATCAGCTGTCAGGATGATTCATGGCCTCTAAAACAAAGTGACTCCCTGTGAATCCCAGAAAGCTTTATTATGCTTTGTAGACAGAACATGAGCTTAAAACCAGACTTTAACATGTGAAAGTCAATGTGAGAATTTAAGTCTTGGTGAATTTGATGCCAGAAATTCTTCTCCAAAGAAGGCAAGCCCTTTAGTTTGACCGGAGCAAACGAAAGGCATCTGCTGTGCATTCATGACTGTTTTCATGGTTTGCTTCTCAAATAACAGCGACTAACCTAAAAAGGGCAGAGTGAGAGAGGCTTTGGTTCAGGCCAGAAGAAAAAGACCCTCAATCAGTTTTTCATTTTACTTATCACAGGGAAGAGTACGATGGAGCCAGTGAAAGAAGTTAGACGATGTCCTCTGCCGCTGTGGAGGAGCTTTATCAAATCTGACAAAATGACTCAAGCAGCATAAGTAATCACATTTTGGTAGATTTATAACAGACCGGTCGCAAAGTCTTTGAAAGAAGGTCGAGAGCATTTAATATAAGATGCTATTAATTTGTATTGAGCTTGTTCAAGAAACTTAATGTCGAAATAGCTGTGGTCTCTAATGTCGACCCAATATTTGTCTTTAAATAAAATTTAAAGGGACTTGATTGTGTTAGTTTTCCAGTGTGACGATTTCATTTTTGGAATCTAGTAAAGTAGCTTTGCATGATTTACAGGTCATAATAATCCTTATTTATGTTGTAGACTGTAAATAAACGATGGGTGTAGCCACCATGATGCCACCATTTTTTTCCTCAGGATATAACATTAGTCTTTTGGCCACTGCTACATTATTTATTTTTATGGACAGAAAATGTCAATATTTGGACAAGAAGGTGGAATGCTAAGTTATCAGCTAATGCTCACAATCATGGTTAGCAAGCTGCATTCATAAGGTATAGGGTTGCAATGTACAGGCACTGAGCAGTGCCAAGTAACAAACTAATAAAGTACTCCAACAGGAAGCCACAGGAATATTAGAATTCTCCAAAAGGCACCAGCAGCACAACTCTGGTCTAATTCAGTGGCTTGAATTCTCATTGGGCACACACAGTGGTCAGCTGTAGCACCTGTCAGTCAACGGAGCTGCGGTTCCAACTTTGAGCCTTAGAAAAGTCAAACAAATCAGTAAAGGGGGAAAAAAATCACCATCACACACATACAATTGTAATGAAGTGTCTACACCAAACAAAACATGTTTATTTATTTTTTGTTCCAGGCTGCAAACAGGTATGCCAACTTTCTTCTGATTGGCTGCCCCTCAGAAAACAGAAAGAGGGGTGTGTGGCTGGTTTCAGCTCACAGGGATTAATCATAATACATGCCTTTTAAATCTCTCAGGCGAAATTGTTTTGGATCATTACTGAACAGTTCAATAAATGTAAAAATCACATTGGCAAAAATATCCAAGGTAAAGTTTAAAGAGAGGTGAATGAGTTCATAAGCAGTCGTCTGTCTACACATCCAGCGGAGCAACAATTAGTATTTATGTGGAGTTGTTTTCTGCCCACCTGATCAGCGTGGCTCTAATTTCTACTCCCTTACCCTCTAACCGGCTTTCAGCTGCTGAGTACTTCACTCTGTTACTCCACAGCGGCGTGACTGTGCTGTAAAAGCAGTCTTAGTGAACTAGATGGTGAAGTTATGAGATGCTATCGAAGCTGTGTGACTCATGCTCTCCACCTGCTAATATTGATCATTGCAGCTTTAAGGGTATAAGGGACCAAATGGCTGAAATGTCAGTTTGTATTGTTTCGAGTATTTTTCTTCTTCTTGGATTATTTTAAAGAGCACTGCTGATATTTAAATCCAACCTGCTCTGTTATTAATATATAGTTACACTTAATGCTTGTTGAACCTGTTCTGCCAATAGTCTCAGCCATAGTCGTGTTCCTGAGTATCGTCTGTATTATTACATCTCACTAGTGCTGGGCGATATGACGATATATATCGTGTGGATAGAAAAGTGTCTATCGTGCCATTTGTCTTCTATCGTTTCTATCGTTTCTAACCCGAATTTTACAAATTATTAGATAAAATATATCATTAACCCTTTACAACCGGTCGGAGCAGGCACACTCCGTTTTGCCTAACTATTTTTAAATCCCTGTAGAACTGGAACCACGTAAGGTAGCGCAATAATGTTTTTTTTGCATATGAAGCCGTAGGAGTTGTACTTACATCTTATTCCATTAGCTTGCCCTAGGTCACAGTTTTCTTCCACATATAGCTTTGCAAAAATTGCATAAAAAGCACTTCCAGCAACAAAAACATAATATTCCAGACTTGCAGCAACAAAAACATAATATTCCAGAAACAGGCTTTGCCGATCCGATCAGCTGTTCATAGCTTCCTAGGTTGGAATATAAGTCAGCGCGAACTATCGCATGTCCGCCATTACCTGTCCGAAACCGGAAGTGACGTCATTTTCGCGGAAAATGTAGTTTTTTAAGCTTCAAAGCCTATGTTGGTGTTTTTAAAAGTCATGTTTGACTTTATGCTTTTCTGTATCATTTCTGGGATGCTTAGAAGTCAAATTACACTGTTGTAAGTAGTTTATTTTGATGCACATGCTGTGTTTTTGCAAATTTGCATTTATTTATTTTCATTTGTCCTGTAGTATATAAAAATTAGTGTATCTCAAACATAAAACTATGAACACACTCAAAATAAATTTCTCGTGGTTGGAAACTATTTTGTGCAACTTTTTTGTATTTACAGTTTTGAGGGATAAGCCTCTTAAATTTCTCTAACTAGAAATATATCTAAAAAACAAAACAAAAACGATTTTCAATTTTTTGTAGTTTATTGCACTTTTTTTTTGCAATTTATGTAGTTTCTATGGACTTAATGCATACATATTATTAAAATCTGGGCTATAACGGTTGTATTGATGTATAGCAACTTGAAATGCTCCCACAAATGGCACTACAGCATGTAAAATGTAAAGATAAGCTCTGGCGGACTTGGTTCTATGGTAGGTCTTAAAGGGTTAAATAGCCTGTGCAAATATATTAGTGTTGTCTTCTCACTATACATACTCTTAACTTTATGCAAGAGAAAATAAAGTATAAAAAAATGATATTTTTCGCAAAGAAACTCTGTCTTGTGGTTTTGCGACATGGTGCTGCTTTACGTGCACCCGGATTTGCGACATGCTTTACGGTAACTCAAAACAAAGACTGCACCCTCTCCACTCGCTGTTTACAGACTGCATACTTTCCAGATGACCACAGGTCAGGTGGTATATCGTGATATATATCGTTATCGTGATATAAAATAATTCATATCGTGATAAATATTTTTTCCATATCGCCCAGCACTACATCTCACTGTGTGTTATAACCTTCAGTACATCTAACTCCACACCCCCCACCCCTTCCTCTCCACCCTCAGGCAGCCCATACCCCTGTTGCCCCGGTGGGCAGCCCCGTGGGCAGCTCTCTCAGCCTGATCCCGGAGGACGGGCTCCCTCCCATCCTCATCTCCACCGGAGTCAAAGGAGGTACGGGAGGCCACATCACAGGTGCTTGCCCTCATCCTCACCGTTCTGCTGCCTCCTCATTGCTCCGTCAGCTGCCGTTTTTGTGCTTTTCTTAAATGTTGTTTCTCTCGTGCTTATACCGTCACCGCTCATGTTTCGACCACTCATTGCTAAGAGGGGGCGGGAGGGTGGGTTTGAACACGGTAATGCTGTGGTTATATGTGATTGCTTGGGAGAGTTTTTAGCTGCTTCCTAATTTGATTTTGTACTCATTTTACCATCTTCAACCCTCTCCTCCTCCCTCTTGACTCTCATTCTGACATCACCGTCTCTCATTCTCCGTTCCTCTCATTTATCTTAACTTTGCCTTGACTCCTCCCGCTACCTGTTTCTTCTTCTGCTCCGCTCCGACCACCTGCAGATTACGCAGTGGAGGAGAGGCCGTCGGAGATCGTCCTCATGCAACAGTTGGAGGAGGGAGGCCCAGACCCGCTGGTCTTCGTGCTCAACGCGAACTTGCTCGCCATGGTCAAGCTTGTCAACTGTGAGTTATATCTGTAGTGGTTAAAGCACTGTTCTGGGGGGAGGGTTATTTTTTTTTAAAAGAAGAAGAGCAGCAGTGAGCGTAGAGTCAGACTTCTAAATTAATAATTTTTTGATGACAAAAGGGAAAAAGGCAAAATACATATTTGGACTATATACATTTTTTATGATGGCTGATTTTAGCTCTTTTTTTTTTTTCCTTTTCTTGTGAATTACTGAGTAGCCATGCTCAAACATGCTCAAATGCCTGAGGAGTTCTTCGCAGCCCTTCTCAGACGTAGAATATGTACTGCCTGGTTCACTTACTGTATCTGTTAAAGTAACAGCTTTTTGTCATTCACACACACGGCTCTGTTACCCAGATGTTCATTATGCATTCATTCAGACATTCCTGAAAGAGCTGCCACGCTAATGCAGTGTTTGGCGTATAAGAAGAAACGCCACAATACTACTGAATAATACTCACAAATGTGTATCACAAATCATGATTTATAAATGTTGTCTCATACATCAATACTTTACATTATATATGACAGTTTTAAAAATCTGCATTGCAGAGTTTCTGGGTTAAGCCAATGAGGAGCGCCTTAATAATAATAATAATAATAATAATAATAATAATGGATTGCATTTATATAGCGCTTTTCGAGACCCTCAAAGCGCTTTACAATTCCACTATTCATTCACTTTCACATTCACACACTGGTGGAGGCAAGCTACAGTTGTAGCCACAGCTGCCCTGGGGCAGACTGACAGAAGCGAGGCTGCCATATCGCGCCATCTTCCCCTCTGGCCAACACCAGACACAATGACCAAGACATTCAGAGCAGGGGATCGAACCGGTAACCTTCCATTTACAAGATGAGCTTCCCAACCCCCTGAACCACATTCTCTAAAATGACCAGCTTTCAAGTCAGGGTTGTGTTGTTTGTAAAACGTGTTATGAATATGTTGTTCGGCCTGACTGTATGTGGTGGTTCTTCTGATTTTTTTTTATGGATTATTATTCATATAAAACATGTTAGATCACTTCTGTAAAGGGGCCTCTAATGTAACTGTGCGCTGACACGTTTTCCCTCTTACCCCACAGACGTAAACAGGAAGTGCTGGTACCTGACGACTAAAGGGATGCATGCCGTCGGCCAGGCCGAGGTCGTCATTCTCCTCCAGTGTCTGCCAGATGAGAAGACCATCCCCAAAGACATCTTCACCCACTTTGTGCAGCTCTACCAGGAGGCCCTCAGTGGTAAGAACAACATTAGCAGCTCCACCAGGAGGCTCTCTGTTCCACCTGCACCGTGGAGCCACTCATCAGCGGTTCTGTCTGGAGGTCCACAGGTGGGGTGTCTCAGGCGGGGGCCTGCCCTGTTAAAAATGAGCAAACTCTAAATGTAGTGCACAAGAGGAAAATGTCTGAGCTCTACTTTTTGCTTCATAGAGACCACAGGTGCGCCCAGTCGAGCTCAATTTGGAAATCGGGTTACGGTCCAACACTGCTGTGTCTGGTTCATGAAAAATGGTCCAAACATTAGCGTCCTGCTGTCAGGTTGCGTCCCCCCAGGCGTGACTCCTCGCCACCGCTTTGCAGTTCGTTTTTTCTTTTCTTTTTTTAACCTCCATATGCTGCAAAGCAAAAACTGCTAATATCGGCTGACTTTGACGGCTTGCTACCCTCAGGCTGTTTCCTTTTTCATATTCACACTGGAGCAGTTTCAAGCATGTGGATGGGAGCCATATTGTTTGTGTCTGTCTCGGTTAGGTCGGCGTCCGTCAGGCCTCGAGAAGAAGTGCTGGCTTTAGCAAGTCCTAACTGCTGAGCTTTTTCCTGGCATTGGGGTTATTATTTTATGTGCCATTTAAAGGCGTGGATCTATCCCACAGATAATTAGAGACATGAACCCTTTTATGGGTAAAATTAAGTTGTAGAGTGAGCAGGCGCGCCTTTGGTGTAGAACTTAATGCAGCCTAAACAAGGCTGCTTAGCCACACTGAGTAATCCCTGAGCCTTTCATATCTGTCTCCTCTTCTCAGGACCAAAGCTCTTCCCTTCTTAGCTTTTCATTTGTGCTCATTTTCTTACTTTATTTTTTTCTTCCTCTTCATCTTTTTTAATTTCCTGCTTTTTGCATTCCCTGCTTTTTATTACATTGCTCCCAAATGCCTCTTCCATTACTCCTCTATTTTCTCTTTCCTCCCTGCTGTGCTTTTCCTCTCTAATTCAATCAACCCCTCCTCTTCCACCTCCTTCCATCTCTTATATCACTAACCCCTCTCATTCCCCTTATTTTTCTTCTGCTTCTTTTAAGGTAACGTGCTGAGCCACCTGAGTCACTCGTTCTTCACGCAGAGCTTCCTGGGCAGCAAGGAGCATGGCGGCTTCCTTTACATCAGCCCCTCCTTCCAGTCGCTGCAGGACCTGCTCCTGCCCAACCCGCCCTACCTCTTCGGGATCCTCATCCAGAAATGGGAGACGCCCTGGGCCAAGGTCTTCCCCATCCGCCTCATGCTGCGGCTGGGAGCAGAGTACCGATGTGAGTTGAGAAGAATACGAGGCTCCGTACTGTGCCGTCACGGTGATTAAGAAGTAATAATGATGTGATTATGTTGCTTTAATGGCACTCAGACATGTTGCTAAAGAGATGAAGTTCCCATTTAGTTTGATATGCAAAGAAAATGTAGTTGAGCAGTTTAAAAGCACAGACAAAACAATCCCAGATGTTGGATGTAATTTACAAATTTGCCCTTACACTTTGTGCACATTTGTTTTACCCACAAAACCTGTTCGTCACTATTTTTACCAGATTTTTTTTTTCTTTACGGTGTGGACAGACTACCTCAGATGATGCATATGCACAAATGATAAAGGTGCGGGCGTCTTCGGTGTCTGACATGAAAGAACGGTGGACATATCTATGGCTTTTCCTCCAAACAGTGGTCCTGTGTGGCACAGTGAGTGAGGCTCAAAGTGTAGTCAGAAATTAAGGAGGGCTGTGTCACAATATCCCTGCTGCCACTTCTGGTCACTAACCAACCAAATACCTTGATGATTAATGCAAAAACAAACTGAATATATAGAAGCAAAAGATTCAAAACAAAAAGTTTGCTAGAAGAAGAAAATTGGGCTGTTTCGGCAGCAGGAGCTTGTTTGTAAGGATGCGTTCTCCAGCTGTTGTCTTGAACCACCCCAGGAGGGCGTAGCATGGAGAATAATGGCAGCCACACCTTTCGGCTTCAACTCAGCAGGTATCATCAACATTCAGTCAACACACATCAAACTTTTTACCGAACTTTATTAGATCCAAGTCAAACAGGCTAATGTGCTGTGAACTTATAAATCTCTTAAAATCACAGAGGTGACTTAAATGCTTTTTTGTTAACTAGAGGCAAATAAAACACTATTGTTTTAATTTTCCAAGGCATAACATTTTTTCTTGACTTCTCTCAAACATCTTCACTAGTTTCTTAATAATACACCGGTTTCCCGATTGGAGTTTCTCAATCGGCGTTATCCACACATACAACACCTGGTTGCCAGGCAAAAGTGAATTACTCATATTACTTCCTGTTTAACAGACATTTCTGCACACAGTTGCGATGATGTCATTTTTCTGATGTAGGTTGCAATCACTCTGGGACTGATTTAATCTGGTATGAATTCATTTTGTAGTGTTGCTGTTAGTTGACTGGGTACATCACTTCAGTTATGTTTGGTTTTTTTGCTGTACTTCACAACCACAGTCACCTCAAGGTGCTTTATGTAACGGTAATATTAGAGAGAAAGATGATCCCTGTAAGAGCAGAACTTGGCTATGGTGGGAAGGAAGGAGTCGGTTTTAGGAGGTAGAGGCTTCAGAAATTTGAATTGTGGACTGAAGTGAAGTGGAGACGCAGCAGATGTTTGTAGGATTGAATTAAAATGAGCTGAGGTTACTCCAAAATACTGCAGAACAAAAACGTTGCTCCTATTTCAAGCTTAGACAGCACTGAGGTCCCTGGGAACGTTAAGTGTGTGAGTATCCTGTAATGGTCTGTTGGGTCTTTATGGTAAAATATTAAGATCTAGAGAACTTAGTATGTCAGCTGACTTCATATCATGGCTTCCCACATGAAGCAGGGATTTAACGGCGACGCTCCTTTCACCAAATCTTCTTCTCTCACAGCCAGACCTGCCAGTGCCGAGCTCCGCCCGCTCGGCTCTGTGAAGCGCCTTGTCTGTATCCAGCGAGCACGGATAGAATACATTAACAAAACCGCACACAGTCGAAGCTCTTAAACACAAAACATTTGCACAGCCATGAAATCAGCCCACCACACAAACGGCGCTCTTCTCCACGCTCTCACCTCTTACCTCCGGCGCTGACCAGCAGAAGGCCGAGAGACTCGTCAGCACGAAGTGCAGATTGAGGCTGAGCTTTATTTATTTCTTTGCTAATGAGAGTTTATACTGAGATCTCTTTTCCCCCGGCTGTTTGCAGAGATAAGGCTAAAAATAGTCATCTAAGAAGCTTTAGTTGCTGAAGGAAAAAAGCAGCTGCTGTATTTTTTATTTATTTATTTTTTTCACTTGTGGATTAGGAGTTCACTGTGTGTGATGCGTGGGGTCTCTTGTTCTGCTCATTTGCATTTATGGATGAAGAGGAGGAAAAAAAGAAGTTGTGTAACATTGAAATACCTGGAAAAAAACCTACAGACCACAAAGCCCCAGAGCACTAATGAAATAAAGAAGCAGCTATTTTCTGCTGCTTGCTAATTCATAAGGAGTCGTCACGGCAGGGGAGCCACGTGTTTGATTTGGCAGCTTTTTACGCCAGATTCCTGACACAACTCCAGAGGGATTTCTGTCTTCTGTCTCCTCTGAGTTATTTCACTTTTTAGGGGATTGTGTAATGAAATCAGCTGTGAAATTATTTTGAAAATAGCAAAAATATAAGTCCATGAAACCAAATTTGTGGAAGAGGAAGATTCTCCTGTAATCACCAGTAGTCGTTGTGTTCTGCAGTTTATCCGTGCCCGCTGTTCAGCGTTCGCTTCAGAAAACCGCTCTTTGGAGAGACCGGTCATACCATCATGAACCTGCTGGCGGTAAGTGCTTTGTTTTTCTCTTCCTGAGTTCACTTTTTAATTATTTTAAAGGTTAAAGAGCCCCCCGCTATATGCTGGGTATGTAAACAGGAATGTAACGATTCAAGTGCTTTGTTTGTTATGATGTTCATTTCAGTTAAACTTCACACATCTTTATGTTTTTCTTTTTTTTTTTTTCACTGTCCCAGGACTTCCGTAACTACCAGTACACGCTGCCGGTGGTCAAAGGTCTGGTTGTGGACATGGAGGTGAGGAAGACGAGCATCAAGATCCCCAGCAATCGCTACAATGAGGTGAGCGCCCATCCAGTTTTATTTATTTTCACACAATAATGATAGAGAAAATGATAAAGATGATAGAGATTTCCACTTCATAGTGCTGCTTTTTCACTCATTCCACACACTTCAATCATGCAATGCAACCACAATGCTCTTCTTCACCAAATCTCTGTCTGTCCCTTACACGGTGCATGCATACATTTAAAAACCATCACCATTAACAGCAGGCTGGTGAGATGCATTAGCTAACTTCACAGTTAGAATACACTGAGGAATATGGAAGCCTGTTTCTGCCAGCAGGAAAAAAAATGCAATTCATGAGCTAAAATTCCAGGTTATTATCTCAAAATTTTACGTTACTACCTCAAATCTCTGAAAAAAGCTAAAAAGTTAAGAAAATAACGTGAAATTTTGACCTGCTGCTTATTTATTTATTTACTGGCAGAAACAAACTTTCATAGAGAGAAACCCTAAAGGTGATAACGAGAAAAAAATTCCTCTGGCCATCCAGCTTGTTAGTCTCTGCATGTGAGAAGATTAATGGTGTAAAAATTACATCTATACAATTAAAGTTGATGACCTGAAACCTTTGCTGTGTTTCAGCAGTGCTTCAAACTCAGGAAAAAGGGACATTGTTTGGGTATTTTTCTTATGTGGGATACTTTCTTTTTAATAATATAAACGTTTTAACGCTATTCATTTAGAACTGAGTGAATCACAAGCCTGGTGTTTAATTATTTCGTAATTCTTTGGTCCACCTACGATTGACATTTGATTTACCACAACTAGAAATCAACATTATATTCAGGACATGTGTCCTGAGATTTTATTGGAAACATTCACTGCCTCTCCTCTAAGTTGCATAAACTTTGGTTGCGTAGTTTTTGTTTAATCTCTGACAGTCAGTCAGATGGACTCACAGCTGCCTGTATACATTTGTTATATGGAGTCTTTAGTTTCAGTCTTTCTCAGTGTGGTCAAATTTCTTTAATCAGCGTGAAAGAAGACTTAGTGTACATGTTTTTATTTAAAACTGGGATTTGTTCACCTGTTCTGAACTCGTTATAACGTCCTGATAAACACCTTCCAAATTATAATGAATAAAAAGACAAAAATTGGTGGTGAAAGTAATACAATCCAAACTTGAACAAGCAAAACCTACTTAGGAAGCTGAATGAAATTAAAATAAACAGAAATGAAATAAAAATTACAAAATGAAATAAAATTACAGAAATTATAAAAGAATGTTATAACTCTGGCTTGCACCCCACCTCTGTGATAGATCTCTTGACTTGATTTTTTTTTGAGTGTTTGTCTTTATAAAATGAATAGAAAGTAAAATCCTCGCATTAAACATTAAAAACAAATTCCAGAAAATGAAGGAAAGCAGATTTTCCTCTTATATAATTCATATTTAAGCATTATTTTCAGGATCAGGCATCATTTTTCAATCTTCCAACATGCAGACTCCCTCCATCAGACTAATGACATCATTGAATGAGGCTGACTGTGTGTAGGTGCTGCGTGACAAACTCTCTGGAGTCCCTGCAGCTGAACATGAGGTGTGGGCTGCCCACGTGTTATAACGCTGCTGCCTCGAGGGTGTGAATGAACGGCGTACCAGAAGAAGTGATACGCGTTTGGGTGAGAAATAAAGCCGCGGCGGAGAGTGCGGTGCCGGTTGTAGCGTTTGGCTGTCGATGCGGTAACAGATGGGAACCCAGTAATGTGGAGCGGGCACTGTTGCTCAACAGCTTGCAGTCGAGCTTTTTTAGCGCGGCGAGTGGTTAAAACCCTCCAGATTTTCAGTTTTATTTCTACATTTTCAAAGGACGGCTTCAAAGAGAGGCAGAGGCAGGAGAGTTAGCAGAATTAATATGGGAGATCTTTCGGCTGTTGATATCCACCCGTGACGTGTCCTTTTCCCACAGTCTGTCAGCGCCGTCCCGTTTAAACTGAGGACTTTACCCACAAGCCCACTGCAATTAGGCTTAACCAGGCAGCCTCTCTGCTTCACGCACACCCAAAGGGCTACTTAATTAGTCATGCATATTATTTGTCCTTGCAGCTGATGAAGGCCATGAACAAGTCCAATGAACACGTGCTGGCCATGGGGGCGTGTTTCAACGACCGGGCCGACTCCCACTTGGTGTGCGTCCAGAACGATGACGGGAACTATCAGACGCAGGCCATCAGCATCCATCACCAGCCGCGCAAAGGTGCCGACTCAGAAACCGACTCGACCGTCACACTTGAGACCTCCTTTATCTCTGGCTCGTCTGGAAGGCTGCGATGCCTGAAAATCCTCCCCCTGACTGTTTGTCTCATCTGTTTGCCTGAAAGTAGCTCAGCCTCTTACTTTATCTCTTTGTTTGTTTCAGTTACTGGAGCCTGCTTCTTTGTGTTCAGTGGTGCTTTGAAAGCCTCGTCTGGCTTCTTAGCCAAGACCAGCATCGTGGAAGGTGAGAACGGCGTCAACAGAGCTACATGTTGGCTGCAGAAATGTTGAAATGAGTCAAAAGAATTGTCACTAAAGTTAAAATAAATAAATAAAGTAAATAATCATGATCCTCAGTACTGAGTAAAGCAACTGAGCAGCTTTTTTCCTCCTATAGATGGCGTCATGATTCAGATCACAGCTGAGACGATGGACTCTCTACGTCAAGCTCTGAGGGACATGAAAGACTTCACCATCACGTGCGGTAAAGCTGACCAGGAGGAGAACCAGGAGGTCGTCCACATCCAGTGGACGGAGGATGATCACAACTTCAACAAAGGGTGAGATGGGGTGGGGGTGGGGGGGAAGACAGGAGGGGAAGGGGAGCTGGAAGAGATGCATTTATGTCACGGACAATTGAACTGATAGCTTCCCGGGCTCTGCATTTACTACTTTGCTATAAAAAGTCATTATGCACGCCGGGGGAAGCCCTGTGAGGGAGAATCTTAGCAGGGTGGAATGATGCGGTCTGACACGGCTGTGAGATCCGGACCGCTGCAATCAATTTTAGAGCAGGATGATAAAATCTGCTCATTTAAAAGCGACTCTTCACCGTTCAGTCTAATTCAGGCCTGTCACCAGATACGATATGACTTCATTAAGAGGATATTTTCACTGCACAGAAGCTGTTTTAACCCTCAGCCACTGTCACACAATCAGAGTTGGTCTACAGTGTATATTACGCTCTTTTCTTTCATGTTTATTCATAAAATAGAACAGCCCACCAGAAGCCTATTGCTGCATAATTAAGGGGTAGTCCAGGGTCACCTGATCCAGCATTGATCCAGTGACTGAAACAAGCTGTTTTAGCTCATCTCCCTCTAAGACAGCTTTTTTCTGATTGGCTGCCCCTCACAAACAGATGATCTGCGCAGCAGGTGGGCTGTATGGCTAAGATGACCATTTAACTACACATTCGTTCAACATTAATTTTATACAGTTAAAGCCTTTCACTCAGGGCCGTTTACAGTTAACAGATAACCTAACATGTGTTTCTTTGGACTGTGAGAGGAAGCTGGAATACCCAGAAGGAAGCCATGCAAACTCCACACAGAAGGAGCCCAGCCAGGGTTCAAAGTTCAAGGCACCTTAGTACCAACCAAGGAAAAACAGCCTTAAATGGAGCGTTTAGAGCAGAATGAACTTTAAAGGTGTCCACGCAGTGGAATAACTTAATGATGCAAGGCGGCGAGGTCTCGTTTAACATTTGCCCAGGAACTGTTAAAAAACAAACTGGTGTTCGCTCACACAGAGGGCAAAAAACCCTGCAATTTTAAAAATCAAAAACAAACCAACAAAAAAAACCGAGCTGGCTTCGGCCTCTGCCCGATGCTTTGATGTTGGTGCTTTTGCTGCTCCAGCCGAGCAGCTGGCAGGTCAGTGCTTTGCTCAAGGGCAAAGTGCTGAGATGCTGCAGAAGCTGTTTATTTGGGTCTCCCACAAAGAATCAGCTTTTGCTTAGTTGCGCGCTTCATTTGTAAGTTGTCTTTTGTGTGTTTGTTCAGCGTCATCAGCCCAATCGACGGGAAGTCCATGGAGTCCATACCCAGTGTCAAGATCTTCCACGGCTCCGAGTTCAGAGCAAACGGCAAAGTCATCCGCTGGACCGAGGTACAGTCTGCTCATTTTACCGAGCGCCAGTGAGGAAATCAGGCCACCACTGAAGCCTCTCAGGACAGACAGCTTAAACTGTTTTAACCTTCATCCCGCGAGGCTACAGCTCCATTATTTCAGGCTAAAGTAAACTCTGATGACACACGCCAGCACGGCATGATAATTTCTCCTCATATACAGTAGGAAGACGAGAGGATTTAACATATTGTGTTAATACAAGTTCAAGGATTGTTTTATTTAGAGAAAAAGTTGAGTGCAGCTTTAAGACCCTGTTTTTGTGCTCAGGAGGTTGAAAAAAAAGAGGTCAGTTTATCTCAAAAAGTCTGAGTCACCTTCCTCTGCTCCTCACGGACCCTCGACTTTCTGTTCTAACCCAATCTCCTCATTATCACATATTACAAACAACCCCAAAAAAATATATGTATCTGTTTTCAAGTCTGCAGGTCTTATTATAAGGTTCTGTGCTCCTCCCAGGTGTTCTTCCTCCAGAGCGAAGACCAAACCAGTGTTCTGAGCGACCCGGCCGACCACAGCCGCCTCACGGAGAACGTGGCGAGAGCGTTCTGTATGGCTCTGTGTCCACACCTGAAGCTGCTGAAGGAGGACGGCATGGCCAAACTGGGACTGAGGGTCACTCTGGACTCTGACCAGGTAGGACTCTGAGAAGGTTTGTTTTATAGATGTAGACCCTGATGTGTAAACAGACCTTTGCATCAACAAAGAATGAACACACTTGAGGCCTGTAAACCAAGGTTATTATAGTTACCTCAAACTAGATCACAAACAGAAACAGAAAAATTGGGGACATGTGGAACGAATCCTTCTAAAGACTGAACCCTGCCACAGTCCACATTATTTTTCAAACTGCTCATAAATCTGCAGAAAACCATCAGAAATCTGCCCGATGTGCCAGTTTACACTAGATCTTTGGTATGACTTCACCCTTTCATTCTCCGCAGGTGGGTTATCTGGTCGGAAGCAACGGCCAGCCTCTCCTGCCTCAGTACCTGAGCGACCTGGACAGCGCTCTGATCCCCGTCATTCACGGCGGGGCGTGTCAACTGAGCGAGGGCCCGGTGGTCATGGAGCTGATCTTCTACATCCTGGAGATCATCTCTTAAGAACTTAAGACATCGCACCAACCTGCACCCCTACTCACCTCCAAACTTCTTTTTTTTTTTCTGACATCATCTCCCTTCGGCCGTTTGCACTTCAAAAGAGCCCGAAAACTGTGCCGTGCCCGGCAGGGTAGCATTCCTCAAGTCAAACCTATGCATCCACCCACGGTCTGAGGAAGCTCTGAATAGGATCACCTGTCACCTCAGTCAGGATGTCTCCACAGATCACACTGTGTCCGTCCTGATACCCACACTTTTGCTGCCTCTGAGAAGCTGCCACGCGACGAGTGTCAGGCGGCCGATATTGTGCAGTTTGTCCTCAGATAGCGAACGCATCCAGGAAGGGATGAAGGCACTAAGTAAAACTTTCTTGTCTCATTCGGAGTTTAAGTAAGAAGAGTGTTTATTACAATGAAAGGGGTCACAGGGTGTTTAGCCTTGTTATAAATTAGTAAACCAGTACCATTAGAATCGTGTCTGTGAACCTAAAAGTCGAGCGTGATGAATTGTGGGATTTATTAAGCCTCTCAACTTTTCTCTTAAATGCAGCCTTAGCTTCATGATTTTAGACAAATGAGTGAATTATGAAATGAGTAAAACCAGGGTGTGTGTGAATAGGATGATGAATTATTCTGTCTATTATCAGAGGAGCTGTAGAATTAACAATCAACTCCATCTATTTCCTGGTTTAAGAGCTGCAGAGTTTTCAAGGAGAAAGCACTCTCTCCTTTCTACCGGACACAAACCGTAGTGATCAGTGACGTCTCTGTAATTGCAGCCATCCTCACAGGTCAGGACACCCTGAGCTCTCGTGCATTTTGACAAAGAGACAGATTATTCCCTAAAGGTCGCCTTAACACTGTGAGAGTAAAGCTGAAACGGCCATGGCTGCACAAATACCAACTAATCAACCAGAAGTAGTGACTAAATTACGAGCAGAACTGTGTCAGATAGGACCTCTCCTGCAGCCTTCAATCAATCAATTGCTATGAGAGAATGGGGGATAATACAGCCTTTAATACCAATTGAAAGAGCCACGTGTTTTGGTTAAACCTGCTGCAATTCTGCCATTTGGTGCATAAAGCAGCACTCCAGAGCTCAAAACATCAGTTGGGGCCAAATAGTTCATTTTGGTCTCTAAACACAAAAGAAATCAAATAAACTACATCAGCGGTTCCATCTTATAATCTAACCTGCAGATATGTTTTGACCCGTTAGACGTAACACTATTTTATTAAAATCTGCTAGTTATGAGCTGGTCATCATATGTGAATCACATTGCGATGCAGGTTTACAAGGGTGCTCTGAAATCTCCCTAGATGTCTTTCTGACGTTTAAAAATTCAAAATAAGCTTTGTTTTATTCAGCACGACATGACACTGGTGATTGAGCACAAAAAGTCATAAGCCAAGAGCCAAGCAAGTTTTTTCTTACAGCCACAGGACTCGCCCCCTGGTGGCCATTACAAAAAATGCACCTGCACAGTGATGGAAACTACATTCATGGTTCCTGCTCGGATGCTCCTTAAGTGTGGGTATCTGGACTGACCTCCTGCTTCCTGATCGCACATCACTGTGGCAGCCGGAGGTCCTGAAGCATTGAATTCTGGGTAAAACCTGCCTCTGTGTAGCACGGATGCTGGTGCAAGGGAGAGTCATATCCGTTACTGAAAAGTTTGGACTATTTCTGTTTCAAGACAGTACTAATCATCGTGGAAGGAGGTGGTGATTTCTTTCTTTTTTTTTCTTTTTTTTTTGCACCGTGGTGCTCAGTGCCTGCAGTAGTGTTTCATCAAGGGAGAAAAGGAAAATGAAAACCATTTCAGATTCACTTAAGCTTTACTCATCAGTCACCAGATGCTTTACTTCACTCGTTGTACATACTTTTGTAGGCAGGACGAATTCTCCTTGATCACACCTGAAACATCTGTAGCCTCCAGAGATCCCAGTATTATCGTTCAGACAACTGATTTAAATAAAGGTTCCGATGCTTTATCGATAATCAATCTGTACATAAATGTGCGAGGGCGGGGAGTCAGTTTTTAATCTCATCAGTCATTCAGTGTTGGTTCAGCAGAGGTCGAAAAAATCTTCACCTCATTTTTGTCTTTTTAATCATAACGAGAATAACTGTTGAAGATGTAAAGGTATATATATAAATAAATGAATATATATATGAACTGTATTAAATTGCAGATGCAGTGCACTGGATTTAAGCCATTTACAGGAGAGTTAAAGTGAGCATCAGGGTGTCCTGGAAGTAAGAGGTCCGTATTTGTCGAGACTTAAATGACCCGAAGCTGAATGTATCTCATCTCAAGTTGTCTGCATCCTTCCAAACCTCGAAGTCGAGACTTTTCCAAACACCCTGAACCTCTGAGGTGTTTTCTAAAATCAGGCACGTTAGAGGTTCACCGTCTGATCTGGACTCTGCTCTCCTTCAGCAACATGGACCTGGACAAGAAGTCTAAGAATGTATTCCTCATGTTTCTTTTTAAATCTGCAAAATGTGCTCTTGTTTCTGACGAGACTAATCACAAAAAAAAAAAAACCCCACCCTGCTGTGTTTAAAAAGCTCTGTACAGTAACCATTCTGCATTATGCTAATTTCTCCATCGTTAATTGTGCTGATGTAAAACAATCTCGAGTGAGAATCAGACAATCACAGGAAAATCTGCAGAAGAGCCGACGCTTGAAGTTTAAATCAGACCTGTAGCCGCTCTGCATTCATTTATTAATCGGAATCTTTTAGGAGCTACTGTAGCAAAGTAACCTTTAGTTTAAAAGGGGGAAAAAAGGTCAAAGGTCACCACTTCTGGGTTATTTTACTGTGATCATACTAGAGGCAGTGTGGTTCAATCACTGTGTTTCTTAAAAAAATAAATAAATTAGCATAATGAAGAGGGGGGCACGAGGATCTATTTTTCTGACTCACTGTTTTGTTACTGTTTAATTCTTTTTTTCCTTTTTGCATTATCTGAAGTGTGCAATATGTACTAAATCCAAAAAAGAAGAAAAAAAGGTGCAATTTGTTTGAAAAAGTAGCATTTGTTTTGTATTCAGTTGTAAGATGTTACTGTTTAAACCTATAACACTGCATGCAAACAGAAATGAGCCGGAAAAGGCGACTGGAGCGAGTCAACTTTGCATTTCAACAGTCAGAAAATCCTCCACAAAAATATGAACTTGTTCAGTTTATTATTATTTTTTTTAATAAATCAGTTTGAAAAAAAAAATTTGAAAAGCCAAAAAGCCTGTTCATCTTTCCCCCTCCTTTGTCAAAAAAATACTGTAGTATATGTAAAATAAAAACTTATAGAAAACTGAGACGAGTATTTGTTATTTTTTTATGTTTGAAAAAACTTGACAGTACACGTTTAAAACAGGATTTATTTTTATTGGTTCGTTTTAGAGCAGGATCAGCAGATTCAGTCAAAGATCGAAGAACCGATTCTGTTAATTATGAAGCATTGAACAAAATTATGATCTGTGTAAACATCTATATGGTAAAAACGAAAACATTTTAATGGCTTCCACACAGGAAGCGATGACAGGCGACATAACGGTTGGTGAGGGCAAAGTGGGCGTATCCCGAGATGAGCTTTACTCAGCTTCGAGCGCCGGCCAATAAGAGCACAAGATACCGTTAATTGACATATCACAGTGCGGTAAATGTGTTAGAGGGTTACCTAGGCAACCGGGGTCTAGAAAGTCCACAAGCGACGAACCTTTTAGCTTCAAGGCTACGCGTAATGAGTGACATCGCTTCCTGCGTGGACCCAGCTTCAGTATTTAGGTCAGTGTTTACTGTCAACTGAACTTTTTTCCTTTATACTAAAAATTAGGCGCAGATTTAAAAAAAAGAAAAGAAGCAGAAACTGAAATGTGTGACCATGGTAATAATAATAATGATAATAATGACGCAGACAGTCTGAGGTACACCTGCTTGAGGTGGGATTTACGTCGTTGGCTCAGTTAAACTTGTATGGCTTCTTCTGCGGTTCATTTTTTTAAAGGGTTAGTTCACTCGGTATTATTGGAAGCATTCGTTTTCTTGCCTCACTTGAATCGACATTAACCTCCTAATGAATTTAAGGCTGTCCATTTACCCACTTATGTACTACATGCAGAGAGTTTGCTACAACTCTTGGCACATTTCAGACACTACATGGATGTAACACAGCAACTGCACAGAAGTCTCTTTAGCTGCAAAATGCTCCAAAACAGGGTTGCAAAGCAGAAACAAAGAGCTGAAAGACGCTGCAGAGTCATGTGAAACGACTCTGTTTCAGTCATTTGAGCCATTTTAAGGCAGCTGGGAAAGACTCCGCTTAGAGCTTTATCTTAACTCGAACTCACCATGGCAATTCATTCAGTCAACTGTTTCTGAATGACATGTGAAAAAGTGCTTGGCTTGACGTGGTTTGGTAATTTGAGTGAACTGACCCTTTATTAAAACACTGAGAGGTTTCACTCCCAATATTCAGTTTCACTGAGGTTTCACTCCCAATATTCAGTTTCCCTCACATGAGATGGTCCATAGATTTAAAAAGTAGTGACAAACATGCCTGTTGAGACTCTATGACAGCACATGAGGGCCATTTTAAATAAACAATGGAGCCAAATTTCCGACTTATTCTTTGAAACATTGCTCGACTTTGCAAGGCTGGTTTAACCTCATCGCACTGTACATAAATATGTGATTCGATTGGTGTTTGTTGAATAACAATGATGTTACAGAAACTGACATATTCTTGAAAACTAAAGTGAAAAAAATTCCACCCCTTAAAATTTCAAAATGTATTACATTTTTCCCTGTGAACTCAAAACTTTAAAGTGGAGCTAGTGTGTTTTATCTTTTATTTCCTGTTTTATATATATGCTAGCCAAAGTTTCAAATAATCAGGGCAGTATACCTAAAACACAGAAACTTGAAGCTGGTGTATGCAAGGGGCAGCCAATCAGAAGGAAACTGACTTAATAAAGGGGGAGGAGCTAAAAACAGCTTGTTTCAGACAGAATCAACTGGTGGGCTACACCTAAATAAATTATTCAGGAATTATTGTGAACTGTGGATTATGAAAAGCCACCCAGAATGCCCCCCATATGCTGTCAAAAGAATAAAACCAGAAGAGTAGAGCTGCTTTTACATCAGGTTAGGTTAGCTGAGCATAATGACTGAGACAGCCAGTGGTGAGTCTTTTTAAAGGTCCTAAACTCCTTCTACAAAATGAGTGGGTAGAAATAAATATAAAATGTGTTCATCTGTGACCTTCAAAAACTAGTAGGTGTATTTTTAAACAGGATTCAATTTGCAGCCCCCTTCCAGTTTTATGCAAAGCTAGGCTAAGCTTAGAGTTTCCTGACATTTAAATCTTTCTTTCCTTTACACGATGCTTTTTAAAGTTGATCCTGTGTACTCTCCTCCTCACATGTGACATTATTCGTCTCCAGTTTTTGTGCTATTCAGTGTAAACAAGTCAAATGCACCTAAAACGGCAGGCAGGTGAGTGTGCAGTTTAGTGACCACAATTAGAGGACTTGCAGCGCATGTGAAATGTGTGGTCTCTAAAATAATGATCGTACCTTGTGTAATCTCATCATTTCTTGGCTTACTTTCCTGTTAAATAAACATGAGGTGGCTACTGCAATATCTGCCTGACGTTTTCACACCGAAGTCTGTGACAGACTGTAACTGAGCGGAAAATGTACTGAAAACTCCCAACAGCCCAAGCTGTAATTATATAATTTAAATGTATATATCGTAACAGATTTGGCAGCTAAAGGCGGCTTTCAAATACGCAGGATTTTACAGCAACTGTGATTACTTTGGTATTAGTGCATAGGTGCAGTTCTAGATACCACAAGGACTATTTACACATTCTTTGATATATTAACTAAAAGTTACGTCAGGCAGCAGGATCAGCTTAACTCGACACCGGCCCCCTTTGTCACTCGCAGAGGACACCCTGCTGGACCCACACATCAGGAAACAGTTTAGGCAGCTGTGATCTTTGCCTGAGTGTTTTTCAATCTCAAAGAGAAGCCCTCATCGCCTTCCGGTGGAGGCAGACACGAGGTTCATGTCTCCATAAGGCAGCTCCGTGTCTCCTGCTGAGTGAAGGGGAGCGTGTGTGTCGTGCAAATGTGCAAAAGTTACTACAAGACCCGTGTAGGTCTGAGTCCAAACTGAACAACAGACCGTCTTCAGAGCTTCCCAAACCACCTTCATCATCTCCTCCTCTTCTCCCTCTGAGTGTTTTTGATTGAGTTCCTTACATCTGCAGGGCAAAGACATCACCAGTATCAGTCAAGGAGGAATTAAACGTAAAATAATCAAATACAACAAAACCTATCTGTAAATAACTAGATTTTAAGGATTTTTTTTTTTTTTTTGCTGAAGCTGTTTTCACAGACGCACTGCAGACATTAACTTTTCTAGCCATAACCTAAAAATCTTGGATGAGTTTGAATCCTGGTGACCTTGAGCTCAAAGTCAAGATTGGAGGTCAAGTGTTCTGAAAATCTTGTAAATGCAATAATTCAATGTAATACAATGTGATGTAGGATTCTAGGACTGATCCGATAGCTGTGTCTACCTTTGAGGCTGAGGGGTTGCCAATTTAGTTTTTTTTGTTTTTTCCCCCCTATTAGTAGCATTGAGCAACAATATTATAGGATATATCATAATTTCAGCAGCAAAACTATACAACCTAATGTCTAAGAAACATTGGTACTCTGGATGTTGGATCTTTTTTCTTATAATTCACTAGATCAAACCTGAAAAAGTGTGTTTGGGGTACATTTTAAGGCATCCATCTGGGAAAGGTGACCAAAAGAAATTAAAGCATCTAAAAAGTCTCTTCACCTACATTGTGATGGCAGGCTCATCTTCTAGCTATGATTGTGAATGTAAACCGTATAATTAATTACCTTCTTCTTGCATTTCATCTTCAGTCTTGCAGTAACATCTAAACAAGAACCTACCAAAAAAGAAAGGACAAGTAAAGCTCTGAGAACATTTTACAAAACCACACACACCTGGCTACTAACATAACCTTGTGTGTCCATAATTTTATAAAATATGAAACAAAACAAAAAAAAAACCCTTAACAACAAATTAGTAAAATTAACTAAACAAGGAGAAAAAAGCCAAATAAACTATAAACGCAAGCAAATTAAAGAAAGCCATTCTAAGTAAAGCTGAATACATTGAGGGTTGATCATATTCTAATTACCGAGCTTTTTCATATCTTTATATGTTACCTGCGACTGGTCGATCACCAGCCAGCGCTCCGTGCTCGTCTGCATGTCCTGACCGCTAAGAGGCTCCCGCAGTCTGACCTTCACTTCAATGCGACCCCCTGTGGGTTTCCGTCCATCCATCACCTGGCACACGAAACACCGTGATCACATCCTAACCCTCTCAGACAAACGGCCTCCTGATTTCTGTCTTAACGAATTAACTTAAAAACACCACAGATCAATCTCCTTATCCTTTCAAACTGAATGTCATTCACCTCGACAATCTCCCTGATTTCACTGTGTGACTCCAGCTTGTCCAGCTTCAGCAGGGCTGTTCCGATCGGCTTGTCGCTCCGCAAGAAACCGCTGTGAGACGACAGACACAGTTACACTGATGAGCCACAGCTAAGGACAGCGTGTGTGAAATAAGAAAAATCAAGGTTTAACCTCTAAACATCTACCAAGTCATTGGCAACCCATTCAACATCCACTGAAATAGAAAACCTCTATAGAAAAACTGTGATGCCAAAATAAACAAGACATCATTTAACATGTAGGATCATCTGGTTTCTGAACATCTGCTCATTCAGCATGTGTGTCATTTTTATTCTCTTCGTTAATCTGCACTTCTTCCTTTATTTAAAGTTAATTGTTTCTAAAAGCTTTCTAAAAACTACCCTGATCTTAAGCCCACACAGCAAACACCAGCAGAGCCGGCTGACACATTTATATAATTACATTGTGATAAGAAACTAAACCTGAAGACTCTCATCAGAGATACTGGTTATTATGCGTTTCCACTTTCAGATCTTCTTTTTTGCAGCATATTGAAACATCACCAGTAATCCCTAACAGTAAACACCCACTAGCACGACTGATTTGACTAATTTCTCACATTTAGCTGAAATAAACAGGTAAAATTACAGCCCTTCTTGTGTCAAAGTCCCATTGTTGTAACATGCTAATGACTAAAGAGCCAGCAGCTGCTCGAAAAGTTCTCACAGCACATTTTAAATACTCACTACGTGCCGCATGCTGTCCGACCAGCAGCTCCTGGGACTCACCCTTTGTGCAGCAGCTCTAGTTTGAGGCCTTTAGCCGTCACCACCCTCCTGAAGCCGCGATGGTTGCGGTTGATTTGAAGCTTGAAACTCTGGTTGTATTCTGACAAAAAGAGACAACAAAAAAGTCAAAATCACTCAGCAAAATGAAGCAGTTTAGAGGACAACAAATAAAGCCAACATGGAAATATTAGGGAATTCTACCCAACTCCTTAAGAGAGTTTTTAAAAAGTACCACAACTTTAAAACCAAAATGATCTCGCATGAAAATGAACCTAAAATAAGGCTCTGTTTGTTTTGAACAGCAAAAATGCTTGTGTCCTTAAAAAAAAAAAAAAAAAAGAAACATTTATACACTCTGGAACTAGAAAAAAAAAATTCATGTCTGAAAAGCTAAATCCCACAACTAAAGCACACCTGAAGCAAGAGTCATGTCTCACCTGGGGAGTTAGTGTTCTTGATGACAGCTGTTTTGAGTTTCTGTGGTTGCTCCTGGTGGCAACAAAACAGCAGATGAAACTTTAGCAAAAACACTCACTGGTGTTAATTTTTAAAAAGGCGGATTTTGAGGCTCTTACCGTGCTGGGATAGGGGAACTCAAACTTGACGTAAGCATCCAGATCGTTTGCTTGGATTCCTGCAAGAGGAAGAAAAGCAAAAGGCATGAAACTTTTGTTTTACCCACACTTTGAGGTGTGACCTTCAACTCGATTTATGGAAAATCAGTCTGAGTAACTGATTCAAGATCACTGGTTTGTTCTATGAGTTGAATTCCCCGTTTATCCCTGTTCCTCCTCCTGTTTTATTGCTGATATGAATATTTTTAAATTCTGAATAAACACGTCCTGGGGGGAGGACAAACAAACAAACAAACAAACAAAAAACAGGAAAAACTGATAAATGCAGATTTTTACCGCTGGGAGCAGGAAGATTCATCCCTTTTACGATAATAACAACCATGTCAGTGCTGCTCAGCTCTGGAAATATCCTGAAAACAACAACAGGAAAAAAAGCAGGGAGAAAGTCGAGTGATTTATTGTATCTGCTTCAGGTGTAAAAACTAAGACAGCTGCACCAGTCACTGAGCGAAATTATGTTGTATTTACTTTTAGAAACAAATAGAAAACTGCTTTTCTCTAAAATTTGTTTAGTGCAAGCAAAAGATGAAGGCATGGATGAAATTATTTACTACCCCTTTAATATATTAACCGTCTATTAAAATAAACGGATGGCAGATTATTTTCTAACTTTATAACTAATGAATAACTCAGCAGGAGTAAAGAATTGATGGCAAATGTTCCCACTTGGCTATGCGAAATAACTTCTCCTCAAAATGATGTTTAGGAGGAGGCAGACCCCTCGACTGAGCCAACTTCAAGACTTCCATACTCTTCTTACAGCTTTCAGCCATTTTCTCAAACCTAAAAAAACATGATAAAAGGAATAAAACCTTTTCATGTTTCATGTCATCAATCATTCAACAATTAATTTAGAGTTTAAATGTAAATCTCTGTAGGTGACAAGGAAGCTTACTTTGTTGTTTCAGTGACGTTTCCCAGGTGTTTGAACTGCTCGGAGTAAGTTAAACATTTCTAAATAAAGGAAGAAAGCCAGGAGAAATCTTAACACCTTAACATTCTCCTCCTTATAGGAAGAGGGTCACAGTTTGGAGAAACCAGAGGCAGAAAATCTGTTTCTGGCAGCAGCAATGATTCATAAACAAACATATCAGAGAGCTAAAAAGTTTCTTCTGAGGGGAAATCTTGTTAATAGTTTAAAGGCATAAATACATTTATTTAAAATCACAAATAATCTGTAGAATTTGGCTGAAGAAAAATCTAATTCTGTTAAATTTCAAAAATAACTTTTTATAAAGACTCTGCTGCGGTTTTACCTCGTGCTGCTCTTTCAGGATCTTGGCCAGCTGCGTGTAAACTTCCTCGGCTTTCTCTGAGATCTGCACGTCGCTGTGGTGAACCAGGATGAAGTCTTCGTCTTCGTCACCAGGAGGCGACGGCACCTGCAGGCAGAGAGAGAGAGAGAGAGAGCATTTTTAGCCTGTGTTTGTGGCTCCAAATGCAGACACTCAACACAACACATCAGTGTGGGTGAGATTTCTCTATAGTCTCATCTCAGCAGCTTAATTTCAACCATACACTGTTCATAACACTTTATACCACATGTGTGCAGAGACACATTAATGTCACCCGACATTTCCTTTCTTTGTTTTTTTTAGCCACATTTTATTTAGTAGGCCATCTTTTAAATAAAATTAATTCTTTTATTCTCTCTATATTTTACTGAGATTTTCTTTTTTTTAAAAATCAGCGTGTTTAGCATCACTTGATAGCTTTGTTTTTTTATTTGATTTCGATATTTGTTTATTGACCTACTTTATTTTTGTTTATTTGAGCTCTTTTACCTTACTGAGCTTTTTTTTTTTTTTTTTTTTTTGCTGTTTTACTTTATTATTATTGCTTTATTTTGTTATTAGTTGTGTTTATAATTGCTGTAACACCAAATTTTCCAAAGGAGCTTGGAAAGAAAAGCGTCTGGACTTCTTTAGGTTTCCTTGAAGACGTTTCACCTCTCATCCGAGAAGCTTCTTCAGTTCTAAGAGCAACTGGTGGAGTGGCCGAGATTTTAAGCCCTATGGGAATGTCCCCCAAGAGGGTCATGGACCCCCTATTGATCCTCTACCTAATCACACGAGCCAAGCTTAAAATCTGGGACTCTCCACCAGTTGCTCTTAGAACTGAAGAAGCTTCTCGGATGAGAGGTGAAACGTCTTTAAGAATCTTAAAGAAGTCCAGACGCTTTTCTTTCCAAGCTCCTTAGACTACAATGAACTGGATAACTGAGAACCTTCACAGACAAATTTTCCAAACTTTAATGATAAATAAAATTTCGTATTTTATCTTAAATCTGATCATTTAAACAAACTGAACTTCTGATAACCTTCTGATAACTTTTGATATTTAACTATATTGGCCAAAAAAATGTTTTGGGAGTCAGATTTAAATATCTAAAGCCTTCTAAAGCCTGTCATATAACGTGCAAGTTTTTAGAAACAAATTGTTGTCATGTGTTTTGCAGCTTCAACCTAATTCTCACATAAAACACAATGAAATTTCAACAACAAACATTAACGTAACTCCATCAAGGCACATTCAGAACTAACTTTCTCACTTAGTCATTTTATCTAACTTTAAATTGTGTTTAATAATCTGAATCAGGCTGATCTTACTGAGCACCTAAGGACCATTTTCATCACAGCTGCTGTTTTTAGATCTTTTCCTGGAAGTCAGGTTTTTTAATAGCAAAGGCAGCACTGAAGGTGAAGAGCAAGACAGGAAACATGCTCTTCATTTCTTTCTCCAATTTATCAACATTGATCAGGTTTTGCACTGAGGAATGGTGCCCCAGTGTGAGGCTGTCCACACAAGCAACATCCTGCGGTGTCTAAGGGAAGATATTAGGCAGAAACATCTGGACTGTGGTGAAAGCCAGCACAGCATCACCAGATGCCAACACAGTATTTCCTGACCACCTGTCCTTTTTATCAGATTTGCCTCCCTGCAACGTCTTCTACGGCTCCAAAATGAAAACACAGTTGAACGACTGACATTTTACTTCCAGCCCACATTTCAATTTTTAATAAACAGAAAAACTGAGTGGACTTTCTGTGACTAGTTTCTAAAGAGCAGTAATTGACTCTGTGGTGGTTCAGAGAACCAAACTGAATGATCTTGGTTTAGGCACGCTGGAGCAGGTGCAGCGCTTATCACAGAAGGACAGACAACAGGACTTCTGCTGACAGATTTAAAACCAGCAAACATTAAAAATGTTCTAGAGGTGCAAGTGAAAAAAACCTTTGGTTTTTCTGAACCTGTTATCAGACCTTGTAATCTACAACCTGAATGAAGCCTATTTTTAACTGTAAACAGGTTTTGGTTAATCCAGATATGAAGCGTAGATCCACTGTCTGCTCACCGTGCTGATGTCCACAGTTTTGCCGCTGCGTGCCGCCTCGATCATGGGCTCGAAGCCCTTGGCGGTGCGGAGAAAAATCTTTGCCTGCTCCATATCATTTTTCTGCTTCGCCTGCAGCGCCGCCTTCATGTATTGCTTCTTTCGACCCTCCAAGAACTCCAGCTGCTGAACAGCTGGAAAATGAAGACAGAACAGACACAAAGCGAAGTAGTTTATAGATCTGTAATGAGCCCCTAGGTTCTTCAGTCAGTACTTCTCTCCATCTACCTTGTCCAAAACTTTTTCAGTACGAGTTGAGAGGATGTTCTGTTAAAGAGTTTCTCAGGAGCCAAAAGAGTCTCTGGGTTTTCAGAGGATGTCTTATATCCTTCAGACTTAAACTCTTGTGTCTTACCTGTTTGTGAGAGTCCTTCTCCGATGGTTGTCCTGTCAGGTGAAGCTGACGGAGTCCTCTTCTGTTCGTGACCTGCTGTGGGAATGTCTAAAGTGGGCTTCTTTGGCTCTTCAGGAGCAGCAGGCTTTGCCTACACAGACAAAACACTCCAGTCAATTTTTCCACAGGAACCAAATATTTAATTACCTTGTAATTCTGTGATCATACCAATTCTTCCTTTGCCTCATCCTCTTCCTCATCTGCTACTTCAGCAGCATCACTAGAGGCAAGCTTATTGGCTGCCTCCAGAGCAGCAACAATCCCCTGCTCAGCTCCCACTGCCTTCTGGCCAGGGATCGGAGGAAAGCCTGTAAGAAAAGGTGTTCACTGACCTTTTCAGCTTAGCAGAAAAATAAAATGTCCATGTATTTGTGCTGCAGCAATAATAAAAGTATACAAAGTAATCCTGCACTACAGAACTGAGCACATAAATATAATTGGGCTTTATAGAGTTAAATTTAACTTGGAAAAATAAAAAACATGTATCTCACCGGGGGGAACCGGCAGCTCGTCAAAGTTGACTGCTTTTCCTGCTTTGTGAGCTCGGATGGCGCTCTGGTATTGCTGCAGGAGGTGGGAGTTTAAAAATATGTTAGCAGCAGAGCCAATCCTCTCATCGGGGGGTAAACGTAGAAGTTTGCCGATGCTAAGTGCTGGGAATCTATGCCTTTATTATTATGTCTGTCACTTTAATTTATTGCCTCGTTTTATTTACTCATACCCACATAATTATTCGAGATTTTAAAGTCTTAGACACAAACAAATCCAAGCTTCAACAAAAAAGGGAAAGAGGATGGTCTGTCTCACATTTTGGAGCGGGCCCGTTTTCACTCATCCAGTACAATCCTGAACATTTCCAGAACTTTTTACCCGACAGAGGAGCACGTAAGAACACAAATGTCCTTCGCAGCTGAATCACATATAATTCTCTTTGTAATTAGCTTAATTAGCTTAGTATGCTGCCTCCAGCGCTTTCTTTTCAGGCATTCGCCTCATCTACAAACAAACAATACTTCAAGTAATCCAAGTCTTGCTCTGTGCTAGATGTGAAGAAGAATAATTGTGGAAAAAAATCCCGTTCTGATTCTGTTCAAAGTGTGCAGTTCATGTGTGGAAACGACCCAAGATTGCATGAAAAATAAAACGCTGTGTCTATGTCAGAGAGGACGAGCGTGACAAAGCTTTAGTAACAGAGCACTTTGACTGTAAGGACAGACTTCAGAAGTTTCTCCTGTTACCTTGGCAATACGGTCGTGCATTCGGGCCTTGCGGTCGTCTCCGCTGGCCTTGGCCTGTGCAGACGCCTCCATGTACTTGGCTCGTCTCTGCTCGAGAGCCTCCAGCACATCTTTAGGAGCTGAAGGGGCTGAAAGAAAAAACAAAAAAAAAAATAAATAAATTAGAGCTATAAATTTCTGCCGTTACTTACAAGAGCTTAAAGCATGTTATCATTTGTCTGTTGTCATGTCTGATAAAAATAACAATCAAAAAAACATCTTTGAGTTCACAAAGTTTTTTGTGTTGTTTTAAATTATTTAATTTTCCCACCAGTGTTTGGTAGATGAAACAGAAATATCTTTTACAAAAGCCTTTTATTCTAAAAGTATCACAAAAACACAGAACTGTTATTAATCATAATCAGTAACAACTAAATAAATAAAAATCAGCATCTGAGTGAATCTGCGTATGTATTGGGAGACTGGTAAAATCATTTGGGGGCTGTGTCTGGAAGGGTCCGCAGCAAAAATAAGATTTAAAAACTGCCAAATCAAACAGAACTACGCACTGTAGCAACCCCGTGAATGAGGGAGTAGCTTTATCTGATTGAGTACAGAGGCAATATGGACGTGATGAAAAGACGAATTGTTTGCCGAACAAACAGAAGTTAAAGATGCAAATGTCTGTCGGTCGGTGCAGGAAAAATGATCAGATATAAAATACAGTTATTATTTTGATTCGTATCAATGATAAAAATAAGATGATAATAATAATAATAATAATAATAATAATCTGAAAGAAAAAAATTACTTTTCCACACTCCTTTTTGCTACAAAGCTCTCGTTTTACAAGTTAGGCACACCTGTTTCCTTTATAGTGGTGCATTTGCATCCTCCTAAAAACTCATGACAGTTCAGTTCAGCTTGAGCCAAGATGGAGAGAGAGAGAGCCTTTGGTCGATAGCTCAAAGGACCATTACAAAACCTGCTGCAGCTCCTTTTGTCTCCATATCTCTGAGGGACCTGGTGTCATTCGTTTATCAGCTGCAGCTCTCTGCTGCGCTCCTGGCTACCATGTAGGTTCAAAAGACCCAAGTAAACTGTCACCCCAACCTGTTGTTGCCCCCATTTTCACCCTCACAGCGGGTAATTGCCCTTATGAAATGCCTTTCCACTCGAAAATATCTAGCAATATGAGCTTTACTCCTTACCAGACAACCCAGAGTCCCCCACCAACTCCAAATCATATATTTGTGGTTTTTCCATCTTTTGAATTACTATATTTAAAAGTACAAGGAAGTGCCTGTTAAAAGCACAATTCACGTATAATGTTTGTTCAGTTAATTAATAACTCATACATACATATACTATACATTTTTTCACAACACAGGCTCATTGATTTTACTATGAATGAACCATGGGTGCTTATGAGGACTGTAAATCTCATCAGCCATGTGACATTTTGTGAATGTTTACTTTTTAATGCAAACAGCTGAATGTTTATCAGAGCTGTCATATTTGGGGTCACTTCCTGCTACTCATCTTTATGTAAATTAACACAACGCTGTCACCAAACAAACAGCATATTTTCTTCTGATATAATTTGCCGTATTTTAAGAGAAATAAGCTGAAAACAGAACTACGTGACTGTTAAAATGATTCCTACCTGGAGCTGCTGCAGCCGGCTGGGTCGGCTGTGTGCTTTGACTAGCGGGAGCTGCAGCCACCGGAGCGGAGCTTTCTCCTGGACATTCAACACAAAAACACAAAGTCAACTGAAACAAAAAGAAAACAAGTTTGTGGAAGATTTGTGTGATCTCTATTGAGGTTCTAGAATAAGGTCCTTTTTTAAAAAAGACTTTTGTTATTAGTAGTTTACTGCATTTTAGATGCATAATTAATGTGACTACATACATACCCCAGTTTAGTGTGTTATAGCTTAAAGTTGAACTATGGTGCTGGTGTACATAGAGGTGTACACCCCCTAGAATTCATGGTAATGTGTTATTACCCATTTGTGTAGGTATTTAGCTACACAAAGTAAAGGATGCATTTTTTGTCTGGAGTCATCTAAAAAAAATGCCTTTGCGGGAAAAGGAGTGACAGGAGAGTTAACCAGGAGGGGGAGACGTGAAAGAAAAAAATCAGTGTTCAAAAAAGTGACATGCCAAGCACAGGTGATGGCCATGGCAGACGGTTTTCATTGTTTTGAAAAGTACATTTTAACTTTGGTTCTCCCCCTTTGGCTGATTGAAGGACCAGAAACGGCACATGCATGAGTACTCCACAGACCGGTTGTTCCACATATTTTTGACATTGCCCCCTGGTGATGGTAAACATGTAGATGATGGCCTGTGAAGCAGTACACCGAAGAACTGACTGAAACTGAATGTCAAGTCTGAGCTTTTGTCTCAGGTTGATTATTTGTGCATACTCTGACCTCATTATTTACATTTTCTGTCATGTTTAATGTGGACATTAAACATGACAACCCCTGTAACAGCACACACATGACAGAAAATTAGATGAAAAAGATATACTTTTACAATAATTTGTAATGCTGACACAAAACACTAAAAGTGTTTTTTCTGGCTGATGGAATGTTGACAAAATGTTCAGCTTTGGGTAAAACGCTGTCAGAAACTACTTAGGTAAGTACTAAACAGAAAAGTTTATTACTGCCTGTGCCAAACAAATATTCACCATACTGATGTGGAAAATAAAGCTTAGAGGGAGATGTAGTTTAGCCTTGGATGTTACATTTTTGAATAATCTCACCAAAACATCCCAGCTGAACAAGCCCCGCCCATCTGCTGTTCAGGCCTTCTGTTTGCAAGGGGCAGCCAATGAGAAGAAAGTTGGCTTAAAAGGAGAGGAGTTATAACTGAGGTTCTGCTCTAAGGCCCAGTATAAGATAAACAATGACCCTATAATAACCCTAACCCCAACATAACAGGATAGCAGATTTATAACCAATTAAGACAACACAGACTGATTGCTTTTACTGTACTTGGACCACTTGTGCCAGTTCCTTGGTGTGTTCATCATAACAAAACTGAAATTTGACGCTAGTGTTTCTCACCCTGTCCTGGAGGTGAAGGAAGGTCACTCAGATCCACTGACTGTCCTTTTTCCAACGCCTCGATCACTGCATCGAAACTCTGGATCAAATTTAAAAAAAAAAAAAAAAAAAAAAGGTCAAACATAATGATGGTCTTTGTGAGGATCCACATTTTTGGCATGTTTCACATTCTTCAGAGAGAAACCCTGCCAACAGAGTGTGCAGCAACACAGTGTGGGGATAACAACGTGCAGTACTATGCTACTATCTTAACTCTAGATTCAAATAAGTGTTTTCTAAATCTTACAGCACTGGAAATCAAATCAGTCAGGAGCAATGAATGTACAGAGGATAACAGAACACTTTTTCTTTTTTTTTAACCATGTTTGTTAACTCTACAGGATTTGATGCATGCTCAATAATTCTGGTGAGGCAATCCCAGAAAGTTTGTATGGATGCAGTGTTTTCGGGAGAAGAAACGTTTCATCAGTCATCACAGTAATCAAAGAAATTAAATGTTTCTTCCCCTGAAAACGCTGCGCACAGATAAACAGAATGAACTTTCTGAGATACTCCAGGGGTGATCAGGAAGGAAATAAAGCTAATGTTCAGAAGAATATAATTACTGTATAATAAAATGACCAAGCATTAGTGGACATCAGTTTGTTTAAGGCTGAAAACTTTAGATGACTCAAATTTCCCACTAAAAAGAAGAACATACAGCGAAGGACACACAAAGTGAATCTAGACAGTTGTTGGTGGTAAACCACAACGTTTTTGTTCTGAATTCTTTGCTGTGAATGTCACGTTTCGTTCTATTTTGGTTTGTAGCATTTAAAGTAAATCAGCATATTCTTGAAAATGGTGCCACTCGCCAGTGCCACCCTCCTGTAGTACAATCTTTAGGTGGCACCTGGAAGTAAAAGTTAGAGAACAGCTGCCCCTGAAACACCTACCTCACCAGAAGCAGTAATCACGCCCTCTTAATCACCTTAATCATGACAGCATACACGACCAAACAGTGATTATACTTCATTGCCTGTTATTTCTCAAAGGTCTATTTAAACACATCAACTGACTTTCAAAAGATTTTCAGTAAACTTGACCTCTGAGCCTTCCCTTGTTGTCACCAAATGTCACCAAAATTTGAAAGGTCCAAGATTTTTAGCATGTACATCTATGATATCTATCGATTTGAAAATCCCACATTGCCACATTTCAAATTATGTTCACTGGAAATCATTTAATCTGATCACGTCTGATAACAAAGAAAAAAGCTGGTGATACAAGTTTAAAGAGCAAAACAAAGAGGACAAGAGCAGTGTGAGGATACGCGCCTCATGAAGGCTCTGATTCCACAAAGATATCTGGATTAATTAATTAAATTCTTCATGTTTTTTTGAGGAAAAAAAAACATTTATTTGAGAAGAATTTAATTCCAGTTTTGTCCCCCCCATCTCAAAATGTTCCCAGATCCAAATAGACACCAAATGTTAATAACAGAAAAAAATAAAAAGGAACCAATTCCTCCTTGGTAAAGGTAAGTATTAGATTTTTCTTAAAACTAATCCTGTGAGACATCATGTTGAAAACAGACACAGGGTCTCTATTATCAAAAATGCAGCTTCTACAACATTCCTACAGAAGAAACTTCCTTGCTCAGAAACATTGCTGCACTTCTCATCGGAAAAAGGCTTCATTCTGTGTATACACACAGATACAAACACGCTAAACAGGAAACAGAAACACCGTTTTGAATTACACTGTTGAAGCCCAGAAAATACACAATTTCTTACAAAGACGTGACAAATGGCTACATGTTTCTGTCTGAAATCCTTTTATCTGATTTAATATAAAAACATCACATTGAAAATGTTTTTAAACCATCTACAACAGACCTGTCAGACCACAATTCAGTCTGCTGGTTATCTGTCACTTCATTTTGAACACATCACTCATAGCTGCCGGTCTCTGACTCACCTTGCTGGTCTTGAAGTAAAGCTTAGCTTGCTCCACGTCTCCTTGCTTCTTGGCTCTCAGCGCTGCCATCTTGTACTCTTGCTGTCTCTCCAAAAGCATCTTCTTGGTGGCCTTGTTGGCTGAGGGTTCACCGGACAAATCAGATGTCAATTCCCACAGTGAAAGGCCTCATTCATCGCAATAATGAGGAGGGAGAAGACGACGGATTCGCCTCGGCTATTACAGTCATCAGCTTCCCTCCGATCCAAACTCAAATGTGTGCAAACCATTACCAGTTACACATGATCAAATGCATCATAGCGTGATAAAATACAGAAAAAATATATAATCTAAACCTAAAATGTGTTGGTGGTCACTTTATATAGCCTGTTTAAGAGTTGAGAAAACTGAGGTCTTTACATAATACATAAAATAAATTTTGATGAAGATGGGGTTTTTTTTCGTCGATTGGAAGATTAAAAAACATCTACTTGTTACTGTTCTCTGGTCAGTTTAATCTGACTTGTTTTGATAATCAGAGTCAAGCGTAACAGATATTCTAACACAGACAGACTGCTTTTACTGTGCAGCTCAATTATGCCTATGGCTGTAGTCTCCATGCCAATTCTGAGCAAAGAAAAACACGGTCTAATGTGCAACTCAAGTGAAACTGACCATCTGATTGTGAAACGTCAGCAGCTTCCTCATCGGTTTGCTCCTGAGGAGATGGGAGGCTGCTCATAGTGGATAGAGCAGCAGAAGACGATTGCTCCTCCTCGCTGCTGGGCGTGATGACATCGGGCGCAGCAGGTGACTGTGGTGATGTGGCCTCCGACTCCCGTGACTGAGAGGGCTGAGGTGGCGATGGTACAGGGGGAGCAGGCCTTGCAGGCACAGCTGGTCGCGAGGCAGCGCTCGGGGCTCCGGTGGGAACAGGCGGAGGGATCTCTGCCTCATTTACAGGCCTTCCTTTTTTCACAGCACCCAACATTGACTCCAACGTCTGTGAGAGAAACCATAAATTCATAAAGTCAACAAAGACGTCATCATGTGTAATAAAAAGGGTTCATCGCAGAAATCTAATCACTTAAGACTCACAAGTGTAAACAATGACCAAGAGGTTTCATGGGCAGGAGTAAGAAGTAGATGAAAATCTTTTACATAAGGTGTTTTAAGAAATGCGAACCAAAATTGCATCTTCTGACGGTGACATAACGAACAACTTGGTGTAAATTCATGCCCTCTGCATGTCGTACCTTCAGACCACGATCATATCTCCTAGCTTTTGAGGACTCCCCTGCTGTCTTGGCGTTCTGCAGGGCTGTCTTGTACATTGCCAACCTCTCCTCCAGGGTGTGTTGGAGGCTGCCGGGGGCTGCGGCAGAGACTTTTACTTCCTCCTACGAGTGTGAGACCAAAACAACCTAAGAAGCAGCTGGAAACATCTGGTTAAAGGAAGAAATGACTCACCGTGCAAAACATGTTGACATAAACAACATATTTTTCAGTTTCTGTCCATCTACATCTTAACCTTAATCATATGCTTAAAATTTGAGGCACGTTAAGCATCCAAAGTTTTTAAAAGACACTAAAATGCAGATGTGAGGAAATACATTACCAGGAATGAAGTCAGACTTACTAGAAGGAATGAAAATAATTTACCTCAACTGCATCTAGTCAACAGAAGCTGATCACGTGCCAGTTGAACAACTGTTGTTTGTGTAAAAATTTAAAATATCTTTGATTTCATATTTAAAAAAAAAAAAGGCAAGTTTTATAAAACCTCAACAGGTAGGATGTTTCCTTTCCCTTTCTTTGCAGTTACTGGCAACAGGCAAAAAAATCTCCCATTTGACACACATGTTGATGGTGTCAGTTTCAAGTTTGGCAGAAGCAGCATGTATTGTACCTGTGCCGCTGGGGACTCTGGTGTTTCACCCTTAGAAGATTCAGCAGGGGCAGAGGATGTGGAGGAAACATCCTCAGCTTCCTCCTCACCCACCACTTCCTGTAGCTCTGCCTGATAGAGGGGGGAGAAAAAAAAAAAAGCAACTGATCAACAGTAAGCTTTCTCTGTGCACACACAGAGCTGGATTTCAGAAGCAGTGAGTGGGAGTCACGCTTTCCATCTGTTGTTTGATAAATGGAAATACTGCAAAGCAGAAAGTGCAGAACATTTAAAAAAAAAACAACAACAACAAACCAACTGTAATTTACAGCTTAATAACACCATGATTACTGTGTGAGCTATAAAACTGAGAGGCCAGAGTGAATTTATTTATTTGTTTTTATTGGTTTTAGCTCATGGAGTGAGTTGATAGTGACTGTGAGTTAATATGAGTAAAATGCTGTTCTGTTCCAGTTTTTCAGGGTCGACAAGACGAGCAGTGACTTAGAACAAGCACACATTTGCCAAAGGAACGTCATCTTTTTGGCTACAGATCACTTTCTGACTACTATACACTCAACTGACACTTTATTAAGTACACCTAGTGCCAGGTTGACCCTCTTTTGCCTTAAGAAATGCTTTACTTAGATTCAACAAAGTGCTGGAAATATTCCTCAGAAATTCTCGGCCCATATTGAGATGACAGCATGCCACAGTTACTGTAGATCCAGCCATATGAATCTCCCATTCCGCCACAACCCAAAGGAGGTCTATTGGATTGAGATCCACTGACTGTGGAGGCAATTTGAGAACAGTGAACTTGCTGTCATGTTCAGGAAACCAGTTTGAGCTCATTTGAGTTTTTGTGATAGGGGATATTATCCTGCTGGAAGCAGCCATCAGAAGCTACACTGTGGTCATAAAGATGGTCAGAAATTACCAGCAACAACATTTAGGTAGGCTGTGGCATTCAAGCAGTGTTACATGGATACTAAGGACCCCAAAGTGAACTGCCACTTGCTGGATAGTTTAGGTTAGGCTCTTTTTCAAACTATTCTCTGTAAAGCCCAGAGATGGTTGCATGAGGAAAAAACCCCAAATAGCCGTTTCTAAAGTCACTTAAATCACCTTTCTTCTTCATTCTGATGCTCATGTTTGAACTTCAGCAAGTTGTGCTGACCGTGTCAACATGCCTAAATGCACTGAGTTGAGGCATGTGATTGGCTGATTAAATATTGGTATTAAAGAGCGGTGGAACAGGTTTAGCCGAGAAACTGGCCAGTTGGTGTAATTGTGGATTTGTTAAAACACCGCTACAAGAAACTGGAAAACATGACTCCTAAGGAATCTAACACGAAGCACAATTAATGGGTTAGTGAGCCACATCATTCTAAAAAGATGGAATAAAGTGACCTATATTTATAGGTCACTTTATAAATATAGGTCCAGTGGAAAACTGGTCAATGTATTTGTAGACTTTTGATCACCAAGAATATCCAAGCTCGCTTTGATTAGGCCGGAAAGTCATTTCCACGTCTCTGCCATGTATGGGACTGTCACTGCACTAAGTAGCCTTTCGTCTTTAAATCTATGCAGTTTACAGTTTTAAAGCTCTAGTGTGCACTGAAAGCATACCATGTAATAAAATAAACACATCAGCCTAACTCCTAAATTCACAAGATTTCTGCAGAATTGCTCGCTGGCCTTGAGCAGGTTATTTAAACACTAACCAACAGGTCTTCATCGTCTTCGACATTGTCGTCATCATCATCATCCAGGTCCTTCATACACTCGTCTGCCATTCTTGCGATATCTTCCATGGGTAGGGGGCCTACAGCACAATCAAGGTGTCATGAATTCACATTATAAGCAGAACAAATGAAGCGATGCAGTGTGGATGAAATCTTCTAAAACAAAGAATTCACAAAGAGTGATTGTCCGGGGAATAATTATTCATTAGACTCGGCCAACAGTCAAAGTCTCAAAATGAAAGAGAGCATTCTCACAAAAAAGTTTTATAAACCCAAAACTTGAAGATCATCTTTTCTTATGAGGTACTATTCAGCTGTTAAAGAAGTTAAATCGAGTTCACACTCTTGACTTAAACCTCTGAAATACACTTAGAAGTGAAAGACTCAGTCGTGTTTGGGGAGAGCACAGCAAAGACTGTTGAATCTGTTTCAGTGGTTTTGCTGATATTTTTACATTTAGCTATGATAGGCTAAATGATTCACTGTTGTACATCAACAATCCTCTCCCACTGGTATAGTCTGTTTCTTTCTACCACTATCTTCAAGTGGGAATACACTCCCTGGTGTGTTGTTGTTTTTTTAGCACTTTATGGACTGTGAAGTACAGCTGCTTAATTCCAGTATAATGCTAATTATTTTGATCATTAATAAAATCAGGAGTGACACGATTACTCACAGACTTTAAGAAAAAAACTGGTTGATTCATTAAACTTTAGAAAAAAACATATTTATTTTATTTTATTTCTTTTACCATTAGATGAACTAAACCCGCCGCAGTCTGGTAGGGAGGTGAAGTTAGACACTTATGGAGGAAAGAGATGTACTAATTGTTGGAAATAAAAATGTAGCACAATAATTGTTATGTCTCAAGTATCTGGTTTTAATAATTGTCGGAAGTCAAAACTCAAACTTAAATTAAAATTCAACTTCTAGCACATCCCAACTATGGAGGGTACTTGCGTTTTCTTAACGAGGTCTAAGTCAAATTATTTATATACACATTTGTGGTGGCTAAGGGGGCAACCTCCAGAGCTAAAAAATGATGCTAAAGTGCTACAAACTGCAGTTTCTGGAGGCATGTAAATCCCCAGATTCCTGCTTAAAATGTTCAAATTTACAGCATTAAAAAGTTTGCTTATAGCCTGGTACAAAAAACAGTCTGGGCTTCTATGAATAGTTACTACTGAGTAGCTTTTTTTTTTGGCATACATTCATCTTTACACTATCTATGGTGTTGACAATATTCAGGACAACTCAGGACATCCCCTCAGGAGATCTAAACCCCGACTTTAGGAGCTTTGAGTTTTTGTTGCAAAAAGAGAGCTAACTTACACGCTGAGTGAGCTTCCAGACTAACAAAGTCTGTGCACCTAACATGCTCACTGACAGTTTTTCTTCGACAAACTCTGATTTTATCTCTGAGTACTGCGTTCCTGCTATACCTTTATTTTTTATTCATTCATTAAGAGTCCCCTCAGGGGTAAAAGATCAAATATGAACAAGAAATATAAAAACAAACACATGTATCAACAAATTACCCGGTGACAGTGTGTGTGACAGTGGGCAAGAGAGGGAACTTTTACTATATCTTTTTTCCCTGATTCTGTCTAACAAGCCACAAAAATGAATTTACTTTGCAATGCCTCCATATGACAACACACTGCTGGTCCAAGCAAAGAAATCTCTGATCATACTTTTGGTACCTAATGGTCTTCCTGCATAGCACATCTGCACAAATAATCAAATTATATTAGCAATAACAATGTCAGCTTCCGCTCAAAACCCAATTACTTACAGGTACACTTCCTGCTGGGCTGCAGCATGCTTTCAGTTAATTTATTTTTGACATTTGGGATGGCTGTGGCACTGGAGTTAGATTTAACTAGTCAATAGATTGGTGGCTATCCTTCGGCAAGACACTGAACCCTGAATTTCCCTGATGCATCCATCAGAGTGTGACTGGATGAATGAGAGTAAGAAAACATTACAGAGTACAAAGGAATCCGCTGTTAAAATCAGTTCACTAAATATACAAAATTACAAAGGCTGTGAGTGATCTCAATACTGACCACAATAACAGCTATAATTAAGCAGCTCTACCAACCAACAAACCCTCTGCTTCCTGTTTACACTGACACATAAAGTGTAGTTGCATGATCATGCGATTCATGTCTATAGGCAAATTAGTAAATTCAGAGGTTATGTTCGAAACTGCTAAAACACACACCTGGATGGTGACTGCATTTGTGTGGATGTAGCCTGAGACTGTGAGTGCAGCGCTTACATGACAGCAAATGTTAGCTGTGCCTACCACAGGTGTAAAAGGGTGCGTGTGGAGGTGGGGCCTTTACATAGACTTATTATTGGTCCATGTTTGCAGAACTTTAAGTTATAAATACTGCACTCACTTTTCCCCTTCTGCCTGGCTTTTCCTCCAGCAGCAGCCTTTTTTCCAGTAATAGCAGCAAGTTCCGCCTCCAAGTCCGGGTCGTCCAGGTTTCCGTCCATGCCCATCATCATCTCCTCGGGGTTCAGGTCTACAAACAGACCCATCTGAAAGCAGGAAGTAAGGGGATAAACGTCTCCACGCTGACATATTTCTGAAGAGAAAGCCTCCTGTTTCTAACCTTATGTTTACTGGAGTTGTTACCTGCTTGGCAGCAGCGGCGCCCTGGCCTTTGGGCTGCGGTGCTCTCTTCTTCTTACCAAACATGTTTGTTTTGGTTTCTTGTTGTAGAAATATCCCCTCGGAGACACCCCAGTGGTCCAAACCTCACCTACACGAACACACGTACACTTTAAGAAAATATGTCGGTGTTGTAATCAGTGTCGGTTGCAGTAGTTGTTGAAATCATGTGAGCGGTTGTCAGGTGGCTCCCGAACAGGCTGCGATAACGAGCTGCCAACCAACGGTGACGTTAGCCCAGCTAGCTGCTAGCCAACCATGTCTGTCGGCTCTTAAGTCTAAAAGTTAATTTATAAACAAGATGGAAACTACTTCTGTATCTGCCCGCGAGGGCTTCAGAGAGTCTATCATACCGCGAAAAGACCGTGTGTGTTTACCTGTTCGTTCACAACTTCATCAGGTAGTTTTCAGAGGAACAGTTTCATTTCTATGCTTTGACATAATAATGGATATCTTTGAACGCGCATGCGCTAAGCCTGGGAGCACCCTAGCGCTGCTTGAAAGTTGAAGCCCTGAGTCATGTCTGCCAGGCAACGAGGGGGTCCCCACTGAGTAAAGAAGCAAAAATACAAGCCACGTTTATTGAGTAAGTCAGGTTTTCCTGCGTGTAAAACATTTGGTAACGAGGTTTTTCATAAATGTATTGACTTACTTCTCTAAGTAGTAAGCAAACATAAATACACTAACTTCAAACAAACAGAATACACGATAGTGATGCAGATCCTTAAAAATGCTTTTCTGCAGCAAATAGATAAAAGAGAAAACACAGAGAACAAAATGTTCAAATTCAACAAATATTTCAAGTGACATACTGTCAGAAACTGTCAGATGTAAATCTGTCACACAATTCAAAAACGGTTCAGAGATTTTTACAGATACTTTCATTTGGTTCATAGTACACATCTTTCTCTTTGCAGTGAAACTTTGAAATAGTCTTTTCATCTACTGCTCAGTATTTATTTTATTTTTTCCCCAGGACAGTAGATCATTCTTTTTTCTTTTTTTTTACGTTTTATTTATTTCCCAAAAGCCACTTCTCAAACTGTTTTGATCTTTCTACACTGCCAAATAACAATCTTCTGTATTTAGTTACAGTCTCTTTTAAAGACTTACTTATTGTTTTTGGGCTAAATCATTCTTATTTTGTTTTTAACCACCCTGTGTCCTGAGACAGGGACATTTTTGGCTTTTCAGCACACACGCAATGGTAACTTTATTATGTTCTGCTATAAATTAAAATGCACTGTTCCAACATAAAGACAGCCTTTAAAAAAGACTTTAAAAAAAGACTATTTATTCAAAGACGAGGCTTGGTTTTTATACTTATCAGGCTCAAATAACGCCAAGTAGCAGTGAAAATGGTCAAATCTACATGTTTATCATACATGTTTGTATGTATTCATACTTTGTTTTTTTGTTTTTAAATTTCTTAAAATGGAGATTTAGTTTCTGAAAAATTACAACTTTCATTTACACGCTGTACTGAGACTTAAAATATTTGGGCTATTTTTTCCTAACACAGAATACAAATACAAACATTTTGTTAACAAAACACTTTTTATTTTGTCTGTAACAGCTCATATGACAAAAATGTGTTCAATAACCGGTATATACTTCTCATGTTTAGTGCAAAGAGAACTTGATCCAGGTTTATGTTAGGGTTATACTGGGTTATACTGCACTGAAATAAAGTTTCCATTTAAACAAAAACATTTGCACACTCTCGGCTGGTGTAAAGTTACAGATCCCTGTTGTTGCTGCTGAGCAGTTTGGGATAGGACGTGCCGATGGATCGCCCGTGCCGACAGACGACCAGCTCCAGCACGTACTCGTCCACTTTCACCACCACAGACGTCATCTTCTCAGTTGACATGAGGAAGATGATGGTGAAGAGAGCGACCTCAAACTCTGGACTGACACCAATGAAGGAGCCACCGACGGGCTTCACCAAGCCTTTCCAACTGAACTGCAGGTTCAGGACGTGGTCATCCTCATCAGGCTTTAAAAACAGTAAATGCAATTCAGCGACATGTGTGGCTATTTACTTTTCAGTCAGTGCTTTTACAGTAACGAGCTGCTGTATCAGTTTCTTACTGTGTCTTTGTTATCTCTTGCTTTATAGCCTTTATAGTCCACATGGCCGTGCTTTTCCTGAAGGTAGAACTGCACCCAGTTGTGAAGACCTATGATCTCCTGTCCGTATTTGGCTTCTCCCACAAACACATGTTCAAATCCACAGGAATCCTCACTGTAATGAAAATAAAACCAACCAGCACACCCAGAGATACTTAAGTTCAGTCTCTAAGTGCCGTATGTCCTCATTCATACCAAGACGTCTTATCTACAATGTTAACATTGTGGGGCAGACAGAAGGATAACAGCACAGACGGCAGCAGAGCCTGTGACTCACTTTTAACCCTTGAGTAACCAAGCTTCATTAACGACTAATTTATGAATGACTCCATTATATTTTATACAGGAAAACCTTTCTAATGGCTCTGTGTGTGATTATCATACCTATGCTGTTTTATTGTAATTAAAAAGATAAGTTAAAAAGCACAAACTGTAAGAAGAGACAAACTGTCACATCTTATAAAACAAATTTTCTTTGTTTCAGTGTAACTACAAAAATAATACATTTTAAATATTAAATTAAATAGAGATTATAACTTCTGCACATTTGTACTCAAAACTTTAAAAAAAATTCCTCCTAGTCACCTGTCATTGATCCAGGTGTGCAGAACTTTCAAAATTAAAAATTCAAGTAAAAAATTAAAGAGTGAATTATGTATTACAGTATGTTAACATCATTTTAACACCCAAATGTAGATAATCTAGTGACTCTGATCAAGATATTAGAATTAAGTTATCACACTCTGTTGTTCATCCTGTGCAACTGTGAAAATTAGATGAAAAAAAATTAAAGATGACAATAATAACAAAGCCTATAATATTACTGTATAATGTTAAATATCAGTCTTTCCATTGTGTTTGCTACACTGGGGCCAATTTCTGGAAGCATTTTTTATTTATGATTAAAAGTGTCACAAAAACAGATGTAAGTATTTGGCTGGAGTTACAAGGTTAACCTCAGGAAGATTTTAATACATGTACTTTATTGTCAGCCTTTTCAGACAAAAGCAGCTGTTACTTAACACTGAAAAAACACAAAAATAAACCCAGAACACACTCAGGGAACACTGTGTTTTATTCTTAGATTCTTCACTGATTCTTGAGTTGTAAATTCATCTGCTCGTTCTGCTCCAGACCTGGATCTCATTTAAGTTTGCCTTTAACCAATCATTCAAACCAGTATGTGGTTCCCTTCCTTCTCTTTTAAACATTGCAGCAGCGCCCCCTGTTGTTACAGTTACTCACCCTCCGCTCCTGTCCCTGTGGTACAGGCGGAACCAGATGTCATACAGCTGTCTCTTGAACTGCCCAGGGTCTGATGGTGACTTCCCCTTCTTGACCAGATACTGGTGAGCACACTAAGAGTAAAAACACAGTAACATACTTTGAAATTTCAGACATCCGAGTAAAAAAATGTGACCTATCAATAGTATGGGAATAAACCATCGTTACATTAGAAAATTTATTCTTAGCCTTGAAAAAAAACAAAACAAAACAAAAAAAACGGATCCATGCCTGGAATGAAAATTTGAGCCGGCATAGATCAAAAGATCAAAAGTGCCTGGAAAATAAAAAGATCCCCCCCCCCCCCACACACACACACACACACACACACCCCAACGCAAACTTAAACACAACACTGAAGTTAAAGTAATGAGTCACAGGAAAATCTAATCTTACTATAATAAACTAATCTCTATTTGAACTCCTACACAATCAGGAGATGATAAACTAAACTTGACACACAGGTTCATCTTTGGCCCCAGAAGGTTCTTATCTATATCAGATATTCTAATGTCATTGTGTTGCCTGGCAAACACCGACCGACAGACTAAAATAACTCATCATTTATGTACCTATATAACATCTTATGAAATCATAGTATGGCATCATTTTTGTTTCATTACACAACATCTGTTTTTTTTATATACTCAGTGTTACATTACATCATTTGGGACATTAATTTATAAAAGTCAAATTTCCTGTATTTAGAGACTACATTTAAAGTTACTCTTGGATACATAACTTTATAAATAGTATCAAAATCCATGTGAATTAGTTAAGCCTACAAAAAAAACCCCAGTTCATGCATTTTTGTCAGCGGTATATTATTGACATGCACATAAGGTATGTAAACTACAATGAAAATTATAAATCTTTTTTTTAATAAATGTGTGTCAAGCGAACAAAATTTTGCAGTTATAGTTAACAATTGTACAGTTTTAATTATACACTTAAAGTGTACTAGCAGTGTCTGGCTGATGAGTGCAGAAGTTCATTTATTTTTTAGATAATTGTTCATTGATTTGGTCCCTTGACTGTAAATTCATTATTCTGTATATAAGCATAAAACGACTTCCATATTGGTCTGCTGTTTATTTGTTTTTAACATCTACCACACCTCTTTTTTTACTTTTCTCTAACCGATCAGTAAACAACAGCTTAAATTATTTCTGAGCTCATGCTCTCCTATGAATCCGCTGTACCTTCATGAGATCTGTCTCCACGATGGCATCGATGAAGAGCTTGTTCTCTTTGAGCTCTTCTGAGGTGACCGTCTCTGACACGCCTGTGGACATCTCATAGTTGTCCAGCAAGCTGATGAAATCTGGATAAAAAGGCGTAACCTCGTTAAACTGTTTAATCTCTGTTGTTCCAAGTAAACATAATAAAGAAAATCTATATAGGCCTGACTCATACTCACATTCATATGTCTTAATACTCTTCAGTTTGTCTTCATTGACATATGTGAAGAGTGGAGCTTTGGCCCGGTCTCTGGCAACGTTACTGCCCTGAGCCACATAACCCGCCTTCCCCTAAATATAAAAACACAAACATTCAGCAACATGTTAAAACTGAACAAACAAATATGAGGATTCATAAATACTGTTGATGCACCTGGTTAATTGACATGTAAGCAGCTCATAAAAGCATCATCCAGTTTCAATGCTAAACACACTTAAGCAGCTGCTTGATGACGCCAACTTCACTGAACATACACACACCCACAACCACCTATAACTGAACACACACACAATGGACAAAAACAAACAAATGTCCGACTGTACCCTCATACACACAATAACATGGACTGAACTACCACTCACACCACTAGCACTTTATATAACCACTGAGGAAATTAGCCACATATCTCACTGATCTAAACTGCACGACTGTAAATGCTGTATAGACAATCATTCTGTACAATGCAATAATTATAGTCCTACAACTGTTTACAACTGTTTATAACTTGTATAGTTCAATTTCATATTTCTGTATAGTTTTCATATTTATATCCTGTTCATAGCCTGCACATAGTTTGTACACTCACTACAGCCTGTACATACTTATAGTTATAACATATTCATAACATACCTTCATACCGTGTACATTGTAACATACCCATAATAGACACATATTTTCACCCTCATTCCTATAATAGACCCATTTTTATATTATTGCTAATATATATTTTGTAAATATATCTATATTACTGCTAAAGCACTTTCTGGATCGATGCAAACTGCATTTCGTTGCCTTGTACTTGTGACATGTGCAATGACAATAAAGTTGAATTCTATTCTATTCTATTCTATTCAACCACTTGAAACACTGAAGGAAAAGAATTAAAATAAAATTTACCAGTGGGCTGTGAGGGAACAGTGCTAAACACCATGACTCATCCTTCATTTCTTGCTTTAGCTTTTTCTGGCACTAGCCAGTAAATATGGACCTAAAGTGAAGGTACAAACTAGAACAACATCTCCCCACACCAGGCACTGTGTGACGGGGAAAATGTGCAACAAATCAGAAATGAGCCGGGCTTAACTTTTAACAGCACTGAGTGTGATGGAGCACTCAAACCAACCATTGCAAAGTTAATCTTACTAGTTATCTCCAAAAGTTTATTTCTGTTCATGTGGACGTAGCGTTTTCAGTGGGAGAAAGTGCTGAGACTGAAGAAGTCACTTGGATGAGTGATGAAACGTTTCTCCCACTGACAACCCTACGTCCAGATGAACAGAAATAAACTTTTGGAGATTTACTTACCTGGATGATTGAGCACGCATCAAGACGTCTTACTAGTTATTATGTTATGACTAAGTGTTATGTGTTATGACTCCAGTAATCTGCACTGACAGCTAATTGATGGAATAGGAATCCTGTGTGGGCATGATGGTTTGACCGGACTTAACAATGACAGCATGTTCATCATTGTGTGAATTCTATGTGCTGTCTTTAGTGTTTTGTAACATAATTTCATTAGGGATTATTAAAGTACTCTGATTGTGATTCTAATTCTGATTCTTTAGCTTTAAAATGTCTAAAATTAAATTTGCTTTGTCATAGACCTCCAAACATTCTGATTTATTTACTGCAAAACTTTTCAGTCTGTTAAGTTTCATTATAAAACAGATTTAAAAACAAAACTTTTTTGTCAAATAACATTCAGAAGTACTTGTCACTGAGCAACAACGCTCACAGAACGTCACCACTGTAAATGTTTGGATATACATTATTACACCTAGACTCCAGAACCCCATCAGGCTTCCAGTCCACACAAAGGTTTGCATTTATTGCATGCATCAGTGACTGCCTGCTTTGCATTGCAGAAAAGCTGCGATGGCCTTTTAGCACTGACCTGGAGGGAAATCCTGTAATCGGTCCCAGGTCTCAGGCGGTTTTTATCCAGGTGCCAGAGCTGGTTGAGTGCCTTGGTGAGGTCCTGATCGGCCTTTTGACTGTTAAAAAAAAATTAATTAATTTTTAAAAACACAGGCAGACAAACATGGTGAATTAAGTAGCAGGCCTAAAAACTGCAGTGTATGTGTGAATGAAAACATGGACATGGAAAAGGAAGACACGCAGAGGGTTGACGTGACAGAGGAGGACGCTAGGTACAGGTTGCGAGGCAGATGACCTGTTTTGCCGACCCTTTAAAGAAGAAGAAGACAACAAAGAAGACAAAGAAAAGAAGAAGAAAGAAATGACTAACCGGGGTGTAATGTTCACATGCTTTTGCTATTTCTTCTGTCCTCAAGTAGCGTTTTACAGACAAACACACTAAAATAACTTCTCTCAGCATATGCTTGCTCCCACTATTCAGATTAAAAGAGAAGTGACTTCTCATGCTGTCTATGCACTGAGAGGAACTGGAGTAAATGGGCAGTCTGTTTACTTTATTGTTTTTCATAGCTACCATGCAGTTTGGGATAGTCCTCCTTTTTGTTTCAAACTACTGGTGATGAAATCTGCCGTGACAATCTTGTTTTCCCTACTCATGTGACTAATTCTTTCTGCGAAAAGCAGTTAACAGGAAGTTAACTGCTCTTCTTAGAATGAATTAGTAAGGTATACAAAACGAAAACGGCGTTTCCAAAACAAACAAACTTACTCCTGTGTCTCAGTTGAAAGCAGCCTGTACATCTGTTTCAGGATGTGTGTAGTTATTTTTTTTTAATTCTCAGTTACTTAGGTTTAAAACATAAGGCACCTGTGGTACAGTTAAGGACCTATTCATCTAAATAATAAAAACAGTTTCCCACATAGTAACAGCAGTGCTTAGCTGTGTAAATGACTCACATATCTATACAGCCGTGCACAATGACTCTCCATTAAAACCCAGTTTGTCTGACACAGGTGATCTAAATAATGTTTTAATTAAGTGATGACTCTTGACTTCAACACAAGCAGCAGCTGAAGGCTTTGTGTTGTCTCCTATCGCATGTTATGCTGTAAGTCTTCTCCTTTGTTAGATAGCACAGTGGCGCCAGATAAAAACTATAAAACAAGTGTGGAAAACTTCAGCTTTAGCTCTAAATAATGACCCCACCTCCATCATCAAGTTACAGCTGCATGGATCAGTGAATGTGGGAGGGCTGTAATGTGAGACAAAAACATAACCTGCAGATACCACTAAAACTATAACATCTCTGCTTTACTTTTCTTCAATTACATCAATAAATGCTAATACAATTGCACTGAGGCGGACTAACAACCACACCCTATGTCTGACACGTTGAAAAACGTTGAGCGAGAAGCAGATGACAGGATGGAGCACATACTGAGACAGAAGGTCCTCTGTGTTTAGCCTGAGTACATGAGGGAGCGACTACAGTTTTATTACAGCAGAGGAGGCTCCATGAAGTTCTCCAAGTCCTGTTTGTTCTGTTGTATAATTCAACCCACTAATCATTCCCAGACCCCGCTGCAGGCTCCACTTATGCACACAACGTCCACGCAACAGCTGCACAGAGCGCAGTCTGCACTGAGGAACAGCTCTCAGGGAAACAAACCCGGACTTTATCGTGACAAAACTATCGAGGAGAACCATCAAAGGTGTGACGTTACACTGTAGCTACATGTTTACATCAAACATGTCTTCGTTAGACGGAAACAAACGCGTTGAAACGGTCGAAAAGCGGCTGAAAACGACAACACGCAATTTTAAATTTCTCTAAAAGTTGAGAAGACGCTTTAAAACACAAGTCATCCTTCTGCGCGTGCGTTATTTTAATCCCAAACTCACCTTCTCGACATGATTTCGTTGAGAGGAAAAACTCACTGAGACTTCTCACATCCTCTCTGAGAAACTGCCAGAATTAACTCCGCGGTCAATCATGACGTCTCCAAGGGAGCCAGCCAATTACAAGACAGGAGGGTAAACGCTGCTCTCCACCCCCTCCGCCCTTCCCCTCGCTCGTCAGACGTGGGATTAATAAATTACAGTAATTTTGCTCTCTATCCTCATAAACTCATAACTCAAACTTTTCATTGTCAAAGTAAACTCATTATGGATGTCAATCCAGCAGTTCTGTGTGAGAAAAGGTGCAATCCTCTGAAACAGAAAAAATGTGATAAAGGTTTTAGGGTCATAGCAATACTTTTTAGCCTCACTTGGAATTCACACGCACTTGCAATCCCTTTTAAAGGCAAATGTTTTCGCAATCAAATTCATTCAATTAATTATTATAATCATCAACTACTATTATCAGTAAGTGTGAGCACAAATATCAAGGTAGAAGTTTGGGGAGTATTATGATCATGTCGGCTCAATTTGGAGGCAAAGGCATTTGGGCACCTTGCAGTCACTGAGTCGACCAAGAACCCCTCTGTATACCAAAATATTCTAGAGTCATACGTGAGGCATAGCTGCCTGACCGCTAAAACCTGGGTGAAATCGTATCAATTAACAGCAAATCTACAAAAGAATGGCAGAAAAAGAAAAGAATGAAATGAAAAAACCCAGCCAAAGTCCAGATCTCATCCTGATTGAAATGGTGCTGCGCACAAATAAATGCTGGCAAACCTCAATGAACTGAAGCAACACTGCCACGATGATGTGAGAAACTGATAGGCTCCTTCTGTACTTTGACTCAGTTTGTATTAAATAAATAACAACACTGTGTAATGTTTTATATGTTGCTGTTCATCTGAGCTTGTACTGGTGGCAAGAACAAATGATTTTTTTTATTATTATGTCCTGATACATAAAACCTTAAAACTAGAAGGGGCGTACTTTTTTTTAACCATGACTCCATACAAAATTATAGAAAATCAGGCAAAGATTAGTCTTAGTTTCTCCTGTGGTCCCTTGGAATAATTTAATTTCCCACCAGTCTTTTAGAGTGTCTCTGAAAATCAACGTAAAAAACCATAGCTGAACGATGAAGACTTTTATTTTGAAAAAGCCTTAACGACAAATGGTAAGAAAGTGCTTTTGCGCAAGCGCAGTGACTCCACATGTTATTTTGGGACTGAACGTGTGTTTAGCTAAAAAGAGTTACCGTTTTCTCGTGCGAGCATTCGCACCACGCTTTTTACTGTCCTTGCCTTTCTCTTGTTGGTGTTCTATTACTGTTTTAGCAGCTGTTACACAAACTGCTCGAGGAAATCTGCTCAGAAAATCGGCAAATTGTAAGGAAAGCTAATTAGCCGGCTAGCTGAGCTCACTGTAGTCCAGCAGCATGGCAGCTGTGTTGGAGCTGGTCGCTGGCAGTTATGAACAGATCACCTTCGGTTATCAAGTAAAAACTGACGAAAAGGTAAGCTGGAGTCTCACAAAGCAACGACCTGTGTGTGTGTGTGTGTGTGTGTGTGTGTGTGTGTGTGTGTGTGTGTGTGTGTGTGTGTGTGTGTGTGTAAAGGGTGTGATGTGAAGTTGTAATAATAACAAGCTCAAGTGTTTGTTGGTTGGATGATGAACATTATGATTTCCATTAAAAAAGCTATTAAGGCATAGAAAATTGTTTTTAATAGTTTTTCAATAGCTAGTCACAAAAAAAGCAAATAGAATATAACCTAATTAAAAAGGGCACTAAACTAGAGAAATGTTTACCGTTATAACTGTAGCTGCTCAAAAGGCTGCATTGATTTTGCAATCATATGCTTTCTTTAAATAAAATCAGTAAAAAACGAGGAAATTGTTTAGGTTTTTTTTTTAACCTCCTTTGTACTTGTCATGATTTGTATGCAATGCAGTATTTATTTGGTTATGAAGCACATTCATTGCCCAGTATATGAAAGGAGTGTAACGTAAGAAGTTTCGTGATTCACTCCTTTTTCTCTAACAGTCTGTGGATTAATTTATATGCAAATAAATTGTTTTGTTATAAAAAGTTTTCTTTAAAAATAATTGTCATGCAGGAGTGGACAGCCAAAGCAGAATTCACACATCACGCTCACACAGCATCAGTATCTGCTGTGGCTGCCAGTGAGAGGTTTGTGGTGACGGGGAGCAAAGATGAGACCATCCAAGTGTATAACATGAAGAAAAGAATCGAGCACGGTGCTTTGCTGCATCATGACGGTGAGTTTGTAAATTGTAATTAGTCTGTTTGATTTCTTCAGTTAAACATCAAAAACACCTAATATAGAAGTGACCTGTTGAGTAATTCAAAGTGCGCTAACTTGATATTTTGTTTAAACTCAGTTTATTTCAAATTATTTTCTCAGCAATTTGAATTAACCTGAGGTTTAGATTGTTTTTGTTTTTTTTGTGGTGGAAACTCACAGGTATGGAAAGCTTCCATAGAAAGCTTCCATACCTGTGTGTCAAAGCAGTAATGTAAACGTCTGCCTGGTTTCTGCTTGTGGTGCTGACTGACTTCCTGCGCAGGCACCATCACTTGCCTCGAGTTTTACGGGACGTCTCACTTACTGAGTGGAGGAGAGGACGGACTCCTGTGTGTGTGGAGCACGAAGAAGTGGGAGTGTCTGAAATCCATCAAAGCTCACAAGTAAGCGCACAAAAGGTGGCACAGACACACGGAGAGGGTTACTTCTTTATGTTTGGTAGCATCGTCAGTGTTGCTTTGTGTTGTGATGTCTTTCAGAGGTCATGTGACATCGCTGTCCATCCATCCGTCTGGGAAGCTTGCGCTCTCAGTTGGGACCGATAAGACACTGAGGTAAATTTCACAGCTCTCTTTAACGGTAGATGACTCAGATGATCCGTTTGCACGGATAAACAATGTCGGCTGTTGTGTTTTTGTATCAATGCAGAACCTGGAATCTCATTAATGGAAGATCAGCGTTCATCAAAAACATAAAACAGAGTAAGCTCCCCTTTAACCTTTTGAGCGGTGAGGAAATTGTTGACACATTTATGACTCAAACCTGTGTTCTTTACACACCTGACAGATGCACACATTGTCAGGTGGTCACCAGACGGGGACAGATACGTGGTTGTGATGAACGACAAAGTGAACATCTACGAGCTGGAGACGGCCACTGTGACGGGAACGGTCGCAAACCCCAAAAGGATCGCGTCTGTCAAGTTTTTAAACGTGAGCTCGCTGAATAGAGATTCGAAATGCATAAAAGACCTCCCAAATTTTGGCAACAGTTCTGACACAAAGTAAATGCCACATTTTCAGAGGTAGAATCACACAGACACAACATTAAGTGTTGTTGTCAATTTTCAAGAAGTGGATCCCCTCATGATGAGGCATTTTCATATGAAGGATAAGCATATCTATAAAAACAACCACCGCTTATCTTTCAGAACTCCATCCTGGCCGTTGCAGGAGACGATGAAACTGTGAGGTTGTGTGATGTGGAGAAAGCAAAATGGGTGTGTGATTTCAAGGCTCACGAAACCAGGTGAATTCATTCATTCATTGTTTTCCCACCAATCATGCATAGATCATACTGTCAATATTCTGATACGCGTGATGATGGGAGAAGAAGTCAGCTTATCTTTGTGTCCGTTTGTGATGTCAGAGTGAAGACGGTGGACAGTGTGAACGTGGATGATTACTCTGTGGTGGTGACTGCTTCAAATGATGGTTTCATCAAAATGTGGAAAATTCATCTTAAAGAGGTATGCTGCGTCCTGATATTAGCTTTCTGGAGAACATGCATTCTTCGTTAATGTGGAAATGGACTTGTTGTAGACTACAAGCCACTGAGACCCACACACACATTCATACATCACCTTTATTCAGGGCTTTTGTGCACTTTTTACCTGTCATACTGACAAATTTGGGGTTAAGTATTTTGCACAAGGACACCAAGAAGCTTGTTTTTTTTTGTCTTCTAAAAACCCAGCAGCTGGGTCCTCCAGCTTTCCCTCCAGGAGCATTTGTTTTAGTCGACAAAAAGAGATCATAGAGGCTGATTTTTTTAAATTAATTTATTAATTTATTTTTGCATTAAAATTGCTGACAATATTAGTAATACAATAAAATAAAAATATCTTGATGGGTTCCTTTTAACAAAAACTAACTCAAACTGAAGTGTGTTTAAAATAAAAATGGTATATTTATGATTATCCCGGTGAGCTAATATGTCTGCTGACCACCAGGAGCTGGAATCTCCCACACTCCTTGGGGAAGTGAACACATCAGCCAGACTGACATGCCTTGCTGTGAGGAGAACTTCACTGATGCAGCAGCAGATCACTGAGGAAGAAGCACCTCAGGCAACAATATCTGAAGGTGAGGTCGTGGAAACACTTCAGCTGCTTTATGATGATGATCGGTGAGGGGTATCCTGCAGGACACTCAGCTCGCCTGAATGTGCGACCCGCTCATCGGGGCATTGAGTCATTACCTCACATTCTGATCTGTTCGTCTCCACTTAATATCTCTTCCTTCGGGCGAGGGAATGTAAACCTGAGCTAACACCCTGCTCTGTGTTTATCCGCAGAACTACTTCCCGAACTTCTAAGGACAAAGAGAGTCCGAATTGCCACGGAAGAAGTCGTCCTGGAAGACGAGAGCAAGCCCAAGAAGAAGAAGAAGAAAAAGAACAGTGGAAAATAGAATAAAATGTTTTATTACCCATACACATGTGGATTTTTATTCTGACGACCTGCAGTGTTCTACATCAAATGTGAACTTATCGCTGATGAAAGAAAAGCAGAACAAGATAGATGATATAATATTTCATAACATTCAAAAGACTGGCAGTTCGTGTAGAATCAAACTGAAAGTTACACGTTGAACAAAAGGAAAGCGGACTATAATAAGACCCATGTCCGTGAGTTTCCCCAGGCTGCACACAGACAACTACTCACAGACAACAAACGCAAAAAAGTGCCTCGAGTCTGAAGCTACCAATGATGTAATGTGCCAGAGTAAATGTAACAAAGATTTATTATTTTTCTCCACAGCTCAGTACCTTTCTTAAAACAGCTTAGGCTGGACATCTGCCAGCATCTTGGTATGTTGTACAGATTTTGTTATAGGTGAGATAAAGCACAACTGCTGAGTGTATTTTTTTTTTTTAAATAAATACATTTTCTGTCCTCGTGAGTCATCTCTTTTTCTCCTGTAGGGGAGTCAGGAAATTAGACGTTTTAATTTGAAAGCGCATGCAAAAGGCACCGGAACTGAAAGACATAACTCTCCATTCGGGAAGTTTCTAAGTGATAATCAGTGGAAACGACTGTGTTTCAAACTTTTAGTGTGTTTTAATCGGCTGTGTTTGGCTTCACTTTACAGTTACGAGTTAAAGTAACCAGTTAAAACGACCTGTGGTCACCGTGTTAATTAAACTCGCTGTAGGTTTATCGCAGTAGAAGCTGCTGCTTTGTGCTCATGGCTGTCGACTGGATTGGGTTCAGCTATGCTGCTCTGGTGTCGGCAGGAGGGGTCGTAGGTTATGTGAAAGCAGGTAGGCGAAAGCCTTTTAGAGTAGACACATTTACATGACATGAACCCTGTTAAAGCGGACTTTAGACACAGATAACCACCTTTACCCTGCCACTTTATTAAGTACATCAAACGTCATTTTACACCAGAGTCATGCTGCCAATGTATCCACACATATATTTTTGTCCAGCTGACTAAACGCTTCCTGCCTGACCATCTCCAGGCTGGTTGCTCACGTTTTTTAAATAGAAAAACTGTCGGATTTTTAGCTCTTTACTATTATTAGTTTGCTCACAAACAAATATTTCTGTGGTGAAGTTAAAGGCATTTCAAACTTTCTATGGAGAAGTTTTCAAATTCCTTAATCTACTTAAGATAGGTCAATTAATTTTTTTTAAGCCAAACATTTGCTCCTATGTCCTCAGGAATACAGAATGCCAAAGGTGTGGCTGAGGGTCAACATAAAATCCCGAGAGCTTGAATTTCCTTGAAAAAAACATCAGCACAACCTACAATATCATATCTGAAGGAAACTTAATATTTTTGGTCACAGGCAGCATCCAAACACCCAGAGTGTATATTCCAGTACTTGGAAAACTGATTTTGTGAGAGAACTTAAATTTCACAAGTGTGTCACACATTGGCTAAATAAAATAGGAATGAACTATGACTCCAGGGCTACAGAAGTAATCAAGTGTGAAAAATGATGAAAAATCATATTAAATTTGGTAAATCAACACATGTATTTAACCTCTAGTGGAGTTGTTACCTTGTAGAGTTACTAAGGTTACATAGGTCAAGGTGTGAGTTGGGTTTCAGTCGCATCAAGATTGGGTGTTGTCGTCACCCGGCTGGGTGGGTGGGCGACCTGGGTTTTCAAATTGATAACATAGATGCATCTATTAGGAGTCTGAGGGGTAGAACTGGCAGCCACCAATATTTTTAGGCTTTGCATGCATTTTTGTTTTTATATCAACCTACTTGTATCTTGGATATGCATTTTTATTTAATAGCATATTTATTATTTATAGTGGCTCCATAGCGTAGTGGTTTACATATCTGTCCAACAAGTAACAGATCCCAGGTTCAGTGCTGTGAGGAGACACAAACCGCTTTGAAGTTTGTCAGGAAGGGTGTGGTAGGGAACAAAATTTCCCAAATCAAACATGTGGAATTAGTCACTGTGAACAAGGGAAGAACCGAAATTAGCTTTTTATTATTGTTTGTACCTGCCAAGGGACAACAAATGAAAATATACTGAAGGCTAAATCAGCACAAGGTGTCTTTTTTCACACAAGCTCAGTGTGTTTGTGGTTAATCCCTGATAAATAAATGTCTTTCAAATGTAAGCATTGCAGCTAAAATCTAGAAACTCATCGTAACACAAGCATTCAGTCTCTAAAGTAGATTTTAAAATAAAACCTTGATGGAAAAACAAAATCACCATTACCGAATTTCCCAGAGGAACCCACCCGAGGGATTAATAAAGTTCTATCTTATCTTAAAGCCTTTATGAAGACCGCAGTTGCTGAATTATGGCTAGCTGTGCATTTGTAGTGCAGCTCTGACTGCACACTTAGCTGCTTTACCTTTACAAGGCATTCTGGGAAATGTAGGTCAGTGTTCAACATTAACGGGGGTGTTTCGATGACAGCTAACAACATCTCCTCCACAGGCAGTGTCACCTCTCTGGTCGCAGGGCTCCTGTTTGGCGTGCTGGCTGCGGTCGGCGCTTATCTGACATCTAAAAACCCCAGGAATGTGTGGCTTTCAGCAGGTGAGTGAGTTCAGGTGTTAAACAGCTTAAATGAGTTCAGTTTCCCGAACTTAGCAAATCTTTGCTCTTCCTTGAATGTAGGCACTGCAGGAACTCTCTGTGTGGTGATGGGACTGAGATTTCTCAGCTCCTGGAAATTCATGCCAGCTGGTTTGATGACTTTATTGAGGTAAAAGCACAGTTTCTGTCAAACTGTACCCATTTCCCTGCTCACTGATAATATATTTTAATATTCTGCACCATGTAGGCTGTTTTCAGACATTCAGTGATATACATTTGTTATGTTTTCAGTTTGCTGGTATTGATGAAGACCTTCGCCAGAATGGGAAAGACACAATCGCACAAATCTTGAGCTAAAATAAGCGTTTTCAGTGAGTCTGTAAATACATAAAAGATCAAACTTACAGCATTCCTCACCATTTATTTTCTTACTGCAGTCATACTTTTATTAAAAATGTAACGTGAAATGGGATCATATAGAAAGGGCTTCCTGGAGCCTGTCCTGCCTCAGATCACACAGCTGTGGTATCAATTATTTTTTCTTTATTGTATGAAAAACATTTTTAAATAAAGTTTTTGGCTGTGCTTAAATGTAATTTTTCGACCCATACAAAAAAAAATACCATGATACTAATATTCACTAACTTAAATAATTACTTTATTAAACTTCCTGTTATTTAACATAAAGAAGATAAAAGTCTCGACTGACTCATACAACACTGAATGATATTTTATAGCAGCGGCAGACACATTTCCTGCTCTGGGAACCTTTCACAGGATTCCTCTGGAAAGCCGAGAGACTGCTGCGCTACCGGCGGCCGCTGTATTTGGCGGTCCAGTCTACTCGTCCAGTCACTGGCTGAGAGTTTGAGCTCCTGGAGAGGCTGGTCTTCGCTGGAGTGCTGGTGATGAATCCAAAGACCTGAGAATTCAGTTGCCTGCTTTTCCATCCTTCATACTCTGAAATCAACACAAAAAACACAAGATAATGTCAAATAGCTTACACCGTTTTTTATTCACAGTGTGTGCCGCTCTTTTTGTCTTACCTTCATTTGAGGGTGCCAGCTTGTTTAAGGTTTTGCTTTTCAATGGTTTGGTTTTCGGCTCCACTCTCAGATCAGCAGCAGACGACAGATCGACTGAAAGATTCGAAAAAAAGCTGAGTTTAGAGGACAGATACGCCGCGTTTTCCACTGATGCGTCAGTGCCTTATAATAAAATTCCAAATTTCTTCACGTTTAGGAAGATAACCTCTGGTTGAGAAACAATTTACACAACAGGCATGACTGTATTGCATATTATTGTGCAAAAGTCTTGAGCCACCCTTCATTCCTTTATATTTGGCTAGGAAAATATGAACTAAGTGCAACGATTTAATGGAACGTGCAGATGTAAAGGCAACAGCAATTACAGCAAAAACAAAAACTGGTTAGTGAAAAATTAGATTTTATGCATGTCGAACTGTGTTATCATTTTTTGTAGACTCAACTAAAGAAGTGTGTTTTTGCAACAGGCCGCTAGTAACAAAGCACCTAAAAAATGCTTAGTTGTCTGTTATGTGTAGATGCAACATTGGTTCAAGCAGCCAGTGACCAAAGCAAAACTATGAGAGACCTTCAGAAAGCCTGGAGAAGTATTGCTCAAGACCGCTGTTAGGTTTTGTATTGTTGATTGTCATTTATGCTTAGAAATATCTACTCATATATACTTAGAGTTTTATAATTAGTTGTAGATTAATAGAAGTTTGATCCTGAGTAGTCTGCAGACACACGTTGTGTGCATTCCAGAGCACTCTGGCTTTCACACCCACATCCTGGGAGCATGGGAGAGGTCGTACCTTGTCTTATTGTTTTATGGTAGGATAAACGTATCTATGTCTGTTTTACTCTAAGTGCATTTTGTTTAGATGAACTGCTGGACTTCCAGGCCAGCAGGGTTAGGAAATCATTTTATGGCCACACACACACACACACACACACACACACACACACACACACACACACACACACAGGGTATTCTTTGTTCACATGTATACCTGGGAACGCTGTTATATGTTAATGACCCTATGCATATTCATAGAACCACAATAAAAGAGCAGTGTTACGGGGGAGCGGACGAGAGCAACTGGGGTCAAGCGAAGGAACGGCGCCTGTCCAGTTCTCTCCCGTGCACGTGAAACATGAAGAACTTGCCTACTCGTGTCTTGTTTGCTGTGTAATTACATTGCCTTCAACGTTCCAGCGAATAGGTTCAAGCTACAAACCTATCATTAATTGGTCCTTCGACGCCGGAGCCCTGGAGTCGGCATTCACCGAGGAGAGAACCCTGACGTCAACGAGACGTGAGAATTTGTCATCGGATTGGTGGATTAGCTGTCTGTTTTCTCTCCTCGACGAATGACGATTGGCGGGATCCGAGGCTGATATTACACGCTAAGCAACGCCGAGTAAGTTGAAAGAGTGACTCTATAATTGCGAAAGATTGGGTTAGTGTCCCACAACTGGGTTAGGGTCCCGAAAGAGAGGTTTTGGTAAAATCGTCTGGTGAGTGTCCGGTTTTGAAAATCGCCCTGGGTTTGTGTCCCGAGCGTCCCTTCATTGGGCTTTATCGCGCGACTGGGCTAGTGTCCCAGAACGGGGTTAGGGTCCCAGAACTGGGTTGGTGTCCCGAGTGGTCCGGTGTGAGTCCGGAGTAGGCCTATTTTGTGTTGTTGTGTGAATGCTGCGGAGCAGGCATGGTCTGTGACACGGTTGTTGTTATCATGGGTTCCCGAGCAAGTAAGACTGCCTCACAGGGAGACAACACATTTTTGCAAGAATTTACTCCCAACAGTGCGAGGTATTTATTTTCTCATAACTGTCATGAGCGTAAACTGGTTGCGGGAGAATGTCAAATGTTGGAAGTTTTCAGAAAACACGGCAGCCTTGAAGAGCGTGCAGAGGAGGCCAGCCCACATCAGCAGCAGTTGAGCTATGCTCTGATGAACGGCTTTCACCCACCCATTGCTGATTTCATGCCCGTCAAAACTGCCAATACACACATGTTTAGATTATTATTATTTTTTTTTTTTTTAGCTTGCCCTGATCAACAACAGCCGTGTTCCAGACCACAGATTTAATTGAGGTGGATGAGTGTTAAAAGTAATCTGCATTAGGCTTAAGGTTGCTCAAATACAGTACAATGACATATGAGATGAAGTACAACAGGAAAATATTTAAACTAATGACGTGCATAGAGGCACTTGACCTGTTTGAAAATTGTCGTCCTAATATGAGCCATTGTTGAGATATAGAGGACAGATATGAAAACAACTAATATGCTGAACCCTATATGAAGCAGTTGAAAACTACATGATGGAGAAGCTGAGTGAATATGAAGGTGCAAGTCTTTGCCATTGTGGGCAAAGCACACAACCACTATGTGAGGTTGCGTTGCTGTCTCTTCTGAGCTGATGAGCAAGCTACACATTATCAGATCAGGAGCTGGCTGAGAACTCATCCAAGAAAGGGGAAGAGAACTATGATAACTCGAGTATGTAGCGTATCCGTGAGTTCAGCTTCTTCTTTCAGATGCGCAGCAGTTTTCTTGGATCTTGACTCGTGTGTAGAGTGTTCATAGCATCAGCATCATGTTCTTGTTTATTTGCTTTGTTGGGCTGAAAAATAATTACATAAACTTGTGATCATACTTATGGATCACCATGGCACATATCATCAGCCACATGATTTATTTATGCAGATGAAAAAAAAAGTGAGTGTGAATGTGCCTGACGTCGCAGTGTGTGTGTGCGTTGTGTAAACGTAATTGTCACAAATTGTGAGAGCGGTGATTCTGCAGGTCACCAGCTATTGTAAAGAAAAAAAAAAGAGTAAAAAGAGACGAAATTTACGTTGTAGATGAAAAATAATCATAGGAAAAAGGTTATGTGTTTATCAGCCAAGAACAACTACAATCTCATTTTCTGCTTTTAAGAAAGGGGAGTTCACGAAAGACAGAGAGATAGATGTGTGTTGGTTAAGCAGTGATGATAATAATGAAAATGTCTTAGTTTGTCACTTTCAGGTGAAAAGCAGACCTGGATCGATTTTCCACATGCAGCAGTCGGAATAAAGTTATAGTTTAACATCATTGGAAACGTTTAGGCCAAGTTTTTGGCTAACTTATTTACAGCACCATGTGTCCCTCAACCTCACAAGCGAGCTCTCACTCCTCCCTGAAGACAAGGAATGCAGCTCCAAGAGCAATAACATGGCAGATAAAGAGACAGCAGAGTCCTGAGCAAAGAGACCCAGCAAGCAGCAGCAGTGTGGACAAACAGCATCGCAGAAGAAGAGCAAACCCATCATCCTGACTGATTGATGAATGGCACTGTGTTTCCAACAAGCTGCAACTTCACTGTGCTTGTGAAAAGAACGTTTGAGGAGAACTGGGGAGACTGTTGTAAGTTGACATTTGCCACCTTTGGAGAAAATGGCAAGAAGACACAGTGAAGAATACAGGACAAAGCTGGAAGAAGAACTGCCGGCTGTTGGACTGTTGAAGTGGGAGAGGACAACAGAGTGAGAGCAGTAGGTGAGAACACAGAGGAAAGCTGTTGTTTAATGTGGGAAATCAAAATTTTGGGTTAGCAAATCTGGGCAAAATAATACTGACTGCTTAAGTAGGAAAATTGTGAAGGAATCTGAACCACTACAAAAAGAAACGTATACAAAATCACACACACAAGCAGAACATGCATTAACCCTACTAACACAACCAAAAGAGAGCTCATGAAGATTAGGCAGCATCTTGAGCATGTGAGTCTGTTTATCATCTTGTCCAAGTCACCTCGTGTGATGAAAAGATCAGTGGACTCATAGCACGTTAGTTAAAAATGATCAATTAATAGCAGAGAAGTGTGTAGGAAAGGCAGCTTTAAGAACATGCCCTGCTGGAGATGCAGCTCCAGAGACATTGATTAAACCTGCTTAATAACACAAACACACGTGCAATGAAAATCAGCTTCTTATCTCTCATCAGTGCTAAAATAGTGTAAATTTAACAGACACTTGTTATCAAATGCTGAATTTACCCAATGCTGACAGTTAACTCTCTAGGTTACAGGACAACAGTTTAATTTTTGTGGGAAACAAGATTCTGGTTTGACCAACCAGTGATCAGACAATAAATTTAGTTGTTAATATAGTAAATTGGGAGATGCTTTCTGCCTGATTGATGCAGCACAAAATATTTTACTGTATGAGGGAAATTCTATTGTTGTGATAATATTTTGAACATGCATTTCTGTTGTCCTGCCATCTTAGTGGGTTAATAGCTGATATGCAAATTAGTTGATCGTTCTTAGATTAATGCAAGGTGATTGAATTCTAGCACGAGTGAATGGGATGTGTTGGAGTTTATTAGTGTGGAGACTCTAAAACACTGAGTTTCCTGTTGTGATGTGCGAGTGAATCCTGCACCCAGATACACAACTCTGCACACATAAGAACACACTTCTTTTGTGAAATATCTGATGACATGTCACATGTTTTATGATGACGGGGAAAAAAGAAAAACTAAATGAGATCTTTGGCCTAAATGAGTAAAAAAGTACAGATTAAATTCATAGCTGATAAGACATTAGGTTTATGTTATATGTTGTGCGGCTGATGGTTGGTTTGGAATTAATCTAGCTGATGATTTTTCTTTTGTTGTGAAGTTGAGCCTGGCAATTAGTATGATGGTTTGATAAATCATGCTAATGGTATGATTTACCCTCCTGAGATGAGGAGTGTGTGTCATGACTGAACGAGGCCTTTTTATTTTGATACTTTCACAGTGCACTGAAAGTTTTGTTTGATAATCTCTGTTTGAGCAGATCTGCACGATTGGAACAAAAGCGCTATACGACATGTCGAGAAAACCGTTGCAAACCGTTGACTTTCTCCAAAAAATTAAAATGGGCTCCGGAGAAAGTCACTTATCTGGGATAATTAAAATGAAAGTCCCTGTCAAAAAGGATTGAGCGAGATAATCCAGCCTAAATTCTTTTGAAATTTTCTTCTTTTTCTTTTTAAAATGACGTCATTTTGCTATGTGTGGAAACTGAATGCGTTGATGGGTTCCACTTTTAGCAAAGAATGAATGAATGCATGAATGAGTGAATGACAAATGAGTAAGAGAAATAAAACTGACTGGTTGACAACAGCTGACAAAAGCTGACGAGACTGACTGACTTAACACCATTGTGTGAAGTTAACCCTCACCTGACAAAGGTGCAGATAAATCTATGTGTGTGTTTCTTCTTACAAGGAGCAGGAAGATGATAGCACCATCCGAGGTTGCATGACAATTTAGCCTTTTAAATGCCACTTTCTGTGTTTGCATCTACCAAGGGTGTTATTCACTACCTTGTGTTGCTCACAGAGGTAACTGTGAGAAAGTGTGTATACACCTGCGCAGCGCTAACTTTTCTACAGCATTACAGTTCTTCATGTGATTTGATCATGTGGTTTATACCAGGATAGCTGGTTGATGTTTTCCTACTACAGGATTTCTGGGTTCATGTATGAAGAAAACTGTGTTTGCAGGTTATGAGTTGGTGATGCTGTTACACTGTGTTGTTGGGGAAATGTTGAAGGTTACTTTGACGATGTGAATAACATGTGAGAACTTTATGGTCTTTTTACAGCACCTCTGGACCCTGTCAATTTGTGCCTGACCTCCAGGATTGTCCATGTGTGTTGTTAATGTTTGTTTTTCTAAGAGTACATGTAGAGGATTCAGCAGAGACGGACAAGTAACGTGAGAAAGCAAATAAGAGATGCAGTGTTTATGGAATAGTTTAATATGGGGCTCATTAGCTGGCCACTACTGAGCTCCTAGTGATAGCTAAGTGGAGTGACTTTGCTTAAGGGAAGTCACCGATTACATTAATGTTAACTGAGTACATGGGATGATCCATGTCTGAGGCAAATTATGCCAATAATTGCAGTTTACTGATTTGAGAAAACCTGCACATGGTACTTGTCCTCTTGATGCTGAATGCTTTCATACTCGTATTATACAATTGTTTATAAGTGTGAAGTTTGATTTTACTTCTAGATCTTGTTTTCCAGGCCATGATGGTGTGTATGCAGGCTCCTGGCGGAGCGGGGTTTTAAGCAAACCTAATATGCAAAACACACTAACATCTTTTATTGCAGGGTTATAGGTCCGGGGTGGTGCTGCTCCAGAGGGGGAGACACCCCGATGTTGCCTGGGACATGATCTCGCTAACTTTTTTCTTTCAGACAGGAATCTAGGTTTGATGAGTTGACTCATGGGAGTGTCCATGCGTCAAGAGGAGGGGTCCTGAATTATAGAGTTACATGGAACAATCTTTTTTTTATGTTTTCTAAACTATGTTTTTATGATTTTTGTGTGATTAACAGTTCATTTACAGGTATTAAACCTATGCAAGTGGTACATCCATGTTCAGATGAGGCTTTGATGGTCCATAGATAGAGTTCACTGAACTAAAGAATGTGGTTTGATGATGATTGACATGCTTTCAAAATAGAAGGTTTTTCCTCCTAGCAAGGAAATACAGGTGCAGCAGTCCAGGGTATTGCTGAAAGGAATCTCCTGAGAAATCTTCTGAGGCCCAGTGAGAAGCGAACCCATTCCAGGCATAGCTGACAGCCAAGGCAGTGGTTGAGGTCAAAGGTCGAGCTGTTTGGGACCCATCATGAGATCAGACTTTGGAGCCACAGCAAGGACCACGAAGCTGCGTTGGAATGAGAGCTGTGCCAAGGGGGCTTTCCAGAGGCCAACAGAGGAGATTGTGGACGACAGACAGGCACCTGAAGGATGAGGGGAGCATGCCAAGCTCCACCGACATCGCAGGCGGAGTCCAAGGATGGCATCATGATTCTGTGAGAAGCACAGGAACCAGAAGCGATGGTGGTGATGACAGCAGTTTCCTATGAACGTCACCTAATGCTGTGTCACTGTACTGTGCATACGATAGCACACTGAAGAGTGCTGGGATCATAAACAGCAGTAAGACAACTGGATCCAGCACCCTTTCCACAGAGGGTTTTTCCTGCAGAGAATGGACAATGGAGGAGTCATAAATATCCCCCACAGGACAGAGGCCTGAAGTGAGGTGATGGGGGTTGGCAGAGGCCATAAAACTAGAGTGCTGAAGAGGTCTGCCGCTTTCAAGATAGCTGAGACCCACGTTGACAAACAACAAACTCAACTGGTATGTTTGAATGTCTATTCTACATACATTTGGACTCTGGTCCTATGGACAGTGATGGAAACAATTGGAAGAGACATTGATGACGCACTAAAAAAACCACCCTGTAGAGAGACGTGTGATTTACATGTCTTGCAGAGGAGCACCACCAAGCTGGAGTGTTTTGAAAATGTTAATTTCTCTTTTGACCATTAACAATTCATTTGTTCACTTGCACGATGCAGGTTACCATTGAATGAGATCAATGAAAAATTGGATAACTTCTAATACATTTGTCAAACTGTGCGTGTTACAGTAATTTAGAGTGATTGACATATGCTGAGTATAAAAATGTTTGCATTGACACTGTCAGACACGACGTATTCATAACTGGGTACTTTTCTAGCATAACTGTCAAAAAGGGGGGAATGTTAGGTTTTGTATTGTTGATTGTCATTTATGCTTAGAAATATCTACTCATATATACTTAGAGTTTTATAATTAGTTGTAGATTAATAGAAGTTTGATCCTGAGTAGTCTGCAGACACACGTTGTGTGCATTCCAGAGCACTCTGGCTTTCACACCCACATCCTGGGAGCATGGGAGAGGTCGTACCTTGTCTTATTGTTTTATGGTAGGATAAACGTATCTATGTCTGTTTTACTCTAAGTGCATTTTGTTTAGATGAACTGCTGGACTTCCAGGCCAGCAGGGTTAGGAAATCATTTTATGGCCACACACACACACACACACACACACACACACACACACACACACAGGGTATTCTTTGTTCACATGTATACCTGGGAACGCTGTTATATGTTAATGACCCTATGCATATTCATAGAACCACAATAAAAGAGCAGTGTTACGGGGGAGCGGACGAGAGCAACTGGGGTCAAGCGAAGGAACGGCGCCTGTCCAGTTCTCTCCCGTGCACGTGAAACATGAAGAACTTGCCTACTCGTGTCTTGTTTGCTGTGTAATTACATTGCCTTCAACGTTCCAGCGAATAGGTTCAAGCTACAAACCTATCAACCGCTTTAAAAATTACAAGAAAGTCTGGCTCCTTGGTAGCAATGTATAAAGAACAGAGTGGTGACTCAACACTTGCACAGTACTGTACATGCATGTGAACCAGATGCAATAAATTCCCCTTCACAGTTGAGTAAAAACACTTAAACTTACAGTTGAACTAATCAAAACAAGTGTAATGACTAAAAACGTGTTGACCAAGAATACCTGACGCTAACTGGAAATGAAAGTTCACATCCTTGGTTGTCAGCATTGCCTGCCCGCCCACCTGGCAGGCTGATGACAGTCCCCATCAGCCTTTTTTGGCTGAGGGGTAAAAACCGATTGTTGACTAAGAACAACTGATGTTAACTGTAAATGGAAACTAAAATTTAAAAACTAAAAAAAATATAACAACTCTGCTCATGGCTGTTTCTAAATCTAGGGGGTACTAAGCTAAAGTTTGGTTGAGGAGGGAATTAATGGCATTTTTAAAGGCGTTTGTGCCTCAGAACATGAAGGATCTGAAGAAAGAAGCCATGGAGTTAGAGAAGCTTCTCAACCATTGGGACATTTTTAGTACCATTCGTGCCAGTAGATACTCAACTAATAAAAACTAAAAACTGCAGAAACAGAGAAGAGTAATGAAAGGGTCTCACCAGCAGAGGTGCCTCCTATGGGTGCCAGTATAACCCTCTGTCGGGCTGCTCCTGTTTCGGTTTTATGTAAAGGTGTCATGACCGTCTTGGTGTTGGAGCTGCTCACAAAGGAATCTGAAGGAGAAACCCCATCACAAGTTATAGTTAACCTCTTTAAGGCTTTAGAAAAATACAATTGAAGCCCTAACACACTTTTAAGCGATACCTTTCAAAAGATTAAGATCCTCTGAGGTCTTTTCTTTTAGAGGCATCTTATCTGGTATTTTAGGAAGACCAACATCTAAAAACCCAAAAGTAAGAGTAAGCAGAGGAGAAACAGTCTTAACGGAAGCTGAAGAAGTCTTAGGTGGACATTCAGTATAATTAAGCTCATTGCTTAACAAATTAAACAGTTTGTCATTGAAACTTGCATCACATAAACTTTCACTTGACCTTTATTGACCTGGAAGCACCAGGTTGGGCTGGGTTGAGTTTGATCAAATCAGATTAGAAAATTTAGGCCTGCGATTGAAATTAAAGCATCCCCTAAAAGCATCAAACATTTGATTAAACTGCTGTGTGGTGAGTATATTCAACAGTACAGAGAAGGGCAGGCAGGGAAATGTGTGTCTTTCAAAGGTGTAATGATAAAACTTCTAATATGCATCCATGAAGTTTTCTTGCCTCTCCTGAGGGGGATCTCCAGGCCGTGTCCTCTGGATAAACACGAGGACACTCCCACCTTTCTGCTGGACACTTGGCCTCTTACTGAGGAGCTGCTTTTTGGATTTATACCTGAAAAAAAAAAGAAGAAACAAACCTAGCTCAGGGTGAATTTTTGTACATTTGTACAGTCTGCACATTAAGAAACCAGACACCTTAACGTAAAAGCAAGCTGCAATCAGGCCAAGCTAATGTTTTTGGGGGGTTTATTTTGTGACATATTTCCTGTGTCCTTTTATAAGTTGTATGTGTGATGTTTTGTTGTTTTCTTTCTAATATTGTAGGCTCCTTGTCGTACAATATAAAGTTCCTGTTGTCGTGAATTGGTGATATATAAATAAAACTGAATGGGATTGAATATATATTTTAACTTTATTGTTTAATGAAATTTAGGGCAGGTGGGATTTTTGTTTCTGGATTATGTTCACCTACCTTTGGTTCTTTTCATTGTGGCGTTTATGTGTAAACATGGTTAATTATTATTGCTATTATTATTACTATGTTTTTCTCACCAGGCATATATCTGGACTGGTGGAGGTAGTGCTGCTTGGCTGACATGGTGTTGGAGTCATCTCGGCTCAGTCCGCTGTTGCTTGGCAGTTTTGATCCTCTGTTGTTCTTTGACTCTGATAATCTGCATTAAAACGTTATTTTTAACGTTTCCTGAAACTCTGATGACGACATTTCACCTGATGATGAGGGTCTCTCACCGACAGCTGTTCCTCAGAGAAGTGATGGTGGGTTTTTTGGAGATGGAAACGCCGGTGTCTTTATCGTCACTGTCGTCCCAACTGTCCACCGACTTGAAAGATGTTTGGCCCCACCGCCGACGTGCAGGCCGGGCATGTCTATTCTCGGCTCCTCGCTGATTTAATGCGAGGCAAATGTTAAACAAGAAATGAGTATTAAGTTATTATTTTTGTTATTCTTTATTTTTAAATAAAGCTGTATCCAGTGTGGAAGCGTAAATAAAGAAGATAAAAGTTTAGCTCCCTCAAAAACCCAAGCCTTATACTAATCATCCTGCCATGATTGGGTTCACTGTTTAATGCTGCAAGCCTTCACCTCAGTGATGTTTACAGGCTGACAGTGCCCTGGTGGTCTTCTTTTCACCAGACTGAGAGGCTCCTGCTGCCCCTCTGTCAGTGTGCTGCGACACACTGGTTGAAGTGTGCTCTGCTCTATATCCTCCTGAGGAAGAGGGATCTGCTGGATAGGCTGATGGAGAGACTGGCTGCAGGTCTGAGGCTCAGCGTGAGTCGTGACAAGCTCGCAGGGCTTACAGAGGGACAGAGGCTTCAGATCTGCAGCTGTCTCAGAAATCTTCTTCTTCTGGGCCTTGTGCTGTTCTGAGTGCTTTAGTGGGGCACCAAGTGTCTGTCCCACATAGAAGTATGGATACCTCAAAGCCTGGAAAACAGTCAATGGAAAAAAGTACAACATCAGAAATTGCTACTAAAAATTTTAGGTTATGTTTTTACTTTGTATTTTATAAAGATTTTTACTAACTGAACTGCTTTCTTTTGTAAATTGTTATGTTATTAAATATTCTGTTTTGTTACATCACATTTTATTTGCTCAAGCTACTTGTGGCGTGGGTGTGGTTTCTGGCAGGCTGCAGAGGAGGGGTGACGCAGCGAGCTCCCGGGGCGGCGCAGGGGCGGGGTGAACAGGTGTGCTGGGATGTGAATGTGATTGTGACTCTTTATATGTTCACAGTGACAGTCGGAGGGGAGGAGAGCGGACGTGACAGCGGAACGGGAGTGTCTGTGTCCCATTGTAAAACCACAGTAAAACCGAATGTCAAAATAAAGAAGTGCTGTCACCACTTCCGTGTCTTGTACGTGTGTAAAGGGTCCAACTTCACTCTATTCTACTTAAGCTGTTTTGTAACAAGTTGTGTTTCATTCTTTGACCCATATAACAGGATTCTCCCAACCTTTGAGATAAATAAAGTATACCTTATTTCTCTATCTATACATACACGTCTACATCTACACATAAGCACATATGTGACGGCCTTTTAAATATATATAAATTCCAAAAATAAAAATCCTTATTTCCACACAATACTACGTGTAGGTTCACTGTGTGCTGCTTTTATTGCACTGTAAAACCTGTGATTCAGAACGCTATAGTTATTAACTGTTTTATCTTACTATTATAGCTAATATTAGCTTCTTAACATTTCAAGATGCTAAAGTAATTATCCAACATGTGAAATGTGAAATTCATCCAGCTAAAAGCTGAAGTTTCAGGCCTTGTTTGGATATTATGGTGTAGACTGTTTTCTGAAAGAGTACCTAATTAATTCTTCATATTTTTAGCTTAGATTTCGGTGTCATGCATTGAGTTACGCTGGTGGATGTTCACTCCCTCAGCACATCCAAATGTCAAGTTAAGTATTACATTAACTCCCAAGATAAGCTGATTGATTCCCACTTGGATCATATTTCTAAAATTAGAAGCACTCAAGGTACTCAAAGGTGCTCGGGATAAAAGCATTCGGACGACTCGGGTGACTTTGGAGCTCAACATTAATGAGTCGTCCTCACTTCTGTCTATTTGTTTGTTTTTCAGACAATCTATGTTGGAGTTTATCAGGATCAGAAGTGGGCTTGTTATGCTTTCACTTATTTTACCATGTATTTAAAAATGTTTTTTGGGGTGACAGCCAAGGGGTTTGCCTTAAAAAATACAAACACACAGTGGATGATAAAACTATACTAACCACTCTAAGGTTTCCATAACTTTCAATCCCACAGCTGACAAAATCCAACACACACAAAAAATAAATAATTTAACCTGAGAAACTGATGAACTTAAAAAGAGCTGGTAATTAGCAGAATAAGTTCCCTTTAAATGTACCTGAGAAGCACTCGGTCTTTTCTCGGGGTCCCACTGCAGCATGTCTTTCATCAGCGTGATCGCGTCATCACTGGCGTTGGGAATCAGGGACCTGAGGCTGGTGGGAGCGCACTTCAGGAAGCGGAAGTTCATTGAGGCTGCGAGGTTGAAGCCCTCGGGCCAGTCCAACTGACGGGGGGTATCATTGCAAAAGAGATGCTATTAAAGTTGGTCAGTTTTGGGATAGTCATGAATATTTATCACTAATGTGTTTGGTTCCGGTGAGGGATGGTGCAGAGTGCAGCAGGCAAGAAGCTCTACAATCCATAATCTACCAGACTTTATACTAGGGAGCAGCCAGGCTGAATACCGACTCTTTTAAAAACAACCACATCAGATGTTTGTGTTCTCAAATACACCTCTGTCGAGCGATGTGTAGAAAAATTCAGGTCTGTAGGGCATGTGTGAAAACAGCTGTATAGTAACAAAGTAATACAGATGTATTTTGATGGTTCCTCACCTTCTTCAGCGTTCCCAGCACCTGACAGATTTTTAAGATCTCGTCCACCTCGCTGTTTCCTGGGAACAAAGGCGTCAGGGTGTACAGCTCTGCCATGATGCAGCCCACTGCCCAGATGTCGATGGGAGAGCTGTAAGAGTTGGACCTGAGCAGAACCTCAGGGGCCCTGTACCTGAAATAACAGCCCAGAGGAATATATAAAGAGGGCTTTTTAAAAAATATAAATATAAAATGTGACCCCCTCAAAGAGGATACTTTGATTACTACAATTTTTATTTTTATATGATAGATCAGAGGTGAAGAGTAGATAAGGAAGAGGGGAGCGAGAGTGGGGGGAGACAGGCAGCAAAGGGCCATGACTCAGACTTGAACATGGGTCCCTGCATCTCTACCATGAGGCTCAACCAGCGAGCTGAACTGGGACCCTAACATCACATTTTTAAAATTCTTTAGAAATCAATGCAGTACAACCATCATGCCATGGAAAAATAGTTTAAAAAATAACTAAAACCTCCAAATCAGCATGAAATTCATACTCATGATGAGTTGATGCAAACTGACCACGGGGCTCAGTCGCCTGTAATCTCAGCACTTATGATCCTGTGTTCAGTCCATCAACTGCAACTAGATGTTGCTTTATCTTCAAGAATTACTTCAGACCCTTTGGAGTTACTTCATTTTTTGTATATCCAAGAAAAAAAAAAGAAACTCTCACCATCTTGTGGACACATAATCTGTGTAAGGTGGTTGCGAGCGGATTTCTCTTGCTAGGCCAAAATCTGCGATCTTCACGAGCTCCGGGCCCATGCACAGTATGTTCTCCGGCTTCAGATCACGATGGAAATACCCTAAAATGCCAAGAAGCATTCAAATTAACCCCTGCTGATGTTCATCTGTGTAGAGATTTGCATTACTTTCTACGTTAGCTTCTACAACTATAACAACCACGACGTGACATAACCCCCTAATGAAGCAGGTCACAGATTTTAAACAGAGCTCGCACAAAAAAACGAAGCCTTAACCAGACAGCGGGAAAATAATAATAATGTAAAGAAAAGACAGGAGAAGTCTCTTACCGTGCTTATGCACAAATGCTAAGCCAGATAAAACCTGGAACAAAATGTTCCTTATCTCATTTTCTGAAAACATCTTATCTTCTCTGGCAGCAGCGAAGTGGGAAAGGACAAAAGAAAGAAGGGATAAAGAAGAAAGAACAACATGCAAGCTTTTATGACATTAACACCAACAACTAGTAAAAACTGAGCTTTTTTTTTTGTTTGTTTCTGCTGAATTAAGCTTTGTTACAAGTCCTCTTCTCACATCCGCACAGAAGAAGCAAGTCACTTTTGCTTGGACAAAGTCCTGTGATGGCCTACAAACTGTCCAGCATGCATCTACTTATCAGGTTTAATATCATTTCCATAATTCTTATCTTATGTATTCCAAGCCACTACTCACAGCATTTTATTTCTTATTTATTTAGTTGTGCATTAGTTGTTAGGGAGTTATTTTTCATTCTACCTTTATTAAAATACCTCTGTGAAGTCACCTACCACGTCTGTGAATAAATGACAGTCCCTGTAATATCTGAAATGTCACGTTTTTGACGACTGACTCAGGGAACGGCTTGTTTCTGTAAAAACCGAGACCGACACACGATGACTCAAATAAAACCCAAATAATTCTCACATTCACAGCGGTGATTAAAAACACACAGAAATAGCTAGGAGGCTAACACATCACACATGCTGCGATTTTGCTTTCACAGAAATTCATAATTCTGATTTTCTTACCGTTCTTTCATGAGCTGATAGAGGTTTTCTTTCATATACTCAAAGACAAAGTAGAGGTAGTCATTTTCTCTGATGACTTCCTTCAGTTTCACCACATTGGCATGGTTCAGCTTCTTCAGTGACTATTTGGGAAACACGTGGGAGAGTCTTCAGCTGATTTTCGAAGAGGATCAGTGTGAATTAGACTGCAAAACTATTACAAGTGTAGTTCGAGCTAAATAAGTTGTTATTTAGCTTATAGGCTCAGGTAGCATTCATATAAAGCTTGCTCATTTATGTATGCCAAGTTATAATACAATTAAAAAGGTCATGAGAACAATTTAAAGGTGACATCTAACTCTTTTAGAGAAATAAAATGAATGCTCATTTTCAACCTACCTCTATTGTGGATTTTGTAAATTGATTTTGTTTAAGCACCTAAATTAGATTCTTACCTTCACTTCTCTTAGGTTTAAGCATTCATCCCAGGAATAAAACTTCCTCTTCATCCTGTTGGAGTGGAATAAATCAGATTTCTATGAGAAATCAGCTTTGCTTGCTAGGAGAGCATGGAGAAATATTTATCAATCCACATGATCAACTAATGCTAAGCCCAAATAAATATAAATCTGTTAAGACTTTGAGACAAATTCTGGATAATTTTCTCTGTTTAAGGGGTGCCTGGCTCTCAGAAAACACCTGTATCTCAAACTCAAACACCTCCATACATACCATTAATATGTTTAATGGTAATTATATGCTACAGTAAACCAGTTGATGTTAAGCTCAGCATTGTGCTGTTCTCCACATCTGCCTTGGTGCTTCCCTCTTATCTCTGTTTCACTGTGTTGTAGAGAGCAGCAAAACACTCTCACTGAGCCAAAACCTTACAGGTATTGCCTTTAAACCCGCTGATGGCACAGGCATTTGGAAACTGAAAGACCTTGGTGCTCCATCAGCAATCCACCCAGAAGACCAAGCTGATTAGGACAGATTTCAGGAAGAAAAGAGATGACCTGAAATCTGTGACCATAAAAGGCAAGGCCGTGGAGAGAGTGCCTGGCTTTTCCGGGTCTGCATACACGTCCACTGTCATCAGCAAAATACAACAATGCCTCCACTTTCAGAGAAGAACAAGAACAACTATCGGAGGTCTACCAATTTGAAAGTCGGTGGATCAATTCTCCAGCAGCTCCAGTCTGAATGTTGAGGTATCCTTCATGCACCCATTAAAACATTTGCAAAGTGCTTTGAGTGTGCTCAGTTAGAGCAGAAAAGTGATATAGAAGTACCAGTCCATTCCCTTAAAACACAGGTGTCAAACTCCAGGCCTCGAGGGCCGGAGTCCTGCAGGTTTTAGATGTGTCCTTGATCCAACACAGAAGATTTAAATAACTAAATGACCTCCTCAACATGTCTTGAAGTTCTCCAGAAACCTGGTAATGAACTAATCATTTGATTCAGGTGTGTTGACCCAGGGTGAGATCTAAAACCTGCAGGAAACCAGCCCTCGAGGCCTGGAGTTCGACACCCCTGCCTTAAAACATAACCACTTTGTTGTGGACCAGAGGGCTTTGCAGGGACTGTGGAGGACATGACTGGAGCACAGGTGCCTGCAGCTGAGGACATGTACTTGTCTAGATGTCTGAGTAGGGGCTCAAAGACTTATGGAGACCCGACTCACACTCCTCAAAGCCTCTCTGAACTGTTTCCCTTTGGCAGAGGTTACAGGACTTTCCACTCACACACCACAAGGATGAAAAACAGCTTGTGCTAATGCTGACATCTACTACTGCTTGTATTAATTCTTGTATTCCTGTTTATTACGCTATCTACTGCACACAACTCTATACACTTGTAGCAGCCACTCGGGCTTTAATCAGCTTAACCCGCTGAAACTAAACAACACAGTGAATCCCTGACACGTTTACTGGTGCTCCACGCACTCACCTCTTTATGGCCACCAGCTCACCAGTCTCATTGCTCTTGCCCAGTAGCACGCTGCCATACGTGCCGTCCCCAAGCTGCTTGAGTGTGGTGTAGCGATTAATCGTCCACACAGAGCCCTGGCTCTCCTTCAGCGAGGAACCCTGACAATCCCAGACGCTGGTCATTGTGAGCCCATTAACAATCGTCCACAGGTCAACAACTGATAGGCTGATGTGTCCTGCAACTGTGAGGCTGCTCCAAAGCTTTCACTGCAAAAAAACAGACATGAAACATCCATTCATCCTTTACTTTCCTCTCTGCAGACAGGTGATGTAGGGTAAGGCTTACCTTAAGAGGAAGACTGGAAAAGCCCTGCCCATTCCACTCTGCCTCACCTATCCTCCAGCTAAGTCTTTTACGGTGGTAGAGGAAGGGCGAGAGGAAATGGATTAAAGTTTTCATGGGATTAAGAAAGTCTGACACAAAGCAGACTAACAGGGGAAGCCTGCTTCGAGTCTGAGGAGTGTGAAAGTGGGGCACATTTGGTGTAGAATCTTCAAGTAAACAGCAACATCAAACACCAGTATAATTTAATCTTTTTCAAAAAACTGTTAGCACACAGGCTCATTATGTTTAGTTTGGTAGGCTTCCTTAACTTTTTCAGCAAGATGAATTCATGATTTGTTGCTAAAAAAAAACACACTGGAAGGCATCGTAGCCCAACAACAACAAATCATCTACCATTTGGAGCACACCTTCAACTCCAGAGCCCCGGGTTTCATTTGAAACCCAATTAACCTACATTCACAGTGGGTAGAAGCAGGATGTTGGTCATCATTTAACAAATTAAGGTCAGTGTGTATTTTTAACTGACATAAGATGTGATTAAATGAGGGCCTGTAGTAATTATAGCCCCATGATTAAATACTGTATCATCCATCCATGGCTTCATGGACCTTGCTTTGTGCACTGGTGCACAGCCATGTTGGAACGGGGAGGGCCATCCCCGAACGTTTCCGACAGATTTGGGAGCATGAAATTGTCCAAAATGTGTTGGTACTCTGAAGTATTAGAAGTTGGGAACTCGGGGGCCAAGCCCAACTCCTGAAAAACAACCCATAATCCCCCTCCACCAAACTTTGGCGGAGGGGGATTATGAGGTGTTTTGAGATGTTCAGAGATATTCACTTGTTGAAGACTTAACTTGAGACAGAAAGGCCCACAAACAAACAGCAGCTGAAAGCCGCTGCAATACAGGCCCGGCAGAGCATTAAAAAGGAGGAAACCCAACATCTGGTGATGTCCATGACTTCAAGACGCAAAGGGTTTTCAACCAAGTATTAGAAATAAACATTTTATTTTCAGTTATTCAGTTTGTCCAATTACTTTTGAGTCCCTGAAATGAAGGGATTTTGTTAAAAATGCTTTAGTTCCTCACATTTTCATGCAGTGTTTTTGTTCAGCCCACTGACTTAAAGCTGACAGTCTGCACTTCAACTGCATCTGAGTTGTTTCATTTAAAATTCATTATGGTAATGTACAGAACCAAAATTAGAACAATGTATGGACCAAACTGTTTTTCTTTTGCTCCCCTTATGAGTTGTAAATAAACTTTATTTATTGCTTGCTATTTATTGCTCATATTTGTTTACGGTATTTTGTTTTATAATCATTTTACTGTTATCACAATTTTATTTATTACTTTATTTTTTAGTGAGTTGTCTAGACGTGCCTGAGAAGGCAACCTTGAACTTTAAATCAGCTAATCAAGTAAAGCGTTTTATTTTTATGGACCTGTTCTCAGAACTTTTTGATTACAGCATGTATTTTCCACCAATGTCACAGTGTTGAATTTATAATTAAATGTTACATAACAGCATAATTCCAGTGGAAAAATAGCTTTGAATTTTCTCTGTGTTTGTGGTAAAAGGCTGGGATTAAAACAAGACAAGAGTTTGTGCCTTAAAATAATACCTGTTAACTTTATAGTGTAATTATTCTCCTTCATTTAGCAACCTTTTTCAATACCTCTAAAAATTATTTTGTACAGCTGCCTGTTTGATGTTTTTCACGTGTATTCTCAAAGTTCATAAAAAAAATACAGGAAAAAACAAACCACATTGAAGAAAATGTGAGCTCTGTTTCGAACTTTACACCACTTAAACCATTAATATTATCGTTTGAAAATCTTACCATTATATTTCAGATACTATTGGCACAGGTTTGTAACAGAGTTAGCTAGCTAGCTAGCTAGAAAGCATATCTAGCTACAAATTTCAACTCTATCATAAAAAATATATATCACATAATAAATAAAAAATAGACATTTTATTTATTAATTATTCTGCATTGCATAACTTGAGTATCTGTCAGATTAAAGTGTACCTACCTCAGGAGACATTTCACTGCTGGAGATAACACAGAAATGCTAGCTTTCAGCAGCTAGCTGTCGCTTAGGCAACAAGACTTCCAAAATAAAAGTCAAGAGAACTCTGATAGAAAAACACATGAGGTATTGTAATTTAAATAATAATATGGGCAGACCTATGATTAGGCTTGTATTAGAAGTATATCCAATATAATTAAATTCATGTGTAATAAAATGCAAACTTTTTTGTTAATTCAGTTTTATTTTTCTTCACATTTTTCGTCACAATCTTATTTAAATTTCTACTGTACTTTATTGTATATATGTATGTATGTATGTATATATTTATTTATTATATATTTACTTTTTATTAAGATATCTTAATTTTATTTTACTGAGCTACAGGCTAGTCTACTTATACTTATTTTGTTATATACTTGTGTCTAATTGCAATAATTAAAAGAGTTTCCAGCTCTGAGATAAATTTAAAAGAAATCCATCTTATTTCACAAATGCTGTGATGTCATGTCAATATTTAAACAGAAAACCAAAAGGAACAAGATAATGCTGTTAACAGTGGGCAAGATTTAAATCTGAATATTTTTGATTATTTATTGAGATTTGCAATAAATATTTTTGTTTTATTTTGTTTTTTTGAGTTTGACAAAACAACCTAATAACTTTTAGTTCACTCACATGATATCATCTTTATCAGCACATGGAACACACAAGTTTATATTTCCATTACCCATCCATCCTTGCATAATCTGACCCCTCACATTTACATATGATCAATATTTCAATATTTAATGATATTTAATATCAATATTTCACATGTAGTAAAACCAGAAAAAGAAGAGCACACACAGGAAAACTACACCGACACTATATGACAAAGGGAAGGCAGAAATATTTATACACAGAAGGCTAATTGGCAAAGTAGAAACAGGAGGGGAAAGAGGTGAACATAATCAAGACAAACACGGGACACTAACTGTCAAAGGAAAACAATAAATAACAAGAAAATTAAACACAGTGACAAGAAAAGTCACAATGAACAAGATACAAAAGCACATGAGGGAAACTCAGAAAAAAAATGAAAATTGGTACACAAAATAATGAAACCAAGGTAAGGACTCAAAATAAAACCACACAACAACACAACCCCCCAAAAACATCAAGAATAGACTCTTCAGATGCCCAAACCCAGATGTGTTAACTCCGGGCAAACTCAAAAACGTGATGCGTCCCACGCACCATGTCACTTTGCTGACCCTTCCATCCCTCCCACACAATAAATGCACTTGTGACTATCCCAGAATCTAAACAATGTAAAAGGACATTGTGAAGTCAAAACAAAAGCATGGAACCTGCAAGGTTCATAATGTAAAAACATGCTGGTGCTTGTCTTTTGGGGTTCAATTGTGGCTCCAAGTAGAGGGTTTCAAACTATGCTACAGATCTTCTTTACTAATGCACATCATGCTGTTGCAGAAACAGCCTCCCAGAGGAAGAGGCACTTCTGTCACTGGCTTACTGTTTCACAAGTGCTCCATCTAGTGGTCCATTTTGCTCTCTGCACCTGTTTGTGTAGTCAGAATGTTTTCTGATCCTTTATGATTATTCACGTCACAAAGCTCCCCAGTTATCAGACACTTAATTCAAGTGCCCCACACTGACTCTAGTGCTGTTCATGAAGCCACTGAAATATTTTTACCTTCATATGATGAAGGTAAAAGTTAGACAGCCTTGAAGTGCCAATGGTGCTAAATATTTGGCACTTTGTAAATCATCACATTTCAAAAGTGCAACAAGGTCAATTTTACAGCCATTCTCAGTGCCAGAATCAAATTGATATGTCATAGTTTTAATAGTAAAACCGTACTGATTTAATGTCTATGTCAGAGTAACAGGAAGAAGCATCTGTACCCTGGATGTTTTTAAGTTAAGGTTTCTGGTAATTTAAAAACTTAAAAACGTGGATTTCTGAGTACAATTTAAAGGATTGTATCACTGTGTGGGACAGAAGGCTGTTCAAAACAAGTTATAAAGGTCTGATTAAATATATAAATAAATTTTGATAAATTTTGATACAAGACTCATCTTCTTACTGTGGTTTCTCCATTCAAAAAATCAAAAAAATCAGAAAATCATCATAGCATGAAGGTCATATTTTGCATGGCTTAAATATGTTACAGTTGTTATATTATATGGAACGCCTCCAAATTATGTTGTTTGGACTCACAATACAAAAAAACAGTTTATGAGAAAATAAAGGAAGCATTAAAAAACATTATACATGCTGTGATAATGTAATGAACCATGAGAAAGAGGAACCAGTGCAGGACCAAACAGGTCATACACTGTCATGCACGTGTAATAAAAATCCAGGACATTTTGCCAAAAGGCAAAATTCACAAACAGATTAAATCTGTTTGTGAATTTTGTTATGCACAAGGTTATCAATCATAAACACAAGGAAAAACAGGGAAAACGCTAAACGCAGGAGAAAAATGGCTGTAAAACAACAAGAAGAGAGGGAGCAGCCAAAAGTAGCTTTAGATAGCATTTAAAACTGTTTTTACTGTTCAAACAACATTATTTGATCTGGGAATACTCAAAAAAAGGAAAAATTTAAAGTACTTATATTTTTTATCGGTGGATTTAATTCTTAATGCACTGGCATCCGCATATACATTTTGCTGCTGGTAAGAGTGGAGTTAATTTTTATAACTTTATACACTGTTTATAAATAACAGTCTAATTTTTACCTGGTATAATGGGCCTTAATTTATTATACATATATAATTGATACAAATTGTGTATGTAGTTATATTTTCTACAGGTAAACAGTTTTTTTAGCACCAGCTGAGCAGACAGAGAGGGGACTGTGCCACCACATCCTCTCCCTTGTTGACACGCCCCTGCTTAAGACACTAGATCCCACTGTTAAAGCACACAGTAGTGCCTAATATATATATATATATATATATATATATATATATATATATATATATATATATATATATATATATATATATATATATATATATATATAAAATTATCACAGAAACAATGTTAGGAGTTAAATTGCCATTTTGATAATATCTTTCTAATATTCTTGTGTGCGCCACAGATCGTGTCAGAGGAATGTTTGCAGGACCAAATAAAGAAACGCTTTGGTGCCGGTGTCTTAAAATAGAGATTACGGTCTAGAGAGCAGGAGACACCAACTGATTTAGAGATGCAGGCATGAAATGTGAGGAATGAAAATCATGACCAGCATTCTCGAAATGGCCATACTGTAGTAATGTGACGTGCCGTGCATTGCACCTAACAACTGTGCAGTGAGATTGTTGCCTGTCTGTGAGGCGCATAGACGCGTTTTTTTCCAAGGTTGTGCTTTTGGTTACTTACGGTAAGGTGGACCCGCAGTGTCCACTAAAGGATCAGGTGATCCACTAACTACGAAGCGAAGGCTGACTGGGGAAAATGCAAAATGACATATAGCAAATGTCGGAGCATAATTCATTCACGTTTTCGGCTCAAATTCGGACCTGAATCGCATCGCTGGAGCTCCAATGTGACGATGGCTCGTTAGGGCTCGTGGCACAACGGCGATTTTTTTGATATTTTAATTTATGAAAAATCACATTCACAGACACATATTGGTTTCAACATGGGGCTGTGCTACAGTCTGCGTCCCCGGCTCTTCGGGGACCTGAGCGGCTCTATCTCCAACGCTACCTCGGACTCGGACCAGCCTCCGGACGCCGCCGTGCCGACACGCGCCGGGGGAGCTCGCCAGGAGGACACCGGGGGATGCGGGGAGACTTCGTCGCTACGCGGCGGCCTGGTGCGCCCCGGGGACCCTGCCAGGCTCCCGGCCGGGGAGCACCGCCGTGGAGACACCGGTACCGACGGTGTGCTCATACAGAACGGAGGCGGCGGAGGTGGAGGCAGCGGTAAAGGGACGGGGAAGGACCGCGGCCGCCGCTTACAGCTGCTGCAAAAAACAAGCACCCAAAAGCAGAAAAACTGTGACAAATTGCTGGTGGAGGAGAAGGAGGCCGAGAAGGAGGCGAAGAAAGTCAGTAAGAATATTGACAGGGTGCTCAAGGAGCTCAAACGGGAGTACAAACAGACGCATCGGCTGCTGCTGCTCGGTAGGTTGTGTACCTCTGTTTTATTATTAGAAACCAAAAAACGCACTGGCCTTTCCAGAAATTATGTCACTGCTCTGGCGAGGCCTGTTGCCACATCTGTTGGCTTGGCTGTGAAGACTAAACTCCCTGCGGCTGTCAATGACAAGTGATGAAGATGGACGTTTAGACTACCGGATCCTTGCTGTCATAGTTACATTCAGGGTTATGGGGATTTTTGAATAGCCAATTAAGCGTAATGTCGACTGTTAAACAGGGACAAACATAAACATTACATGGGCACACAGACACTTCTTAGCTGGAGGCTTTACTGGGCCGTATTTGCCTTGTGTAGTAGCCTCTATCATAGTATGAGTGTGGCATATGTCCAAGGAGACAGAAAACAAATATTTCTTTTATTAACTGTCACATTTGGACTCTGGAGTGTCCTATAAGTGCAGCTGACTTACTCTGTAACGATAATCTAAAGGTGCCTTAGCTTTGGCTGTTTGGTCATTCCCACTCAGCACTTATGTGGAGGAGCTGGGGCACTTTTTAAAGTCATCTACCCACCAACAAATATACTGTAATACAGGCTGCTTTAGTAATGCTCTAGTGTCTATTAAATTAGATGTTATACCTAAAACAAGTTGTTTTCACACATTTTTGTACCCAAGGCACCCCAAGATTTCAAGGCGTACGTCAGTTTGTATTTGCAGAAAAAAGCCCACATGTTGAAATGTTGTTAATTCTTCTTTAAATTATGAAGACACTTTGGATCACAGATGTGCAGCATCTGCACTTAAATGACACCTACAGTTTAGATCAGTGTAGTTTGGCCCACACAGGGAAGCAATTCATCAATCGGACTGCTTGTTCACTAATACACTACATTTACATCTCATTTATTGCTTTTTGTGCTGCTGGAATAATATTGTAAGTTTGGGACAAAATCACAAGGCACACAATGTGCAAACCACTCCTGTAATTATATAACCGGAGACAACAGGTACATCTAGTTACAGTAGTCTTTTTTTTTTTCCCCTCCCGCCAGTAAATGAATCCATAAAGTGTGTAAGGTGACCTTAGTGTACAAATATGTACTGCATAGAGATCATTTAGCTTCTTGCTGCTGTGCCTTGTTCAAGTACAGTTTAGTGTACACACAGAATATAGCTCGCTGGTTAGCTCAATAAATGTACGGACTTATGTGGTGCAGTATAGTAAAGCATTCCACTCTGCAATATAGTGACTAGAGTTGGCTAGTTGTGATAGACTATAATATGCAAAGATGGTTCATAACAATTAGAGTCTGTCTGATATGGGAGCCACAGCAGGCAGAGATTTATATTATATATTTTAAAGATATACTCAGAGTTACATTGTTAACGTTACAGTGACACTGCTCTGCTACATGTGCTGCAGATATTGTACTGTCAAGCTAATCAACATGATCACACCATTTTAAAGTTATCCCAAAATTATTTTTCTACCTCTATATTCTGTTTTTTAAATGTTAACTGGACGACATAGCATATCTGTGATCAAGTGACCAATATATCAGTTGGGTTCTTATAAAAAGACTACTTAGCTTTTGGTTATAGGACCATGTTTGCTCTAACAGTCATGTATGAGAGAGTATTTTATAATATTATTTGTTAAAAATGGACTTTTGGCTAAACTGTTACATGTTTACAGTAAGGGGGTTTCAATAACTTTATGTTATTTTGCTTTAATAAACAGCAGAGGAGTGTATAGGAGCCTGTGGGGTAGAGTGAGCTCACTTTAGGGATTTCCAATAAAATAGCTCGATTAACACTGACAAATGTAAATGGTGTAATTGTGAAAGATGAATAGAGATAAGGTGATTTGCATCAGGCACTGCGTGCTAAATTTGGCTCCTGTGATTCTTTAAAGGTTTATTTTTAAGTGCATTATCTGCCCAGAGACACCAAAAATAGTCTGTCTTTGAGAAAAAAAAAGTTAATCAGCTGAATAAATGGTTAAAATAATATTTTAAAGCATATTATGGTGACATTTAGTATTAGATCATATTTACTTTGGAGTTCTCTATATGTTTATAATATAATATAATAAAAAAATTGACCTTTTGGCTAACCGTTGCACATTTAGAGTCTGGGTTTTAAATAACCACATAAATATGATGAAATGATCCACTCAGAGTACAAACTTACAGACTGATCCCAGTTCTGACCTTCGGTTTGATGGTTACACCTTCATTTATGAAGAATTTACAAGTTCAAATAGATTTGTCAGCCTTTTTAAGTGATCAATTTAATAAATAATTGAGGGTTATGGCCCTTTTTATACAGTAAATTATTATAGTGTGGAGAAAAAAAACCCCATAACCAGCAAATTCATATTTAAATAAGTATGTGGGACACGTATTGATTTTAAATGTGTTTATATAAACTACAGGACTTCACCAGACCATCACTGGGTCCCATAGATGGATTGTTTATATGAATTCCAGTCTTATGCTCAGAATGATGGCGATTTTGGGCTGGACCTCTTCACCAGCGGAAATGGCTTAGAGCTCATTTCGACCACCTCGCAGAGCATTCAGCGCAGAAACTAAAATGTAACACCCATCTTTGAATTCAGCCCTCCAGCTGCTTTTGAGATTACACTTTAATTAATATTGTCATATTTGATATAGATTTATCTTGCAATTTGTGTTATTTCACCCCTCTACTGTAAAAGAAAACTTGCACAGTACTTGATATTTTTTTTCAAGAGAGAAAATCTTGACCAGGAGCAGAAGCTTAAAGGTGGCCAGGGCTAACCTGATTATAAAAGACTTAGATGTCAACACATTTACAATAAAAACAGAACTGATACTCTTTTGTTTTTCGCAGTTTCATGCCAGGCTTGATGCTGTATCGCATGCATTTGCTCTACTTCGAAAAGTGCACTGCTTCTTTCCTCGATTATTATAAATGGCTGCCAGTTTAATTTCCTGAGTAAACAGCTCCCACTAATTACACACAGGAAGAAATGGCTCATCCTAATGAAGCCGCACAGGCCACTGTCATACATTCTTCCATGGAAGCTTACAGCATGTTTGACCTGTGTTACTTCAGCGTGATCTGCCTCCATAGGATCACAGTTATTTTTGGGAGCTGGTTGACTCTCCTGGTACACCCAGCAGCCCTCACGGGCCACCTCTGGCTTCTCCCGAGAGGCCTCTGGGGCTTTATATCCTGCCAGTCTCCAGCAGGACTCCTCTTGCAGTGGACTGAGGTGGTTTGTGTTCCTCTGAAAGTGGACACCTTTCAACTAGTGTTACATTTCAAGGCAACGTATGGCGGCTAATCTGGGTCACTTTATCTGTTTGTATTTGCTGCAGTAATTTAGTGAAATAACAATGATTAAGAGGAACGAATGCTGACCATAAATGGGCTGCCGTGCTAGGCTTTGAGCACGCTTTGGTAATATTTATACAATCAGGTAAATGTTCGAATGCTGTGTTAGGCTTTTTCTTCATATGGTAGCAGCTGATGAGTAATATTTTGGAGAATAACATTAATTTGGCACTAACTTGGAAAATATAAAGTTAACCTGCTGAAGTGAAGCTGAAACAGTTTCTTTCCCTAAAAGTAAATAATTTTTCTTCATTTTCCAAGATTTTATGTTCTAATACAGAAATAAAGATAATTTCTTGTGGAGCTGAGACATTTCATCATTTAAAAAAAAAAAGTATTTAGCAAAGCTTCACACGTTCAAGCTTTTTTTTAAATACAGATATTTGTGAGATTCATTCATTGGTGTTCTGTGATAGCAGATTGACTTTCTTTATGTTCCTTAGATCTTTGACAAGTGGAAAAATGTGACCCATAATGACCGATAATGGAAATAGAAGTGATTCATATTTGTTTATGTATATAGTAGGGACATTGCATGCGCTATATTTAAATAAAATATATATGTAATCATAATTGTAGGACCTCTAGCCACAAATAATTTGCAAATTAGGTGTAAAATAAACATAAAGAAATAATAAAATGGAACAGATTAAAAAAAACCAGTCCCTGAGAACAGTGATCACAGATTTGCCTTAGTTTTTCCCTCGGTGTTAAAAGTTGTAAAATCAGTCATGTCTTTATTTCTTATGGCAGGGTTTTCCAGCTCTCTGGACTTTTAACCTCGAAAGGGAACTGATCAAATGCAAATTTTTTTTAACTGACCTTTTATTTAACCAGGAAGTCCCATCGACAGCAAATCTTTTACAGGAAAGGCCACCATCAAGGAAGCATACAAAGTCAGAACGTTAAGAACTGCGTGATAGTGCAAAATGTATAAATACTCTCAACATAAAAGACAAAACAACCACTTTCTTTACAGTGCCTTTGAATGCAACAAAAAGTATATATGAGTGTTTAAGTGTAGATCTTTCTGCAAAGCATCAATGTCCAAAGTGTGTAATATGAAAACACTTTTCCACTGATGCAGTCCTTGCGAACACCTCACAGTGGAATTTTAAAAACAATTTTATGGAGCAGATCTGTGACTAGTTTGTTCACACATTTAAAAATTGCAATTTGACAAAATAAGTCAGCCTGTGAGGGTAAATCACTTCTGATCCAATATTTTTGACCTCCTGAGACCCGAGCTCCTGTTTGGGATCTATTTGAGATTAGTTGGATACCTGATAACAATAAAAACTAAACTTCCATCCTTGAACAGGAAGTTGTAACTTTGTTACATGCTAAAAAAGTATTTCCTCATATGGGAAGTTTTTTTTTTATAGCATAGCAAAGTATAAGGCACTGCCGGTTTTCAGGAGGTTAAACCTTGCTTGTGTGGTTTACTGACGCCGTTACACAGAAATATAAATGAAATATTTAATGATAGCTTCTCTAATGAAGATGCAGCCCTTTATTAGAGGTTTTGAGATTGCCACATGCTCTGCAACTTTAACATATCCGATGTCTTTGAATTGCAAAGCAAGATGGCTCATTTTAATCAAAAATAGGCCTTTTCATTTATCTGTTTAGACACAGAAAGTCACGGATCTGTGTGTAATTATTATTATTATCTGGACTTCTCACAGCACAGTAATGTTATATTTTCTTCAAACCTACAGTAAAAACATTCTCTATTAGGCGTGTTTGAATATAAGACACTTCAGAAAATGTGAAGTAGTACATTTTTTAGTCACAGTGCAGGAATACAGGGATGGGAACTGGAAGGAAAGTTCCTATGATTTCTTGGAGAGGAAGTTACTTTATTGTTTGGCCTCTTGGCTCAGATTCAGCACAGTCCTCTGATAATATCTGTTACAGCTTTCCTAGATGTCCTTAACTGGCTGTTTCATATCTCAGCCTTATCGCCTTCATAAGCCTGAACAACAGGCTGCTAACAATGTGGTACTTCTGACCGAAATGATCACTGAAACGAGGTAGGCTGGCTAAATGTGGATTTCGTTGGAAGTCCCTATGAGATGTGCTTTTTAGTTTTGTTTTTGTTTGCCTTTTGAGTCCCTATCCTCCATGTGAAATCATGCACACTTTGGAAAATCTTACTCATTCACACAGGCCCCACCCCCAGCCCTTTCGAATACAAGCAGAGGCAGCTGAACTTTGCTTCTGTCTAAATGGGTTTTATCATTGACCACTCCTGAACTTTGCTACTCATTGCTCAGAGTTCCCAGTTAATGTAATGAGCAACAGCAGGTACTGGAGTATGAATTACAGTCGTGTTTATGATACTGATAGCAAGGTCGCAGTGTGAGTTGTCTTGATAGTTGTGATTGCTTCATCAGAGTGAACCACGCCACATTTGAAGGACATTGGACCGTGGTTGTTCTTCACGTTGTGCTTACAGTATAATTTATGCTTTATCAAGAGCCTCTGTCCCCACAGAGAGTGCTGTAAAGTTCTTTCCAGCCTCAGAAAAAATTTCAAGGAGGCTAATTTTAGCTGCATATCATTTGGACGCGTGCCTTGTTTATACAATACATGCTTCAATTATAGCCGGGCCAGTAAATAAGTGTAGAAGATTTATGTGGAGAAAAGAACTCTTTCAAGTGTCAGTTATTATTAGGTCTGCCGTTACAGTCCACTGGCAGTTATAATCTTTTCCCAGCCAGAAAGCCTTATATTTGATTATATTAAATGTAAAGTGCAATAGTTTTGGTAAAGCCTGTGTTTTACTTGCACAGTGCAACTGTGCAGCATTTGCAGCTGTGTCTAAGGGGCTTTAAGCGGGTGTGGGAAATAAACCCGAGTCACTCGAGGTGTGGATACATGTAAGGGTGAAAATGGAGGGAAGAACCATTAATGTCAGACAAAAAACAAATTTACTTGTAATACTGATCTGAGAGCTGCTTCCAAGGCTGCACATGCGCATACACTGACACAGACCTTAATTGGCAAGAATGTCTTCTACTGTATAAAATCAACAGGCCAAATCTGAAAAAAGTTCCCACCTCACCCTGTCAGAATTGGCTAATTTAATAACCTTACTCTATTTAATGAAAGCATGCAAACTTTGGTCCTCACATTTTATATTTTAAAAGTCCTAAAACAGTCAAAATAAGACTATGTTAGATAATCTTTCTGGCACAGTATAAAAGATGGTATCAAAATGGGGATAAAAATGGGGCTTTTCTTATTCTTTACCTCGTTTTAAAGAGCCATGATGATATAACTTTTTATTGTTTTATTGTGGGAATGATCAGAAAACCGATAGCACATGCAGATAACATTTATTACTCACTACTCATTAAAGTAATGAGGGCTCAAAACTGCTGCAAAAATAAAATAAAAACAGGTCCTGAATTTCAACCCATCCTTTGTACTTTAGGGCTCAGAGTCAGGTGGGAGGCACTGATTGATTTTTCATAGTGACCTTTACAGATGTCACACTGATAGATTAAAACTCTTTCACACATTCAAAAGTTTAACTGCTAGACAGAAGGCCTCGTACCTCACTCAGAAGCCAGTTCTCAGTACCACCTTCAAAGCCCTCTGATCGCCTATTTTGATTGTTATCCTGAAGTTTTATGAAAATTAACTTTAACTTCAGTGGACCCCAAAATCATATGTATAGACTTGCCTGTCAAATCTGACAAAAAGTGCTTAAAAAGATTTTTTCTTTGCTCCAAAATAAGATATAAAGACGGTTTGTTGTTTTTGTTTTTTACCCCCTGGGTGTAATTCTTCTACCATCACCCCTATTTGTGTAGAGTTTTCCCTGCGATTTCAATTTGGGATTCTTTAAGCCCCATCTCTCTTTATCTCTTTCTTATGTCTCCACAGGATACACATCATGCATCTGCTAAAAGTTGCATGTTTTTGCACATGATATCAAAAGCTAGTTCTGCTGTTCATGCAGATACAGATTGAATTTAGGTGGAACATTGAGAAACCTTTCTCCTTCACCAGATGAATGTGACTCGTGTCAAATCCTGGACAAAGATGGCAGAAAAAAAGGACTTCAAGTGAAGTACAGATAAATGAGAGCAATCTTTGTTTGGAGAGGGACTTAAAAGAAAAATGAGTATTGGCACACACTTTTAGTCTAGTTAAGAGGAAGCAGCGGCAAGCTAAATATAAATATCAGACGGTACT